>NC_080832.1:110278327-110578987 GCF_030435755.1 Ochotona princeps
AACAAATGCTTAATAAACATTTTCTTTTGTGGAAGTCATAGTGCATGGGTAAAGAAAAAGGACCCTAGAATCAGACTGTAACCTGGCCCTACTATTTAACAGTTGTATGATTTGGGGCAAACTTCCTTCTTTAATTAAAAAATTAATTCCATATTTTTATTGCTTTGAAAATCAGAGAGACACAGAAACTTCCATTCACTGGTTTATTCCCCAAATGCCAGCAACAGTGCTGGGCCAGGACAAAGCCAGGGGCCTAGAACTCGGTCCAGGTCTCCCATGTCAGGGGGTGGGGAACAGGTTCCAATAAATGAGCCATCATCTGCTGCCTCCCAGATTCCCCTTAGCAGGAAGATACAATTAAAAGCAGAGCTGGAGCTCAAGCCCAGGCACTCCGATATGGAATACAGGTATCCTAAGTGACATCTTAATCCATTGTGCCAAATTTCATCTCCCAGGCAATTTTTTGATCTCTCCAGTGATTTTTTTAAAAAGATTTATTTATTTATATTGGAAAGGCAGATATACAGAGGAAGAGAGACAAAGAGTAAGATCTTCTGTACGATGGCTCACTCCCCAAGCAGCTGCAACGGCTGGAGCTGAGCCAGTCTGAAGCCAGGAGCCAGGAGCTCTTTCGTGGGCTCAGGGTCCCAAGGCTTTGGGACGTCCTCGACTGCTTTCCCAGGCCACTACCAGGGAGCTGGATGGGAAGCAGGGCCGCTAGGATAAGAACCAGCGACACGGCGCATGAGAGGCAAGGACCTTAACCACTACGCTATCGCACCAGACCCTCCACTGATTTTTAAAGAGTCTTTCCCTCACGACATTTGTATGAATTTAGTAACACACAGAACACGTTCACAAAAGTACATGGCACATGGCATCACATAAATGTTCACTATTATGTTTTGGCTCTACTGAATGACCATCAGCACTTCAATCTCATGCTTAGCAGCTTACGAGGTAAGCCGACTGAGTGCAGCAGTAGACGACAGGCGCACAACATTTAGCAGCTGAATGTGGGAGAGGACAACACAAGGACATGGATAAGTAAATGTGCGATTGCATGGCACAGCCTATAAATGCAAAGGAGCATCATGTGGAGCTGGGGCAGCTCAGGAGCTAAGTGGAAACGACAGGTCCGAAAACAGACTTGAAACAAGTGCACACTTGAGAGTTAAAGATACCAGTAAGCATTTTAACTCAAATTAAGGATTTGTCTTTAGGAGACAGGCCTGAGATAAAGCTCATTCTAAACCAGTATGAATATGTGGGTTTACATTACTTACTTTCATCCAGAAAATAAAATAAATAAATAAATAAAAATAAATCTTTGTTAACCCAATATGAGGCACAGAGGACAAAGCAGAGAGGAACCAACAGCAGTGATCACGTTAGTTGATTCCTGAAACAACACATGGGGAATAAAGAGGGATGAAGCCAGAATAATCTGCTTGAGAACAATTTTAGAGAATAGTCAATTTTAAATTATAGATAAGAAAAAATTCTCTGGAGAGGACAGCATTGTAGTACAGCATGTTAAGCTGTCACTGTAATGACATATGGGTGTTACTGGTTCCAAGTCCTGGCTGCTCCACTTCCAAGCCGGCTCCCTGCTAATAGCCTGGGAAAGCATCAGAAGACACCCCAAGTACTTAGGCTCCCGAACCCATGTGGGGGACCTGGATAAAGCTCCTGGTCCCTGACTTAGCCCCAGCCATTGTGGCCATTTGAGGAGTAGACCAGTGGATGGAACCTCGCTCTCTCTCTCCTCTGTAACTCTTTCAAAGAAACAAATCTTCAAAAAAAAATTATCAGGGAAAGAGGTCATGTCACGTAATGCCCAGTTATAGAATTTAAAGAAAAGTCTTAAAGGCAAAGACAAAGTAAAGTAAGGTTATGGAAGAAGCACTGGACTGTAGAAAACAAGCATTTTGTAGAAACTGGGCAGCAAGGCTTCAATCCCAACAACTAGACCCTTGGCAATAACCCATCTCCCACAAAGTTCTTTCGCTGTAGAAAATAAGCTTCCAGAATTTCCCCATCACATTTTACCCTTGGATCCCTCCAAGTTTACTGACTCATCACTTCTCAGTGACACCTAGTGGTATAACTTGGACTATATAGCCCTCAGTCAGGTGTGTTCACAAGGTTACTTACTATAGCAAAGAATGA
Organism: Ochotona princeps; assembly: GCF_030435755.1. Taxonomy (NCBI): domain Eukaryota; kingdom Metazoa; phylum Chordata; class Mammalia; order Lagomorpha; family Ochotonidae; genus Ochotona; species Ochotona princeps. The sequence continues at coordinate 110,280,500 of NC_080832.1, forward strand.
AAATCCTACAGCTGCCCAAGAACAATAGTGCAGGATACACTCTGAAATACAACTGTTTAAGCAAATGGTACCCTGCTCAAGGCATTCCTGAGAATAGTGGTGTTTTCAAAGTCTTGTGACTGAACAATGTCAGTAGCAGCAAAATGATACCCAAAGAAAACTGCTGGGTGTCTCCTGGATAGCAATGAGAAAAAAGCCAGAAATTACTTCACTTGATGCAAAATTTATTTATTTATTTGAAAGTCAGAGTTAGAGAAAAGGAGAGACATAAAGAGAGATCTATTTTCTGAATCACTCCCTAAACAGCTACAATAGCCAGGCACGTGCCAGGCCAAAGCCAGAAACCTGGGTCGTCTACCAAGTTTCTCATGTAGGTGCAGGGGCCCAAGTGCTTTGGCCATCTTCCACTGACTTCCCAGGCGTGTTGACAGGAAGCTAAATCAGAAATGGAGCAGCATGGTCGCAAGCTACAGCCCAACGGGTATGCCAACATTACAGGTAGGGACTTAACCTGATATATCACAACAATGACCACTGTCCAGCTGTTTTTAAACAGCTGTAGAGAATGGGCGCCCAAAGCCAAAAGCAATGTTTTCTTGGCATTTTCTAGATGACTTATGTAGCTCAGTGATCCTCAGTTCTGACAGTACAGAAAAATAGCCTGGGATGGTTTAAAGCAAATGGCAGTGCTGAGGTCTCAATCTAGACTAAGGTAGCTGGTCTCAAATTGAGACAAGGTATCAACATTTTCATTTTTAAATTTTTGACAGTTTTTTTTTCCATTTTTTATTTTATTTTGACAATCTTCACATAGTTAATTTGGGTAAAAAGGTTCAAGGGCTATAGGAAAGTGGGTAAGACTATTATTTCCATACTGTTTCCTTCATGTATCTGAAATAAATGGGGATATTGAGAGAGAAGCCCCACCCAGTTTCCCACCCACCCCAGGTCCCGGATGTGGGGCATGCTCTGAGATTGTAGCTCAAGTGGTTTTGATAGTTGACCAGTTATGAATTGCTGCCAGTCTCACCACTGCAAACACAATGAGGTCGTTGAAGAATCCACTGATTGACATAGTCCATCATAGAGTCTCCATCTGCCCAGTATTTCGCTGCCAACATATAGCTGAGGTGGTTGATTGACTTGTTCTGTCCTCTGTCTTTTCTTGGTTAGGGTTCTGAGTCCGGCAGTTCGATTGGGGAGATCCCCAAGAAACTTTGTCTGAGGTGTTGCCTGACCAGATTCTTGTATGTACCCGGCACAGTCCATCACCACGATCAGCTGATGGTTGCAATTGCTGGGTTGGTTCTGTTTTCAGTCCCGACTTCTGCTGGAACCAATGGGTGTTGCAGTCCAGCCTGGTTCTGCCCAGCACATGCTCGGCCCTCACATAAACCAGTGGGAGCTGCAGCCTAGTTGGAGTGACCCACAATAACCCCCACCAGGCATGCCCCCTATCCTGGTTTGCCAGTATGTGTAGCAGACTAGTCCCGTCTGTAATTTTTGACAGGTTTTTAAAAAATGTCTAATGGGCGAGTGTTGTGGTGTAGTGCTTTAAGCCACCATCTGGAATGCCAGCAAACCACATCAGAGCCTCTCTGCTTCCAATCCAACTCTTTGCCCATGCACCTGGGAAAGTAACAGAAGCTGACTCAACAGCTTGGGTTTCTGCACTTATGCAGGAGGCCAGGTTCAGCCCTGGTCATTTGATCATTTAGGGAATTAAACAGTAGACAGATTTCTTCTCTGTCTCTTCTGGTCATTCTGCTTCTGAAAAAAATCAAATAAATCTGTTGAAAACATATTATTTTAACCAATGTCAAAGACAGTGAGAGAGAGAGAAGCTTCCAAGCTTCCTTGCACTAGTTCACTCTCCAGATGCCTGCAACAGCCAGGGCTGGGCCAGGCCAAAGCCACAAAGCAGGAACTCCATTTACATAGCCCACATGGGTGATAGGGGTCCAAGCACCAGAGCTATCATCTGCCATCTCACTGGCTCCCAGGATGCGTAAGTAGGAAGTTGGATGGGAAGGGGAGAAATAAAGACCTTGAACTGGTACTCCAATGGCAGTTTAGGACTGGGGCTTAACTCACTCGGCCACAGCACCTATCAAGTATCAGCATTTTAAAAGTCCCATTTATCTGGCCCAGCGCGATAGCATAATGGCTAAGATCCTTGCCTTGAACGCCCCGGGATCCCATATGGGTGCCGGTTTTGGTCCCAGCAGCTCCGCTTCCCATCCAGCTTCTTGCTTGTTGCCTGGGAAGGCAGTCAAGGACAGCCCAAAGCCTTCAGACCCTGCACCCGTGTGGGATACCCGGAAAGAAGTTGCTTGCTCCTGGCTTCGGATCGGCCGTTGCAGCCACTTGGGAAGTGAAATCATCGGACGAAAGGTCTTCCTCTCTGTCTCTCCTCTTTTTTGTACATCTGCCTTTCCAATAAAAATAAATAAATCTTTTAAAAAGTCCCATTTATCTACAAACACATACAGCTATGATTATAACATAAATAGAATCATATCGCATGAATACCCACTAGGGTCTGGCTTCACTGACTTAGTGTAAGGCCTCTATGTAGTTGCATTCTCCATAGCTTGATTTTTTCAATGCTGAGTAGTATTGGCATTATGAATGGAACAGTTTACTCCATAGTGGTGCTTTTCTTTTCTAGTTAATGGAGACTATAAATGAAACCACTATAAACACTCAAGCACAAGTTTTTGTTAGAACCTAAATTATTATTAACCTAAAGTAATATACAAATAGAATCATTCAGTAAGTGTATGTTCAAGAAACCAAACTATTTTTCAAAACACAGGTCCATTCTGAATTCCTATATAAATGTTTAGGGGTCTGTGTCAGAGGCTAGCATTGTGGCGTATGAAGTAAAGCCACCCACTGCCAATCCAGCTCCCTGCTAATGTGCCCGGGATAGCAGCAGAAGTGGCCAAGTCCTTGGACTCCTATGCCCATGTGGGAGACCTAGGAGTAGCTCCTGGCTCCTGACTGCAGATCAGCCCAGCTTCAGCCTTGTAGCCATTTACAGAGTGAACCAGAAGACAGAAGACCTCTCTCTGCGTTTTTGCCAACGCTCCCCCTCTCCCCAATTCTACCATTAAAGTAAAAAACAAATCTTATTTCTGAGAGATAAACAGACCAGTACAGTGGTATATCAGGCTAATCCTCCACCTGAGACACCAGTATAGGTCCCAGCTGCTACACTTGCTATCCAGCTCCCTGCTTGTGGCCTAGGGAATCAGTTGAGGATAACCCAAAGCCTTAGAATCCGGTATGCACATGGGAAACCCAGAAGAAGCTCCAGGCTCCTGGCTTCGGATTGGCTCAGCTCTGGCCGTTGTGGCCACTTGGGAAGTGAACCATCAGAGGGAGGATCTTTCTCTCTCTTTTTCTCTCTATAAATATGACTTTCCAATAAAAATGATAAATAAATCTTTAAAAAAAGAGAGAGAGCAAGATGGGCCCAGTGTGGTAAGCCTAGTGGCTAAAAGTCCTTGCTTTGAATGCACCAGGATCCCATATGGGCACCAGTTCTAATCCCGGATGTCCAGTTTCCCATTCAGTTCCCTGATTGTGGCCTGGGAAAGTAGTCAAGGATGGCCCAAAGCCTTGGGATCCTGCATCCTGGAAGAGGTTCCTGGCTCCTGGCTTTGGACAGGCTCAGCTCTGGTCGTTGTGGTCACTTGTGGAGTGAATTATCCTCACTGTATACATGGCTTTCCAATAAAAATAAATAAATCTAACAACAAAAAGAACAAAAAAAAAAAAGAGAGAGAGAGAGGGAAACAGAAATAATTTAAAAAGGGGAGGGGCATGTTGTCAACATTTCAGCAATCCATGCCTCCTTCTAGTCAATAACGGAGCTGGATGAGAGGCGGAGCAGCCAAGACACAAAGTGATGGCCATACAGAATGGTGGTGCTTGCAGGTAGAGGACCAGCCTGTTGAGCCATCATGCCAGGCCCCCTGCCATTGACTCTCAATGGTGACCTATGATGGATAAAAGTTCTTAACTTCATTGTATCATCACCAGTATACCAGGTAAGGACAAAAAGGGAAACAGTATTGAGAACCATAATTCTAACTGCTGGAAGGGCAGAAGCTAGCTAAACTGTTCCACAGAGAAGGTTTGTTCACATGTCACACACACACACTTCAAACGCCAAAGCCTGAAAGATCAAGGTAGGAATCCCCGAGTAGCAGGTGATCAGCAATTGCAGCAGGAGTGGGGAGAACGGGAAAGGCTCACGCACACAGGACATGTCTAAGGCACCACGGATCACAATGACAGCTGTCCTGATAGAGCGGGATGCTGATACACAGCCGGGACCACCTGAGGAACTGCAACCCACACAGACAACCAGCCTCAGGTGCTTCTATCTCCCTCCCAGGCTTTACGTTTTTAAATCTAATTTCAAACCCAAACTGCACTTGTTACCATTTATTATTATTAATATTATTATTATTATCTATACTTCAGTTCTCAGTTTCTGGCAATTCCTGTGTATGACAGATTTTTATCTCTTACTACAAAAGAATGTAGCTCTGAGATTCAAACTGTTAGAAATATCTACTTCTTGAAAGAGACTTGGCAAAAGACTTCAAATATTTGCACTTAAGCTACTTCCTAATTGCTGGCTTCTACATACTACTTTACCCCCCTTTATATGTTCACCATTGGACCAGTGGTTTCCACACTAAAGAAAGTTAGTTTGTATTTTTTTAATTTAAAAGGCAAAATTATATACAGAGAAGGAGAAACAGAAATCTTCATCTGCTAGGCCACTCCCCAAATGGCTGCAACAGCTGGAGCTGAACTGATCCAAAGCCAGAAGGCAACAGCCAGGAGCTTCTTCCAGTTCTCCCACGTGGATTCAGGGCCCAAGGACTTGGGTCATCCTCTGCTACTTTCCCAGGAATAAGCAGTAAGTTGGATCAGAAGTGGAGCAGCCGGGACATGAACTGGCACCCATATGGGATGCCAGCAACACAGTCAGGTAGAAGCCCAGTCCACTACGCTATGGTGCCAGCCTGTTTCCACATTTTTAAAGCACAAAAAAACTCTTTATTCAAATGAAATATCCCTTAGAATAAACAATATGAAAAGTGCAGCCCAGGGCCCCAGCGCCATGGCCTAGCGGCTAAAGTCCTTCCCTTGAATGCACTAGGATCCCATATGGGTGCCAGTTCTAAACCCAGCGGCCCCGTTTCCCATTCAGCTCTCTGCTTGTGGTCTGGGAAAGCAGCTGAGGACAGCCCAAAGCCTTGGAACCCTGCACCTGCGTGGGAGACCTGGAGGAAGTTCCTGGCTCCTGGCTTCTGATTGACGCAGCACCGGTCGCTGTGCTCACTTGGGGAGTGATCTTCCTCTTTGTCTCTCCTCCTCTCTGTATATCTAACTTTGCAAAAAAAAAAATAAATCTTTTTTAAATAATCTTGCATAGTTGATTAGAGTACAAAGGGCTACAGGAAAGTGGGTAAGACCATTGTTTCCACACTATTATCATCATTTTTTCCCCTGTCTGGGGAAAAACAAAGGAAGAAGCCCCACCCAGCCTCCCACCCACCCCAGGTCCCCGATGTGAGGTATGCTCCGAGGGTCCTGCTCAAGCAGTTTTGATAGTTCAACTGTTCTGAATTGCTTCCAATCTCGCTGTTCCAAGCACGATGAACTCTATTCAGAATCCACTGGCTGACATAGTCTCCTCATGGTTGGGGTTCTGAGATCAGCAGTTCAGTTGGAGAGATCTCCAAAGAAAATTCATCTGAGGTGATCCCAGACCTGATTCTTGTGTGCATGCCAGTATGGTGTCCAGAACAGTCCACCACCCCAATCAGCTTATGCACATGCTGGTCATTGCAACTGCTGGGTCAGTTCTATTTCCAGCTCTGTCTTCCACGAGAACCAATGGTTGTTGCAGTCCAGCCTGATCCTGTCCACTTCATATTCAGCCATCATGCAAACCAGTGGGAGCTGCAGCCTAGTCAGGGTGACTCCCCATAACCCCCATCAGACCTGCCCCCTACCCTGGTTCCCATGCTGCTTGCCACTATGTACTGCAGATTTGTTCAGTCTGTCCTACATCCCATTTAGCTCTCATACATGTCAATGGGCATTGAAGCCTAGTTCAACCCATCCAGCCCGACTATCCAGCTCACACATGCTGTTGGTTGCCTTTCTGACTAGTCACCCCTGCCCCAGTCCTGGTTTTCATACTCTCCAGTGGGAGTGGTAACCCAAGAGGGAGGTGTCCACTATTTCCCTACTAGGCCACTCCCACTCCCAGATTATGCCCTCTCTAGGTGGTTCTGGAGTTTAACTTGACAGATCTAGCCCCCAGTGCCAGCCTCTGCCAGCTCATGCTGTGGCAAAGCCCAACCCAACCTTCATCCACTCTAATTTTTGCTTGTACCAGTTGGAACAGTCAGCCCAGCCTGGCTTTTCCCTGATCTAGCTCACATGAGGCTCACAGGTGTTGTATCCCTGCCTGGTCTGGTCTGTCCCCATCCCAGCTCAAGCTCTCCAGTGGGAGTGGTTGTCCAGCAGGGAAAAAAAATAAATAAACCTTAAAAAAAAAAGAAAAGAGCAGCCCAGCTGTTGGATGTATTGCACGGAGGCAAGTGTTACACTAGGAGAAAAGTAGTTAACAGCTGGCAGGCATTCTGGGTTTGGTTAATGCCAAATCTGTGTTAACTACACCAGTGTGTCAGCATAGTTGCCCACTGCTATTTATCTATTTATGTTTTAAAGACATGTGGGAGGCAGAGGACAGCACATTGGCAGATGGGAACCCATGCCCCAGTGTGCACGGGGCCTGGGGAAGGCGGGCAAGGCCCCAGGGTGGCATGACACATCTTCAGAGGACCAGGCATGGGATGTGCACACTCACAGGTATTGGGGGCTGTGGATTGCTCAGAGAAGGGGATGTGGGGATGTGTGGGAGAGAGGACTATTGAAGGAGAATGTGACAGGTGAGGAGTGACTTCTGGGGGACTCTTACCAACCTGGCTACTGTACTTGCAGGTAAATGAGGGATCTGGGATTGGGTGGTTTAGAGGAGGGAAACCAGAGGGGCCAAACCAATTCCCCGACCCACATGGAGATCTGAGCTGGGCTTGTTGCTATCAATCACTGGCTACCAGCACACATGAAATCCATGGCTGGGAGGCCTGCCTGGCAGGGCTTGACCATAGTACCTGCCAGTGAATAGGCAAGGGGTGGGCCACATCATGCTGGGCCATGACACTAACCAGCATGTGAGAGAATCGGGTCTGGGAGCAGATTCTGTGGGGGATTTGTGGGTTCACTCATGTGGGACTGCCATACCAGCTGGTTTGCTCAAGGGCTGGGATGTTGGTGGGTCAGGCTAGGTATGGAACTCGCCAACACTCATGGGTGCTGGTGTTGGGAACAGACCAGGTTCACAGACTTGGCGCCACAACATCCACCAGCACACACAAATGCTGACACTGGAACAGACTGTGCCAGGTAAGGTTCTAACACCCGCTGGCACACATGTTATCTGGGTCTGGGCCTGGGCCTGGTGGGGGAACCTGGAAATTCCCCTGGTGGGCCACAGCTCCTGCTGAGCATGTAAATTGACTTGGTGTTGGTCAGACCAGGCAGGGTTGTTTCACTTGTTGGCAGGTGCGTGGGTTGGCTCTGGGGGGTAAAGGGGGCAAACCAGGCAGAGCCAGGCCAAACTACAGCATGCGCAGGAGTCAGGTGAGTTGTGGGCCATGTTGGGCTAGCCTAGGCTATTACACCTACTGGTCTGCACGAAAGCTGGGCATAGGGGCAGGCTGGGCAGGGCTAGACTGCAACACCTACCAGCAACAGTTGGGACTCGGGGTAGGCCAGGCTGGGCCGGGTCAGGCCAAGCCAGGCTGCAGCATCCAATGGCAAAGGCCAAGCTGGGTGATGGGTTATGCTGGGCTGGGCTGGAGCAACCACAGGCATACACAGGATCTGTGGCTGGGAGCAGGCCTAGTTGGGGAGCTAAGTGGACACCCCAGCTGGGCTGTGGTTCCCAGTAGTGAGCTTGAAAGCCAAATGGGGGTGGCGATCTTGGCTGGGATATGACTGCAGTGTCCCTTGGCACAGGTGTGGACTGGGTCTGGGTATGCCAGATTGGGCTAGACTCCAGCATCCCTTGGTACTTGCAAGAGCCACAGTGGGTACAGGACAGGCTGGGTTCGCTGAACCACATGACAGCTCAGTCTGGGGGTGGGCCAGACAGGACTGGGCTGTAGCACATAACAGTAAGAGCCAGAGGGATGTGGGCTGGCTAGGCAAGGACAGAAGGTTGATCAAGTCAACTGGGCCAAGAAAACACTGGTGTGTGTGAGATCTACCACTGGGAGATGATATCGTAGAGCTTGGGGACTCCTCTGTCAGAACACATAGACCCTGCAGGTGAGCGCAAGAAGACTTGGAGCAGCCCAGATCAGGCCAGGTTACAGTACCTGATGAATACATGTGGGTCAGGTATGTGAGTAAGCCAGGTCATAACATTCACTGGCAGATGTGAGAACCAGGATAGAGTGCAGGATAAACCAAGAGTCACAAAACCAGCTGAATTCATATTAGGGCAGGAACTGGGAGGCAGTCCAGGCTGGGGTAGGCTGTAGCATCTGCCCAGGAATGCTGAGGTGAGGCCAGACATGCTAGACTGGGCCACAGCATCTACTAGCACCTGAAGACACAGCAGGGTGGTGGGGTGAGCCTAGAAGGAGAGCTGTGAGGACTCCCCTGCTGGGGGAAATCAACAGCATCTCAGAACTATCAAAACCACTTGAACAGTACCGTCAGAGCATGCTCCACATCAGGAACCCTGGGTTGACACTGGGTAGCCACATCCCATCTCCAGGCACTCCAGGCCCTCTCCCCTGCTCTCCCCTCTTTCCCCAGGTACAGCAAGAAAAAAAGAGATTTGGAAACACATGTCTAAACAACTCTGCCCTGTTCCTCAACCCTCCCCACCCTAACTGGTAGTCCAAATGGGCATGCATTCTTCTTAACTGTGTGAACATCATCAAAACTCAAATAAATTTATTATTTAAAAAGAGAGCAGGCACGGTGTACATGTAGGTCAAGCAGGTTACGTAGCCCCTTATGATAGCCATATGCTATACTGGAGCAACAGCTGGACCACGAGTTACTCACCTGCTCTCCAACTTACTGCTTACCCATCATGAGAGGCAGAGATGACAGATCAACTGTCTTGACCCCTGTCACCCATGTGGAAGCCCCAGACAGAGTCCAGAACTACTGGCTTCAGCCTGGCCCACCCCTAGTTACTATAGCCATTTGGGGAGTGAACCAGCAGATGGATAATAACTCACACACTCACTCTCTCTGTTTTTCTGCCTTCCAAATAGATGCAGATAACCATAAGCCTCTGCCTGCAAAATCGGCATCCCATATGGGGCTCAAGTTTAAGTCCAGGCTGCTTTACTTCCAATCCAAGCAGCAGAGGATGGCCAAGGATTGGGTCTCCGCACCCACATGGGGGAGCTGGAAGAAGCTCCTGGCTCCTGGCTTCAAATGGGCCCAGCTCCAGCTGTTGTGGCCACTTGGGAAATGAACCAGCGATGGAAGATCTCTCTGTCTCTCCTTTTTCCCACAGTAGCTTGGTCTACTTTCTGGAAAAGGACCTACTGTCCCAATTCCCATGTTCCCTTCAAAGCAGCAATCTGTAATTCAAATTTCAGCACCACAGAGCACTAGTTGCCCCTGGGAAAGAGAATAGGATAGGAGAGCAGAAGATAAACCTTTGCGTTTTCTTTCCTTTTTTTTTTCTCTTTAAATAATTATTTATTTTTATTGGAAAGGCAGATTTATAGAGGAGAGACAGAGAGAGGATCTTCTATCTGTTGGTTCACTACCCAAACGACCACAGCAGTGGGAGCTAAGCCGATCTGAAGCCAGAAGCCAGGAGCTTCTTCCAGATCTCCCACATGGATACAGGGGACCAAGGCTTTGGGCTACCCTCTGCTGCTTTCCCAGGCCAGAAGCAAGGAGCTGAATCAGCCAGGATACAAACTGACACCCACAGGAGATTAGCCTGTTGAGCCTCTGCACAAGTCCCCAAACTTTGAATTTTCTATCATGAGTTATGAATTATCTACATAAGAAAAGTAATTTGAAAAAAAGATAAATCTCAAAAAAGTCATTTTTCTGTGAATTCCTATACCTTATTGTCCATAATTGTCCACTGGCCCTCAGAATTCTGCTTCAAAACACAATGGTTACGAGAAATCATCAGAGGGCAGGTTTTTGACACCAGCTGGTACGTGACACCCAATCCTCGTCCTATAGTCACCTGGAAAGACAACAATGAAAAGACACAATCACATTAAGCTGCAAAGTTAAGTCCTCCACAAGCTATCAATCAGTAGAGTACATGGGTCCTGACTTAGGAAACTGGATTCCTAAGGAACCTAAAGGGTTCATCAGCCACAGAACCACCTCACACAGAAAGGAGAGAAGTTACAAGAAGAAACTGAAACCACAGGATCCCAGGGCCGGCATGACCTGGTAAGGGCATCTGGTTCAATCACAGATTAAATAGAGGGATTATTTCCATACAACCCAATCAACTAACTGAAAATACAGCCAAGAACCACAGCATTCAGATGAGTTCCCTGATTTTCCAATGGCTCTTTCTCCCCTACAAATCCCATTCATTAGCCCTGGCTCTGCCGGAGACTATCACAAAATTCCAAACTCCCTTCTACATCACAGTTATGAAATTATCTACTAAGTCTTCTCTCTTGCTGCTTCAGGTTCCGAGTAACTTTAACCTATCTCCCAGTGCATATGTGTGAGTCTCTCTGTCATTCTAATTTTCTGTGAAAGGACTCCTATTTATATATATATATATTTTTTTTTTTCCTGGATTCCACATTAAGAAAAAGAAGCTTAATTTGTATTACTTAGTCAAGAGCTAGCATCACTTTCCCAGTTCTTGACATTATCGCTGTAGCATATAAATGGCATTAGCTTTCAAAGCACATCCAGTGCACTGGCAGGGGAGCCTCCAACTCAGAATGATTAGATGTCTCCCTTCCCCAAGAACTGTTACACTAAGTCATGTCTCGCCCAGTCTGTACTTGAGTGGTTGGAAAAATTTGGATTCAAGTGCAGGACTTTATATTGATTCCTATTAAATATCATCTTGTTAGTTCAGCCTATCACACCAGCTTGTCAAGACTTTCCTGATTTTTAATCTGCCATCAGATCAGACATACTCAACATTCCTTGCAGCTTTAAGCTATTCACAAAATTGATATGCTTTCTGTACCTTCATTGAAGACAGACAAATACGTTGATATGGGATGCAGCCAGACAAAGCTCTCAGGAAAGCTTCTACTACACAGTATGGGTATAGCTTCAAGCAGCCATAATTCAATCCCAGCTTTTGCACTAAGTCCACGGTCTCTGTCTCACTCAAAGGGACAAGGCTGAAAAGAATCCTGGTTCCCCCAGTTTGGGTTGAAGGCCAGTCACGAAAAGCCACTGTTCACAGGAGGTGAACTGAGTAGGGTTGGCTCATGGACCCCCGGTATGCTCAATCTGGCATTGGGAGAGGTTCTGATGGAGGAGCCTGGGCAACTCCTCTGGCAGGACACAGACCCTGCAGGTAAGCACAAGAAGCATGATAGGAAACAGCCCAAAACAGGCCATGGTAAGTTTCCCACTGGCATACATTTGGCACTGGTTGGGGGCAGACCAGGCTGAATCAGTTCACTGATTCAAATCTGGCAAATCTGAGCACTAGAACAGAGTGTGGGTCGGGCCAGGTTTGGTCGCAACAAAAACCAGTGCACAATATGGAATGCCAAGGTGAGGTTGCCTGTACTGGATGTGACCGCAGCACCCAACCAGCACGCGTGAGAACCAGGAAGGGAGGGGGCAGAGCCGGCAGGGGGAATATGTCCCTTGCTGGACAGCTACTCCCACTGGAGAGCATGAGCTGGGATGGGGGCAGACCAGACTAAGCAGAGCTACAACACCTGTGAGCCTCATGTGGACTAGATCAGGGAAAAGCCAGGCTGGGCGAATTATTCCTACTAGAGCAAACAAAATTACAGTGGGTGAGGGTTGTTTGGGTTTAGCCGCAGCATCAGCTGGCAGAGGCTGGCACTGGAGGACTAATTCTGTCAAGTCAAACCACAGAACCACCTGGAGATTGCATAATCCGGGAGTGGGAGAGGCCTGGGAGGGAAATAGTGGGCTCCTCTGTGGGTTACCACTCCCATGGGAGGGCATGAAAACTAGGACAGGAGCTGGGGTGGCTAGACAAGAGACACCCAACAGCATGTGTGGGCTGCATAGTGGGTCTGGTAAGATGGAACTAAGCTTTAATACCCATTGACATGTATGAGAGCCAAATAGGATGTAGGACAGATTGGACTAGTCTGCTACACACACTGGCAAACCAGGATAGGGGACAGGCCTGGTGGGGGTTATTATGGATTGCTCTGACTAGGCTGCAGCTCCCACTGGTTTATGTGAGGGCCGAGCATGTGCTGGGCAGAACCAGGCTGGACTGCAACACCCACTGGTTCCAGCAGAAGTCGGGACTGAAAACAGAACCAACCCAGCAATTGCAACCATCAGCTGATCGTGGTGATGGACTGTGCCGGGCCCTGTACTTGCCAGTACATACAAGAATCTGGTCAGGCAACACCTCAGACAAAGTTTCTTGGGAGATATCCCCAGTTGAACTGCCGGACTCAGAACCCTAACCAAGAAAAGACAGAGGACAGAACAAGTCAATCAACCACCTCAGCTATATGTTGGCAGCGAAATACTGGGCAGATGGAGACTCTGTGATGGACTATGTCAATCAGTGGATTCTTCAACGACCTCATTGTGTTTGCAGTGGTGAGACTGGCAGCAATTCATAACTGGTCAACTATCAAAACCACTTGAGCTACAATCTCAGAGCATGCCCCACATCCGGGACCTGGGGTGGGTGGGAAACTGGGTGGGGCTTCTCTCTCAATATCCCCCTTTACCTCAGATACATGTAGGAAAAAATATGGAAATAAGTCTTACCCACTTTCCTATAGCCCTTGAATCTTTTTACCCTAATTATGTAAAGATTGTCAAAAATGTAATTAAAAAAATGGAAAAAAAAAAAAGAATCCTGCTTTCCAAATGTCATACTTTCTTGATGGACCCGTCTGGTTTACTGAGCTTCTTCTGCCATTGGAGCTTAGAATCCCATGCTTATCATTCTCAGGACACAAGCCACCTCTTCAATGATCTAACCTAAGCGGGGAACGTTAACCCAAGATCTGGGTGGCACGAGAGCCTAGTGGCTAAATGCTTGCCTTGCACATGCCAGGATCCCATATGGGAACTGGTTTGTGTCTCAGCTGCTCCACTTCCCATCCAGCTCCCTGCCTGTGACCTGGGAAAATAGTGAAGGATGGCCCACAGCCTTGGAACCCTGCACCCTTGTGGGAGACCCAAAAGAATCTCCTGGTTTCAGATCAGCTTAGCTCTAGGGGCTGCAGCCACTTGGGGAGTGAACAGAAGTTCACAATGGACAGAAGTTCTCAATGTCTCTCCTCTCTATAAGTCTTCCTTTTCAATAAAAATAAATTTATTTTATTTATTAAAAACACACACACACACACACACATAAAACTGTGGCTTTCTAAAAACTTCTCTCTTCACCTATTTTGAAAATCTTCAGATTCATTCTGTCTTCCACTGTCCCTCAAACACTACTACAACTCTTGCACTTCATGTATTCATTCTCCACAAACTCTCATCTCGATATCTCAGTGTATAGACGTTGTTGTCTATATAAGAGCTCAACCCCAAGCATAGAAGCCTTTTTTTCTTTATTTTTGACAATCTTTACATAGTTAATAGGGAACAAAGGGTCAAGAGCTACAGGAAAATGGGTAAGACTATTGTTTCCACATTATTACTTTTTTTTCTCCTGTATCTGGAGTAAAGGGGGAGATAAAGGGAGAAGCCCCACCCAGCCTCCCACCCATTCCAGGTCCCCAGTGTGGGGCATGCTCCGAGGGTCCTGCTCAAGTGGTTTGGATAATTCAACAGTTCTGAATTGCTGCTAAATCTCGCCATTCCAAGCATGATTAAATCACTGCAGAATCCACTGGTTGACATACCCCACCTTAGAGCCTCTGTTTGCCCAGGTTTTCACTGCCAACACATGGCTGGGGTAGTTGATTGATTCGTTCTGTCCTCTAACCTCTGTTGTGGTACCAGGTGTCCTCTGCAGGTTCTGACGGACTGTCATCTCCTCCATGTGCACCTGGGTATGCTGTCCATTGCTCCATCTGAGCCTCTGAGGAGGCTCAGCTTTGACACTCGCATTCCATGGCAGATCATGGAACCCTTCTCTTCATGGCTGGGGTTCTGAGTCCGGCAGTTCAATTGGGGAGATCCCCAAAGAAACTTTGTCTGAGGTGATCCCAGACCTGATTCTTGCGTGTACTTGCCAGTACAGGGCCCGGCATAGTCTGCCACCCCAGTCAGCTGGCGCTTGCAATTGCTGGGCTGGTTCTGTTTCCATCCCTATCTTTCACTGGAACCAATGGGTATTGCAGTCCAGCCTGATTCTGCCCAGCACACACTTGAGAAGCTATCTTTGATGGACCAGTCCCTTATCCCTGGTTGTTAAAGGTGGTGATTCAAAGTGTCCTTAATATATTCATTTCCATCTCTATGACCCCTATTGAGTCTTTCCGTTACCAGCTGAAGTGGTAATAGAAAAACCATTCCAATCATTTCCTTTTTTCCGATAAGCCTTCCAATCTACCAAACTTGTTTCCAGGGCATTTAAGGCAACAAGTGGCCTGACTCCTCCATTCCTTTCATATTATCTCATACATGGAACCAGCACTAGCTGTTTCAGTCACTTAAGCCTTCTCTTTAGTTTTTCACTGAACTGGGACCCTTCTTACTTGCCTGCTCTGCTCAGCACACACAGTTCTCAGATCTCTGCATGGGCACCTTCTCATCTTTCCAGCGTGAGCTTCTCAGAAGTCTTCACTGATTACCCTATTTTTTTTCTTTTAAGATTTATTTATTTTTATTGGAAAAGAAGATATACAGAGAGGAGGAAAGAGAGGAAGATCTTCTGTCTGCTGATTCACTCCTCAAGTGACCACAATGGCCAGAGCTGAGCTGATCAGAAGCCAGGAGCCAGGAGCTTCTTCAGGGTCTTCCATGCAGGTGCAGGGTCCCAAAGCTTTGGGCCTTCCTTGACTGAATTTCCCAGGCCACAAGCAGGGAGCTGGATGGGAAGTGGGGCAGCTGGGACTGGAACCAGTTCCCATAAGGGACCCCGGCAATTCAAGGCGAGGACTTTAACCGCCAAGGCTTTGGGCCATCCTCGACTGCTTTCCCAGGCCACAAGCAGGCAGTGGATAGGAAGTTGGGCAGGACACCACCAGTGCCCATATGGGATCCCGGACCATGCCAAGATGAGGGCTTTAGTCGCTAGGCTACTGCACCAGGCCCTGATTATCCTATTGTAACACTGCTATTTCCTTCCCCCATCTCATTTCCTCATGTTACTGGAATGTAAGACTCAAAGTTTCCTTACCTTATTTTTATTCACCTTCCCCTTTACTAGAAAGAAATAAATGCTTTGTTTTATTTATCAAGTATCTTTGTACCTAAAATGGCGCTCCACAAATATCTGTGAATAAACAGAAGACACCTTACCTATGGATTCTCCTGAACTCTAGGATGAGAGTTTTTGTTTTAAGATTTATTTTTATGAGCTCGGCACGTTAGCCTAATGGCTAAAGTCTTCACCTTGCACACGATGAGATTCCATATGGGTACCAGTTCTAATTCTAGCACCCTGCTTCCCATCCAGTTCCTTGCTTGTGGCCTGGAAAAGCAGTCAAGGATGGCCTAAAGCCTTGGGACCCTGCACACACGTGGGAGACCAGGAAGCAGCTCCTGGCTCCTGGCTTTGGTTTGGCTCAGCTCCAGCCATTGCAGCCACTTGAGGAATGAATCAGCAAACGGAAGATTTTCCTCTATCTCCTTCTCTCTGTATATCTGATGTTCTAATAAACAAATCTGTAAAGAAAAGATTTATTTTTATTTGAGAGACAGATATTACAGATTGAAAAAAGGAGATATAAATAGAGAGGTCTTCCAGTCACTGGTTCACATGGACATGGTCACAACGGCTCAAGTTAGGCCAGTCCTAAGTCAGGAGCCAGAAGCTTCTTTCCAGGTCTCCCAAGTGGATGCAGGGGCCCAAGGAGTTGGGTCGTCCTCAACTGCTTATCTAGGTCATAAGCAAGGTGTTGGATTGAAAGTAGAGCTAGCAGCATACACCAATGTAGGCAAGCTGGGCAGGCGTTAGGCTGGGGTAGACTACAGCTGATCTCGAGTAGCCTGCAGCAACCATTAGCAAATGTGAGAGCCAGGTTGGGGACAGGCCTGGAAGAGTCTCCTCGGCTAGGCCACAGCATCTGTCAGTACAAAAAAGTGCTGCCCCTGGGCACAGGTCTAGTTGGGATCCTTGGGAGTCACCTCAACCAGACTGCAGCACCCATGAAACTGGGTCTGGGGGTGGGCCAGGACTGAGCTGGGGTGCAGTGCCACCTGGTGCATACAAGATCAGGATCAGGGGACTAACTCAGTAAGGGTTCTCAGGAGTTGGCCCAGTGGGTCCACTCCACCTGATCCCCAACCTGAGGACATCTGATCTGGTCCCAGAGCATGTGTTGTGGGAGTGGGCCACCTCCATTGCTGATTCTGTCAGGAAAGACAACGCACTATGACAAATGAAAGACAGGAATTTGAGTGCCTCACCAAAAAATGGGAAGAAGGGCAGGCTGAATAAAGCTACAGGTCAAATTCTCCACCAAGCATCTAATGCTATGCACACAGCAAAACAGAGTCAGAAAGCATGGCAAGTGGCAACAAAGCTAACATCATCTCAGAGCAACCAAGACTACTCAAGTAACTTCCTCAGGAAATTCTTCCCTCCACCAGGGTCCATGGGACAAAAGCAGGAGACCACCTCTGTCCCCTGGTGCTCATGTGATCTTGCAGCAAAGAGAGGCAAACATCTCCCTCTCCTCTCTACCCACCATGGCCACAGGAGGGAGGGTGGGGTTTTTTCCCTCATTCAGCTTCCCCCTCATCCCTTCCACACCATCCAGAGACCTGCAGGTGTCTGCAATCCCCTCACATATGTAACAGACATTTAAACATAAATTTAAATTTTTTTTAAAAAAGGGCCCAGTGTGATGGCTGATGACTCAATGGTTAAATTTTTACGTTGTAAGTGCCGGGATCCCACATGGGCACCAGTTCATGTCCCGGCTGCTCCATTTCCCATCCAGCTCCCTTCCTGTAACCTAGGAAAGCAGTAGAAGATGGTCCAAAGCCTTGGGACCCTGAATCCACATGGAAGATCCAGAAGAAGCTCCTGACTCCTGGCTTCAGATTGGCTCAGCTCCAGCCATTGTGGTCATTTGGGGAGTGAACCAGTGGATCGAAGGTCTTTTTGTGTCTCCTCTCTGTATAGCTCATCTTCCTTTCCAATATAAAATGAAAGAATTAAAAATAAAAATTTTAAATTAAAAAAAGAAAGAAAAAATACCCCAGCAACAAAATGAAGCAGCCAGGAAATGAACTGGTGCCTTCATAAAATGTCAGCACTGCAGGTTAAGAATTATCCTGCAATACCACTGCACAGACCCAGGAATGAGGATTTTATATGTCAAAAATTGCAAACTAGATTATTACAGAGATATAGCTAGGAACTCTTACAATCTGATTTCTTTCCCTATAAAATATTGAAGGAATGCTCCAAAATTCTGAATCTTAAAATTTTCAGTTAATGGCTTTTGCTAGAATTCCACTGTTGAAGTTCCCCTAAATTAATATATATGAAATGTTAGGTCTGGTGAGATAGCCTAGTGGCTAAAGTCCACGCCTTGCATATGCTGGGATCCCATATGGGCACCGTTTCTAGTCCTGGTGGCCCCCTCTTCTATCCAGCTCCCTGCTTGTGGCCTAAGAAAGCAGTCAAGGACGGCCCAAAGCCTCGGGACCCTGCTCCCACATGGGAGACCCAGAAGAAGCTCTTGGTTCCTGGCTTCAAATTGGCTCAGCTCCAGCTGTTGCGGTCACTTGGGGAGTAAACCATCGGACGGAAGATCTTCCTCTCTGTCTCTCCTCCTCTCTGTATATCTACCTTTCCACAAAAATTAAACAAATCTTAAACAAACTAACAAATAAGCTTCATCTGTTGGCTTTGATTCAGACCTCTTCATACACATTACAGGCTATACTTCAGCTGTTGCCTTTGGTCTTGTAGACAGCCAGCCTGAGGCCCAGCAGGTCTCTTCTCCATGCAGGTCTTAAGCTAAGTCTTCCCCAGGATGTCCTTACCATTCATTCCCTACTCAATAGTTCAGAATATCCTTTCATCTCTTCTCTCCATCCCACTTCCCCCAAACACCAGCACTGCCAAACTGTTCAGAAGAAATAAACTCATCCATAGCAACTTAAACTAAATGAATGAGCTAACACTTGAATACTCTACAGTTGTATGTGAGTGCAATGAATGTACAAGGACTTGATGAAGTAATTTTATATGCGACAGCTTTTTGGCATAGGATTAAGACACTGCTTGGGATGCCGACATCCCATAATAGAGTGCCTGGACTCCTGTCCTAGCTCCACTTCTGATTCCAGCTTCCTCCCAGTGAACACCCTGGAAGGCTGCAAGTGAAGCCTCAGGTACTTGCATCCCTACCACCCAACTGGAAGACCTGGACTAAGCTCCACCTTCCAGCTTTGTGCTGGCCCAGCTGTGGCTGTTGCCAACGTTTGGGAAACAAATCAGCAAATGGAATATCTTTCTGTGTCTAAAAAAAAAAAAAAAGAGTGAATAACCCTGGGTTTTGTGGTCATTTGGGACCACAAAATTCAAAATTAATAAAGCTGAAAAAAATCAGTAAGTAATGTATATGAAATAAATTGTACTTGTATACAAAATAAGTCATTGCAGAAGTTATTTCTGTGTATAATTAGATGATTCAGGTGTTAGCATCTTACTTTGGGAAGTTTTTCAAAGGTACATGCCTTTGAAAAGGGCCATGCAGGGGACCAGCAGTGCTCAAATTTGAAGATCTAGACTTTGTTGCAAATGTAGACTTTGATGCAAAAAACACCTGATACAGAAGGTACTTCAAGGCACAGATGTCCTTCTGATGTTAACCACATCACAGCATACAAAGTATCCCTCGGTTACTCCTTAATCTGGCAATATTTAAGGCTGGACTAAACCTTGTCTGCTTGTCTTAAGGAATCACCTCTCTAGGAGAGCCCACTCTTTGCACTTGGTCACACAGCTCCCACAGATGCTGTTCTCTGTTGGGGTCCGTGCAGTGGATGTGGGGGACACGAGGGTGTGAAGACATTGTTCCATTGCTGGCAGGGCCGCAAGGAACCTCCCGCTGAGGCAGGGCCGGGCGGATATCTACAGCCACCTGGATGCAGCTCCACCTTCCTTTGCATGGATACCAGACCACCCTGCGGAAGAATTCTAATCTATCCAGGCATTTTTGCTACTGTGAGACTGGCTTTTTACACAATGTGAGCTTGGAGGTTAATGTCAATAATAATGTCTTACAAAAGGGCCTTCTATTATTCCTACTGTCTTGGCTGTCCCCATTCACCTTATGCTAATCAAGGGACCTGTATTTAGGGTTTCATTCTTTCCTTAATCTTTAGGTTCTCCTTTTCTTTGTGATACAACATTAAGTTGTAGAATAAGAATTATAGCAGGAACTTCTATTGTTTTTGGGTAAAGCAGGTGGCAGGGTTGTCCTTAGAAATACCCACTTGACCATGACGTGGAAAGCCTGAGCCAGAGTTTGACTGATTCTGCTAAAATAAAGCAGACGGCATTATTGCATAGTCCACTATAATCATGGAATCCTAGTGGTCCGTCTCTTTCTTTCTCTCTTTGCGCCTCATCCACGCACACTTCACGAGTTTTGAACCCCGGCCCGGGCCTGGACTCCGGCAAGTGGCGCCCAACGTGAGTGCTCGATGAAGGTAGGTCTTTTCTTTTGTTTGCGGCGTGGATAGGACTTCACCCAGGGTGCTGCAGGCCCCCTGACAGAAGGTCAGATTAGGAGGGGTGAATAGTCAGAACAGTTTTTGAGAAGTCTTGTGCCCTCTGTGCTGTAAAAATGGGCCAGAGTGATTCTAGTGAAAGAAGTTTATATGCTGATATTATTAAACATTCCTTACATAGGAAGAGCATTAAAGTTAGCAGAAAGCAACTATTAGAATTTTTACAATTTGTACAAAAAGTTAGCCCGTGGTTTACTGAGCAGGGCACTTTAGACTTACACACATGGGATCAGGTAGGGAATGATATGAAAAGGTGGTATCGGAGTAATGGAAGAGTGGGCATGCCATCCTCTGCATATGCCATTTGGAATGCTTTAAGGCAGGCACTAGATGTGGGACCTGAGCCTTATCCCGCACCTTCAGCTCAGCGGAGAGAACATATTCCCTTTCTTAATCCTGAGAAGGGAGGCTTAGGCCTTAGTTACGGCTCAATAGAAAGTGTCTGTCCTGAATATAATGTAAAATATTGTAAAACTAACCAGGAAGGTTTAACAGATGAGGAAGATTTTTTTTTTTTAAAGATTTGTTTTTTTATTTTTATTACAAAGTCAGATATACTGAGAGGAGGAGAGATAAAGAGGAAGTGGAGCTGCCGGGATTAGAACCAGCAGCCATATGGGATCCCGGCGCATTCAAGGCGAGGACCTTAGCCACCAGGCCACGCCGCTGGCCCGAGGAAGATTTTTTTAAACCAGAAATATTTGAACCAGGACTTAGAGATTGTGAAAAGGGGCAAATGGCTGAATTACATGATAAAAGGTCTCCTGCTGTTAATGATAAGCCTTCAAGGTATTCAGCTAAGCATTCTGAGCTGTTTCCAGATAGACCAGATCTAACAAAGATTGGTTTTAAAGGAGCAATGCAGCAGGCACATAAGGAAGGCGATTTTTTCTGTTTTCCTATTTACGAGCGGGATGAACTTGAATGGGAACCATTGCCTTATAAACTTATTAAAGAACTAAAGCACGCTGTCTCTGACTATGGGCCAAACTCCCCGTACACTATGGCAATGGTGGAGAGCCTTGGAGCAAAGTGGATGACTCCTTACGATTGGTTTCAGACTGCCAAGGCTTGCCTCACAGGAGGAAACTTCCTTTTGTGGAAAGTGGAATATGAGGAATTAGCTAAGGCAAAAGTAAAGTCTCAGGGATCTGTGAGGCGGGGCAAACCTTCTCTTACCTTAGACATGCTTTTAGGACAGGGCACTCATCCTGGCGTTTCAGAACAACTTAATCTGCCTAAGGAGACATTGCAGCTTATCTCCTCCATGGCAATAGGAGCATGGAAACGCCTGCTGTCTCCAGATCAAAAGTCTTTAGGTTTTGTAAATGTTAAACAGAAAGCTGAGGAGCCTTTTGAAGATTTTGTAGCTCGACTCACAGAAGCAGTGAGCAGGACAGTAATGAACAGTACAGCTACAGATCTTATAGTTAAACAGTTAGCTTTTGAAAATGTTACTTCAACTTGCCAAACCTTAATTCAGCCAGTGAGAAGGACAGGAAATTTGTCAGATTATGTTAGAGCTTGTGCCGAGGTAACTCCATCTTACATTGAAGGGTTAACTATTGCTGCAGCTCTTCAAAGTCAAACTGTGATTCAGACTTTAAAGAACATAAGAGGCAATCAAAGACGTAAAAAAAGAAACAATTGCTATTCTCGTGACGGAGTAGGGCATTTTAGTCACAGTTGTCCTGCCAGAAACTCATCTCAAAATTTCAAACAGGAAGAAACTTATAAGGACACTGCTAGATCAAATTTAAATATTCCTCGCACTGTCTGTCCACGGTGTGAGAAAGGATTTCATTGGCAGAAGGCTTGTCAGTCTAAATTCCACAAGAATGGTGTGAGAGGAGTTAGACTGGGTGGTAGGCAGTTAGGGTATTCTGGGTCCCCAAGTCATTTTTCTTCCCAAATATAAAAGGGAACTTCCCCACCATATTTTAGATTCACCAGAGCAGTCTCTTTCAAGGGACAAGGGTGCTATTAGCATACCAATTCCCCACCTGAAGCACCAGCCATTACCTCTGGCCAAGGTGTAGGAAGGTCTCAGGCCTATCTCTTTATCATTGAAAGGAGGGCAGGAAGTAATATGCAGATGCCTAAGGCCTGGAATGTCCTGTCTAGCACCTCTCTGGTCTTTTTTTGTCCCAAAGGCAGATACCTGGAGACCAGGAAATTCCTTTGCCCTTGGAAAAACCCCCTCTTTGAACTAAAGCTTTAAAAGGTCACAACACCCCCCATGCACGGGTCTTTTTTTAATCTCAGAACCCCCTCTCGTCACTAGGATGGGAGTCTTTCTTAGCTTTTCTAATAAATCTTACTTTAAAACTAAACTGTGTCCGCATGAAAATTCTTCTTTCCTGCGAGACAAGAATTTGAGGTTGCTGCAGTATTCGGGGTTCAAAAACCCTACAACAGTTTTGGCGCCTTGTGACTTGGATCCTACCAGCGAAATTCCTCCAGCCAGCCTGCAAACATCCATCTCGTCGGACGGTGAGCAAAGCGGACTTTCTATCCTGTGTTTCGGAGACACTAGTTCTCCACAATTAGTAACTCTTGGAAAAAGAAACACCGGGTCCCTGTCGGCCAGATAAATGCGTCTAGCGCGGCCACCGGTCTTAAGACTCAGGGGCGAGGCTTGCTGAGTTCGGCTAAATTGATCCCCTGGAGCTGGGACACTTTTCTGATCTTTTCTCGCTGCCCGCTTCCCGTGGATCTGCGCCACAGGAAGGACAGGGAAAACCTGGACAAGTAGGGGTCCTGGCCAGGGCACTCCCTGGTGTTCCCCGAAAGCTAATTGACTAACCCTGGTCCCCACAAATGCCCGGTGGGCTAGGCGCTGGGAAACGGCTCCTCTCGCTTCCGTGGATCAGCGCCGCATGGAGGGTAGGCCTGGATGACTAGTGGGTCTGGCCAGGGCACTCCCTGGCGTCCCCTAAAAGCCCATCGGCTGACCTCAGTCCCCAAGAAGCCCAGTGGGCACGGCGCCATGAAATGCCACCCTGGCAGGTTGGCCCTTGGTGATGTGGGAGAAGGCTTGGACGAATAGGAGATCTGGCCAGGGCACTCCCTGGCGTTCCCCTAAAGTCCGTCTGCCTGACCCTAGACCTCTAGCGAGCAGAGGACCGTGAAGCGCTTCCCGATGGGAAAGGTACCTGGGTGCTCAGTCTAAGGAAGCTGGGATTCTACCTTTCTCTTCTCTCTCCTCAGCTCCAGGAATGTCGGTTTTGTTCAAACTCAGTTTCCTTTCCGCGGACTAAGCCCGTCGCGTGAGACTGTGGGGAAGTCTTAGGGTGCCTCAGAAATTCTGGCCAGGGCCACTCCCTGATGTTTTTCGAAAGGCCTCTGGACTGTACCCCGGACTCCGACAGCCCGTCAAGGTGTCGGGCTGAAATCTGCACTCTTTTTTTTTAATTATTTATTATTTAACTTCATTAATTACATTGTATTATGTGACACAGTTACATAGATACTTGGGTTCTCCCACCCCTCCCCAAACCCTCCCACCATGGTGGATTCCTCCACCTTGTTGCATAACCACAGCTCAAGTTCAGTTGAGATTCCCCCATTGCAAGCGTATACCAAACACAGAGTCCAGCATCTTATTGTCCAGTCAAGTTCAACGGCTTCTTAGGTATACCCTCTCTGGTCTGAAGACAGAGCCAGCAGAGTATCATCCCAGTCAATTGAAAGCTCCAACATACCATCAGCAAAAATTTACATCATTATGGAATTAATTGACATAGTAATGAGGAACCAATATGTTAAAAGTAAATGCGAGTTCCCAGCCACCTTCTGTGACCACCTCACCTACACTTCAATTTTAGTTTATACACAACATATAACATTCAAAACATAACATGTTATACATAACATCATATCATCTTAAATTAAGGCAAACATGTGGTATTTAACCTTTTGGGATTGGCTCATTTCCCTTAGCATTATGGTTTCCAGTTTGGCCCATTTGGCCACAAAGAACTGCATTTTGTTTTTTTTAATAGCTGAGTAGTATTCCATGGAGTAGATGAACCATAGCTTTCTTATCCAATCCTCTGTTGATGGGCATTTTGGTTGCTTCCATGTTTTTGCAATTACTGACTGTGCTGCTATGAGCATAGGAGTGCATGTTGGTTTCTCATAAAACAAGTGTTCTGGATATATTCCTAGGAGTGCTATTGCTGGATCATACGGTATGTTGAATTTGAGTTGTTTGAATCTGCACTCTTTCCTTCCTTCCGCGGGGACTCCGTTGTCGGTAAGAATGGGCGCAACCCACAGCGAGGCCACGAGCCCTGCGCTTCGTGCCTCAATTCCCAAACTGCCCCAGGCACTGACAAGTCCGCCGCTTTCTTTTCTGTTAGGATCTCCTCAAAAACTTTTCCTCACTAAGTTTCCTCACTTCTTATGGATTCATGCTTTGGGTTTTGCTTTACTGGTCAGTATGTGCTAAAGATCAATTGGGCTGTGATAGGGAAAAAGGGAAAAGCCATGCAGGGCTTCTTTCAAGGCCCCTCTATCAGTAAGATGAGCAATGGAGATAGACTTGAGGGAGGAATGCGTCACACCTTTAATCCCTTCGCGAGGCAGGCAGCAGAGACAGTTCCTCCAGGATCGTTCTTAACAATTGTAGTCGCTAATGTGAGCAGAAAGCTAGAGTCAACACATTCTTCTCTAGCCTTAGTTAAGGACACAGGCTTATAGAATCAGGCCAAAGTTTGAGGTCAGGCTTGTCAACTTGAGGTTAGAACAAATTTCAAAGGGAGAGCATATTTATCCGGCAGAAGTCCCAGATGCAGCATGGCGCAGGGGTTGGCACATGCTGTTTCTGACTTGTATGTTCTCCAGGACATCAGAATGCACCAGGCAGAGGCCTAGGTCTAGCATGGCGCAGGAAACAGGAGCGGATTGTTCACTCCTGGCACATGCTGTTCTAACTGAGACACATCCCATAAGGCGTGGGAGGCCAAGCGACGTGGGTCAAGTGTACTGACCTCACTCCCCTCTCCCTCCCTACTTCTGTGGTCTCCAGAGTACACCTGGACGCCATGGGCTAGCAATAGGAGTCTTAAGAGCCGTCTTAAACTCAGGAGAGATAGAAACTGAGGGACGCTTCTGTTTTCTTATCCTCTCTTTTCAGATGGGAAACAAGCCATCCACCACAAAAACCCCCTTGGGGTTGATCCTCAAACATTGGGATTCCTTTGATCCCCAGAATTTAAAGAAAAAGCGCCTGATCTTTTTCTGCACCACAGCCTGGCCAGGCTACAAGTTAGAGGATGGAGAGGGCTGGCCTCAAGAGGGAAGTATAAACCTCAATACCATCTTACAGCTAGATAACTTCTGTCGGAAAGCAGGGAAATGGGCAGAGATGCCCTATATTCAGACTTTTTATGCATTGAGGGAAAGAAAAGAATTTCAGGAGGTTTGTAAGGTTGAGCCTACTACAGCGGCACCCGCGCCAGGACCACAGCAGTCCTTCCGGGATCTGCCTGCTCTTCCAACCTGTCCTCCCTACTCTCAGAGTATGCCTCCCACAGGGCCCCCTGCTAAGATGCTGCCCCTTCAGCAGATGCCAGGAATACAAGGGCCAGTTCAGGTCCAAGTGCCTTTTCCCTTGCAAGATCTTAGACAAATTAAAGCAGAGCTAGGGAGCTTTACAGATGACCCAGACAACTATGTAGATGTTTTTCAGAGTTTAGCACAGGTGTATGAATTAACCTGGAAGGATGTGATGATGCTCTTTGACCAGACTTTGACGAGACAACAAAGGGTCATAGCTATTCAAGCGGCTGAGGAATATGGAGATGATATATTTATCGCCCAGGGAAGGGATGCTAGGGTTATTGTCCATGATAGTTCCATACATTACCCGTCAGGCAAACAGGCAGTTCCCCAAGAGGAGCCTAATTGGGATCCTAATGATCCCTTGGACGAATGGCGAAGGAAGCACTTTGTCACCTGTGCTATTGAGGGCTTAAAAAAAGACAGGTTCCAAACCCCTTAATTACTTTAAGTTATCTCTAATTGATCAAGAACCACAGGAGAACCCCTCAGCTTTTCTAGAGCGTTTAAGAGAGACCTTAAAGAAGTACACTCCCCTTGATCCTGACTCTGTAGAAGGGCAGACCATCTTGAGGGACAGATTTCTAATCCAGTCTGCTCCAGATATTAGGAAGAAACTTCAGAAGGCTGTAGTTGGGCCTGACAACTCCCTAGATGACCTCTTGAAAGTAGCCACTGCGGTCTTTTATAACAGAGAGCAGGAGGAGACCCAAGGGCTAGAGAAAAGGAATAGGAGGAAAGGCACGCTCCTGGTAATGTCTGAATCCCAGCCAGACCCCCAGAGAGCTCCTTTGTGCTTTCGCTGTAAAACCCGAGGCCATCTGGCCAGGGATGGCCGGAGGAAGCATCCAAGTCCATGTCCTATTTGCAAAGGAGACCACTGGAAGTTTGACTGCCCTCAGAAGGTCTAAGACTCCGGGGCCAGTCAACTCTAGAGAGTCTCCCATACAGGACTGAAGGGGCCCGGGGCTTTCCTTACAGGCTCCGGTGATGCATTCCATCAGCAACCAGGAGCCCCGGGTGGTTCTCACGGTGGAGGGAAATCTTGTAGATTTCCTCTTGGATACCGGAGCGACGTTCTCCGTCCTTCGATCTGGCCTGGGGGGCTCCCTCTCCTCTCAAACTGTGACCGTAAGGGGTGTGTCAGGAATTCCCCAAGTTAGACGCTTTACTAAGCCTTTGAGCTGTGTCTGGAATGACCTAATGTTCACTCATTCCTTCCTGATTATACCAGAGAGTCCTGCACCCTTACTAGGCAGGGATCTCCTGGCTCAATGAAGACTACAGTACTTATAGGACCAGGAGAGATGCTATGCCTTCCTCTAATGGAGACAGAAATTAACCCAGAAGTTTGGAGTGTACAAGGGAGAATTGGTCGAGCTTTAACTGTACAGCCAGTTCAGATTCACCTTAAAGATCCATCTTCCTTCCCAAATCAGCGGCAGTATCCCTTAAAACCTGAGACACGGAAAGGATTGATAGCCATAGTGAACAATCTCCGGGAACAGGGACTTCTGAAACCCTGCAATAGTCCCTGCAACACTCCTATCTTGGTTCAGAAGGCAAGTGGGGAATGGAGACTAGTACAGGACCTCCGTCTCATTAATGAAGCTGTAGTGCCCTTACATCCAGTGGTTCCTAATCCTTATACTTTACTCTCACAGATCCCAGAGAGGGCAGCTTGGTTCACAGTGCTAGAACTAAAGGATGCTTTCTTTTGTATTCCTCTTCACCCTGAGTCTCAGTTTCTGTTTGCCTTCTAGGACCCTCACACCCAGTCCTCACAATTAACATGGAATGTGCTCCCACAAGGTTTCCGGGACAGCCCTTATCTTTTTGGACAAGCACTGTCCAGAGACCTACTAGAATTTTCTTACCCCCAGGTAGTTGTCCTACAATATGTGGATGACCTCCTCCTTTGCGCTCAGACAGAGGAAGACTCCCAGAATGGGACTGTAGCTCTCCTTAATTTCTTAGCTGAGCGAGGCTATAAAGTCTCAAAGTCTAAGGCCCAGCTGTGCCAACCTTCTGTGAAGTATTTGGGTCTGACTATATCTGAGGGAAAGTGAGAGCTAGAGGAGGACAGAATCAAACCTATAGTAAACTTTCCTCTCCCCACGACCCTCAGGCAACTGAGGGGCTTTCTAGGAGTGACTGGATTTTGCCGGCTTTGGATACCTGGGTATGGAGAACTAGCTCGTCCTTTATACCAATTAATAAAGGACACACAGGCAACTGGAACTCATATTCTAATATGGACTCCAGATTCTCAGAGGGTCGTTACACAGTTAAAAGAGTCCCTTCTTAAGGCCCCTGCTCTGAGTCTCCCCACGGGCAGAACTTTTAACTTGTATGTAACTGAAAGAAAAGGAATGGCATTAGGTGTTTTAACCCAGCTAAAAGGACCTGCTCAACAGCCTATAGGATATCTCAGTAAGGAATTGGACTTAGTGGCAAAAGGGTGGCCAGCCTGTCTCCGGACTGTTGCTGCAATTGCCCTCTTGATACCTGAAGCTACTAAACTTACCATGGGACAGGATCTGGTAGTATATTCACCCCATAATGTGACAGGATTACTGGCTTCAAAAGGGAATCTATGGCTAACAGATAATCGTCTTTTAAAATATCAGACTTTACTCTTAGAGGGCCCAGCAGTTCAGATTAAAACCTGCTCGTCCCTCAACCCTGCCACCTTCCTCCCAGAAGAGACAGGAACTCCTGAGCATGACTGTGAACAGATAGTCCTACAGACATATGCAGCCAGAGAGGACCTTAAGGAAACACCCCTGGAGAATCCAGACTGGATTCTCTTCACAGACAGCAGTTCCTATGTGGAACATGGAGTTCGCAGGGCTGGGTATGCAGTTGTTACCTTAACAGAAACTGTTGAGAGCAGCCCTCTGCCCCCAGGTACTAGTGCACAACTAGCTGAGTTAATAGCCTTGACTCGGGCTTTGGAACTTAGTAAAAACAAGAGAGTCAATATATTTACTGATTCTAAATATGGGTATTTAGTCTTACATGCGCACGCGGCTATTTGGAAGGAGAGGCATTTTCTCGCAGCCAATGGGACTCAAATCAAGTACCATAAGGAAATAAATCGTTTATTGACCTCAGTGTTCCTTCCCTGTGAGGTAGCAGTTGTACATTGCAAAGGACACCAGAAAGGAACAGATGATATAGCAGAGGGAAACAGACTGGCAGATTTGGCTGCTCGGGAAGCAGCGAAAGGAACCCCTTCTCTTGAGGCCACAGAGGCTCAGTTAATCTGGGAGGGGATGCCACCTGAAATCCAGCCTCAGTATACACCTGAAGAAACTCAGTGGGCACTTGATCGAGGATATAGCCTTCAGCCTAACGGATGGCTCCAATCAGAGGAGGGAAAAATTCATCTCCCTGCCTCAAGCCAGTGGAAGGTTCTTAAGACCCTTCGTCAGGTTTTTCATTTAGGGCGAGATAAGACTTTACAGATGGCCCAACAGCTTTTTACTGGAAGGAACTTCCATCAGACAGTCAAACAGGTTTTAGGAGCCTGTGAATTATGCCTCAGGAATAATCCTAAAAACCTTAGGCTCCCACTCCCTGGAATACAGAGAAAGGGAAGCTATCCAGGGGAAGACTGGCAATTAGACTTTACTCATATGCCCAAGGCCAGGAATGTACAATATCTACTAGTCTGCGTAGACACCTTTACTGACTGGGTAGAAGCATTTCCCTGCAGGACTGAGAGAGCCACTGAAGTAGTCAAGATTCTTCTCTCAGAGATTATTCCAAGATTTGGACTCCCAAAGAGTATATAGGGTGATAATGGACCTTCATTTAAGGCAGCCGTTATGCAGGGAGTGTCCAAGGCTCTGGGCATACAATACAATCTCCATTGTGCCTGGCGTCCTCAATCTTCAGGCAAAGTAGAAAAGACTAATGATATCCTTAAGCGCCACTTGAAGAAGTTATCTCAGGAAACTCATCTCCCGTGGGTAAATCTATTACCTGTGGCTTTAATACGCATCAGAAACACACCCACGAAGCTAGGCCTAAGCCCCTTTGAGAAGTTATATGGGAGACCTTTCCTCACTAATGATCTAGTGGCAGACCAGGAGACAATGGATCTTACTAAATCAGTAGTTCAATTAGCTAAATTTCAGCAAACTCTTCAGCAATTGCCTGAGAAATTACCTAGAACCATAGGAATTCCTAAATTTTACCCGGGTGACCTAGTATTAATAAAGACCTTCCCTACTAACTCTCCTTCTCTCTCTGAGTCCTGGGAAGGCCCCTTTACTATAATTTTGTCCACCCCTTCCGCTGTAAAGGTCTCAGGCCACGAGGCCTGGATTCATCGCACCAGAGTCAAGGCCTGGAACTCTGAACCTCCAGCAGACCCGCCAGCGGAGGAAGCTCCTGAATTTGCCACCGATAAGAGCTACACCTATAAACCTACCCAGGGACTCAGGCTACTGTTTAAAAGGACTCCACCTACAGATAAGTAATCTATAACGATTCAGCTCTCATCAATGCAGGGCAGCCCAGTGGTACTACTTTTAAAGGTTTTATTACTATTGCCTTTTGTCCCAAGTGACACTAAAGTGGTCCCCGAGGTCACAGTTACAAGTCCACGCCTAGGTCTAACTGCTAGGAGTGCAGACAGGGAGAATACCCAAAGCCATGCAGCAGTTAATTCGCTTGCAGCCACTGAAAATCTATGGACTCACCTAGCCTTTAATGTGCTTAATCGGACTTCCTTTTGTGTACGTGAAGGGACATCTCCGTCAGATATCTTACAACAGAATTTAGTAGGCCTTGGTACTTCTTTTAAGAGCTTTACAGAAGTAACTAACCAGAACATATCCTCTTTACCCATAGCTAAGAGGCCTTTACCTCGTCCTATGCCATTACTGTTTACTATATATGGTGACTGTATATGCATCTCCTGTAATGGAACAGAGAAACATAATTGTTCCTCCATAACTTCTGTGGATTATGCAACTGATGTGAGCATGCCACAGGGCTGGAGTCTCCTCTGTGGCAACATGTTTTTTTCCATGATCCCTAAGTCATATACAGGCCTTTGCTCTGTAGGTCGGGTAGTGTCACTCCTAATCTCCCCAGTGACCGCATCTACACATTCCATATGCTCCAGGCGGTCATTATCCCCAGACTGTGACGATTCCTTAACTTTGTACACCATAACTAGTATAGTATTTAAGGCCTTGTTTTTGCCAAACGCTGTGGTATCCGCTCAGGAACAGAGAGAAATAAGTGAATTGGCTTGTATATTAGAAAAAACTGCCAATGCCACTGCTAAGGCCTTGTCCTATCTTAATGACGAAATAAATGAGGTTCGTACTGGAGTCCTACAAAACCGGGCTGCCATTGATTACTTATTACTAAAGAACCGAATAGGATGTGAGAAACTACCGGGTATGTGTTGCTTCAATCTAACCAACAATTCTAACCTAGTTGAAAAGGAGATTGACAAGTTACACGAGGACATAAGCAAAGTACACCTGTCGTCAGACATCTTCCTTGGAAACTGGGAAAAATTCTCTGCACATTGGGGGTGGTATTCTTGGGTATCGCCTTTCTTAAGCATAATAGGAATAATTATTCTTTTACTCCTGTTTGGACCATGTATACTAAAATGTTTTGTTCGTTTTGTGTTATCTAGAATCCAACGAGGGGCAGAAGCATTCCAGGCGCCACTGGTGACATCTACGACTTATTATCGGGGACCCTTAGACCGGCCCCCAGAGGAGTACCTAACTGCTGCCCTTGAACTACGTCCTTGTCAGCGGGAAGCAGTTAAGAACGAACGACGTCCCTGTTCCCCCTTAACAGCAGTTAAGGTCACTTCTTCTGGGGGGCGGAATGTGATAGGAGTTAGACTGGGTGGTAGGCAGTTAGGGTATTCTGGGTCCCCAAGTCATTTTTCTTCCCAAATATAAAAGGGAACTTCCCCACCATATTTTAGATTCACCAGAGCAGTCTCTTTCAAGGGACAAGGGTGCTATTAGCATACCAATTCCCCACCTGAAGCACCAGCCATTACCTCTGGCCAAGGTGTAGGAAGGTCTCAGGCCTATCTCTTTATCATTGAAAGGAGGGCAGGAAGTAATATGCAGATGCCTAAGGCCTGGAATGTCCTGTCTAGCACCTCTCTGGTCTTTTTTTGTCCCAAAGGCAGATACCTGGAGACCAGGAAATTCCTTTGCCCTTGGAAAAACCCCCTCTTTGAACTAAAGCTTTAAAAGGTCACAACACCCCCCATGCACGGGTCTTTTTCTATCTCAGAACCCCCTCTCGTCACTAGGACGGGAGTCTCCTTTCTCAGCTTTTCTAATAAATCTTACTTTAAAACTAAACTGTGTCCGCATGAAAATTCTTCTTTCCTGCGAGACAAGAATTTGAGGTTGCTGCAGTATTCAGGGTTCAAAAACCCTACAACAATGGAACAGTTCTATTGCCTCGCAGTCGATCTAAATTGAGTAATCAGTCTGTACAGGATCAGAAGCAGGGAAACGGGAGGGCCCCGTCCTGGGCTCCCCAAGTAATAGGGTTATGTATGGATATTGTCTCTGAAAGGTACAAAACTAGAATGTTGAGTGCTACCTTAAGCAATGGGTTAAAGCAAAATAGATTTAAATGTCATAATTATGGCAAATTGGGACATACGTGGAAGGATTGTAGCAAATCAAACGCCCAGAAGTCTGGTGAACAAGTTGTGGGTTATCTAAAGGCCTGTGGTAGCAGGGGGCGTTTCAGGCATCCTGCTCACCTTGCAGGGTTTCAAGCCACTGCTACTCAGAAGCAAATGTATGCTAAAACTTTTAATGTGGGAAACCCAGCCACCTTCCAAAAGAATGCCAAGCAGCATCTCTTTTAGCTCAAAAATGTGGCACCAATACTGCTAAGGATCAATGCCCCAAGATAAGACCTAAGCGTCATAGGGGTGTTCACTGGGCAAAAGTATGTAATTGTAAGTCTAAAATTGATCCTGATGGCCAGCGCCTGTGGTCAGGAAACTCCTGGCGGGGCCAGTCTTGGGCCTTGAACAATCAGAGGTTTAAAAGACAGCATTATCTTACCCAAGCTGTGCCTGTAGAAGAGTAACAGACTTAAAACCTGATATTGACTGTGGATATGCTAATTAAAAATTGGTATCTTCCTTGGCAATTATTTACTACCTACTGTTCATATCCCAACTGGATGCTTGTGGCAACAAGGGTCTTTAGAGTGGCTACATCTCTCTTTTCCATGTATAAAAAAGTTATTACTCCTTATTGTGCTTTGAGCTCCACCTTAATTACAAAGAGATGTCATAAGAATAAGGAGCTTTTTTGGCAAAGATGTAAACAATTATTCCTTATAGCTCTAAACAGCTTGCCTTTTTAATATTCAAGGATGAGATAAGACAAATAGCACTCTTAATCCTCGTAGATGCAATTTCAAGCCAGTTAGCAAAAAATTCCATTTTACGTTTTGTTAAAAGTCATTTGGTTATATTTCAAAAGATTTGTTTCTTAACTCCTTTGTTTTTAACCCTTTTTGCTTCCTTAACCTGTTTCTTTAGTCTTTACAGATGGTCATCTAACAAAACAGCTTCTT
Source organism: Ochotona princeps (assembly GCF_030435755.1). NCBI lineage: Eukaryota > Metazoa > Chordata > Mammalia > Lagomorpha > Ochotonidae > Ochotona > Ochotona princeps. Next base: position 110,313,863 of record NC_080832.1, read on the forward strand.
TAATCATAGATTTGAAAACATCCTTACAGGCCAATGGGAAGGACACGGCGTAACTTTTGGAGGAGGGAATGCTTTCATTTTTCCGCAGAGCTTGGACTTGCTGACTTGGGCTCCAGATCTTACCCAATTTACATTTCCACCCCCCTGCCGTTTCGCAGCAGCAGCATCCTCTACAGAAGTTCTTCCTCCTGCCCAGCAACTTCAGGGTTAAATTCTCTTCTCTTCAGCAGGTATTTTGCTTTAATTCCTTTGTCAAGCATTCCTCCAACCTTTTTTAGCCAAGAGCAGAGTGATGGGAGATAAACTAAACTGGGCCCACAGAAGAATATGCAGCCTCTTGTACTTTATAAACAATGTTTTTTCATAATTCACATCTCCTTTTTAACTCTATTAAATTTTTATACTGAATTTTTGAATTTTATGAATGTAACTCTTAAGGTATTAAGGCATTGCTTTGAAAGTGTAACATTTACACCAAATATAAACTGTAACTGAATATAAAAGTAACATTTAATTCACTGTTAAATTTTTTCCAGGTATGGGATGTACCCATGCCTTTATCTGCTAGTCTTTATATTTATAGATATAGTCTTTAACATACTGTTTGCAGCGTTTTCTAATATATTCATTTTTTTTTAAAGATTTATTTATTTTATTACAGCCAGATATACACAGAGGAGGAGAGACAGAGAGGAAGATTCACTCCCCAAGTGAGCTGCAACGGCCGGTGCGCCCCGATCCCAAGCCAGGAACCAGGAACCTCTTCCAGGTCTCCCACGCGGGTGCAGAGTCCCAAATCTTTGGGCCGTCCTCGACTGCCTTCCCAGGCCACAAGCAGGGAGCTGGATGGGAAGTGGAGCTGCCGGGATTAGAACCGGCGCCCACATGGGATCCCGGGATTTCAAGGCGAGGACTTTAGCCACTAGGCCATGCCGCCGGGCCCTAATATATTCATTATTGATTCATGGAATTAAAATCTGATCCTCTGTTATAACAACAAAGTTTTAAAACCAAATATTATAATATCTCCTTAACTGTTTTTATCTAATTAATGATTAAATTTTTCTAGTTAGCTCCAGTGAACTCCAGACCTGACCTTGCTGAAGTGTCTCAGAATATGATAAGATTCTATACTGAAGTGATCTTTGTGTTTCCTGCCTTTCAGTATGTTCACATTGCTTAAGGTTGATAAAAGTTATGTACTTATTTTATAGGTATTTAAAGTGATCACTTAATGCCAATAATTACATCTAACCTATATCGTGTTACATAAAGAGATTCTATTTCAACTAGATATTATAGATCTTGACATCCTTGATATGCATTTTAAAATTCAAAAGTTTTATTTTATAGATGCAACTGAGTAAGCATTTGGATTGTATTAAAGATACTGCCAGATACCAAGTGGGGCAAAATTTTGTCATATCAATATACTACTATAAAACAATTTTTTTTTTACAGAAGTTAATTCAAATTTCTGTATTTCCAAGAGTTCCAGGACAGGTAATGCTTAACAACAAAAAAGCCAGAAAAGGATAAAACGTCTCTTTCTTTCTGTTTACGGTTTTATAGATATGTCTAGGCTGTTGAGTGCTTATCTCTTAGGCTAATTTATATTGCTCAGATAACTAAAATCAGGGTCTTCAGTAATGACCAATTTTTTCCTCTCAGGGTTTCAGTTCAGACTGAATTATCATTATTGACTTATCACTTAGTAATTTTCTAATGGATACTGCTATCACCAAGCTTGGTTTATAAAGGCGCCTTAATAATCCTAAATTTATCTGACATGATCTCTTGTGCACTTTGTAACATCTTGGAGGCCTCAGTCAGAGGGTAGTAGCCATCCTGAGTTAGTAGTCTGGGGAGGCCACCGTGATGATTAACACGGCCCCACTGCCAGTCCTGGCTCCTGGCTCGCAGGATTTGCACTGACCTCTGCCTATATACAGGTACCTCATCATCCAAATTTGCTTGTTTTGAGTACTCATCTGGAACTTGAGAGGACTGGATGCAACACAACTTCTTGAGTCAGGATATGAGAAGTCATGGCTCATTAGCTATTTAAAATTGAATGAGTGTGGTGGCCACGTATGTCTGTCTTGCTGTACGTCTTTTTGTTAAAATTGTTTGAAATTTTACTCTTCTAATCTTCTATAGTTAAAAAAAAAAGAGGGAGAATGTATATGTGTGTGTGTGTTTGTTTTATTGTTTGTCTTCACTGTTCCTTGAGATCAGATGAGAAATGGGTACATGATAGATCTTAGTTTTATGCCATTTTTTCCCAGCTAGTTATTACAGAACAATTTTTAATTGCTATTATACATTACTGCATTTGCTAGTTGGGAAATACTATACTTTTAACTAACTCTTAAAGGTTTTGTAACAAAAATTATTTAAAGAACAGATATACTTGTCTGATATATGTTTCCTAAGCCATCTTGGTAAACTCTTTACTATAATCCATTTTCCATTCTATATTTGTAAACCATCTGAATAACCATGCAAACTTACTTTACTACAAACCACTTTATAATTTTAAATGTCTAAAGCTCTTAAATCATTACCGAAGCTACTTTATTGTGCTGTCCTAAGCTAATATTGTTTTTTGGCTCACTTAATCTAAATCTCAGACTATCACTGAAAATGTTTTTTAGTCACCCATATGCTTTTGCTTAAGTTCACTTATAACCAGGTTTCTCATGTTATATTCTCATTGCCCTTTTCAATGTATTACTTAAGTATGTACCTTTATTCTAAATTTATAGCAAACATTAGACCTTTGGGCAAATATATTCTAAAGCTGTCATTTGATAGTTTTCACCTGATATTGTTACTGAGAGTGATCTATATAATTATTTTTAACTTTTCCTTCACTTCTCTTATACTTCCTCTTTAAAAACTCCAAAGGCCTCTCAGAATATTCAGTTAGAATTCCAGGATTTATATAGGTATGACTAACTTATAAACCTGACATCCCAAAGACTGCCTCTACAACCCACTTTCCCAGAGGCCCAGAGGAAGAGTAGTGAGCTGGGTACCAGGGTGCTATCTCTCCTCCTTGCCTCCCTCTGGCCATAACAACAGAAAGAGTTTCTCTAGCCTCCGTGCTACGCTTGCTGAGATCAACAGATACTTCCACCCAGAACTGTTTTAAAGGCTGAGTCCGAAGATCAACACCTGCCATGAGGACACGTCATGTGTACATCTGCTGACTACCCACTACCACTGAAGACATCTCTGCACAGTACCGAAGCTACTTTCAAAAGGACTGTTGATAAGTAACATTCCTCCCTTACAAGATGGAGCCTTAAGCTCCTTCCAGCTTCCCTGAGATGGCTCTGTATACACTGTAATTTGTACTAAGTGCATTGTTACCAACTGTCTTAATTGTTACTTGATGCCTGATACTTTTGGTGTCTTGAGAAGGTCCTCATATGTTATGTTACCTGTGAATTTGCCTGAACCATGGTATGATGCTGCTACTGTTTATGCTTTGGAATTGTTTTCAACAACTTTGTCCATGCTTTGTGGGTTATCATTGGGTCTCACTGCATTTGTTACCCTTATTGGACCTCTTACAGCTGGTGCAATAAGTTCATAGGAAAGTATTGAGAGATTTAGAGGCTAAGATTAATGCATTAGAAGAGGCAGTGATTTATATTGGCAATGAAACTTAGCATTTAAAAACCAGATTTGGTACCACTTGCCATAGTATTTATAAGTGGATCTGTGTCACTCCTCTTCCTTATAATGACTCATATATCTCTTGGAGACATGTCTCTTTCTTTCTTTCTGCGCCTCATCCATGCACCCTTCCCGAGTTCCGAAACACAGGCTGGAGCTGGACTCCGGCAGTTCTCAAGCTGCTTTACTATGCCAATCCCATTTCCTCACAGGCTGTAATTATTTTTTTTTTAAGATTTACTTTATTTGAAAGGCTGAGTTAGACAAAGAGCTTCCCAAATGGCTGAAATGGCTGGGGCTGGATCAGCCAGAAGGCAGGAGTTGGGACACTATCCAGGTCTCTCAGTTGGGTGGCAGAGGCCCAAGGACTCCGGCCATCTTCCTGGCCCATTGGCAGGGACCTGGATGGGAAATGAGGCAATGGGTCTGGGTTATAACCCACTGCTCCACAACACACACCCGGAGCCATAATTCTATTCATTCCCTCTCGTGGTACACCAAGCAACTTCAGGATTCAATAAGTAATAAGACTCAATCAGGTCTTCCTAGCTCATTTCAAAAATCTAAACAGACCTAGCAATGAAAGATGTCTTTAGTTTACACCATAATAACCAACCATCCATTATTACTGCGAAGTGAGCCTTCTATACACATTATTCTCAAAACCCAGATGGTCTGCAGTCACAATCAGCTTGTCCTGACTCAAAAAGGACTGTAACCTGACTCACAACGCATCCTTCCCCCGACCCCCAGCCTGGCCTCACCCCTAGAAGCACCCCTGGAAGCATCACTCCAGTCCTAGACCCTCCGAAGGGAATCCTTCCTCGCCTTTCCTTTTTGTTTTAGAGTTTGAGTGCATTAACAAACACAGGTCACCTCCAGAGAGAATTCTGAATCCGTGCCCGACCTCAGCGGGTACCACAGGGCAGTACCCAGACTTACAGGACAGATACATCCACCATCAAACTCACCTCCGCCCACCACCCAGAAAAAGATGAAAAGAAGGAAGACATTTATGCATTAAGTTTCAGGTATCAAGAGATACAACCCCAAACCCGGAAGCGTTTTTCAAAAGCAACTGGAGACAAGCTGGCGCCCTCCCAGTCCCCTGCCCTTCAGGGTTGGTTGGGGCCTCTGTCCCAGGCTGGGCAGACCTCCTGCCCCCTTGCTTCTCCTCAGCCTCCACACGTCGCCCTGTCGCCAGCTGCTCCCCACCCCAGGCCTGTGCCGAAGCAGCACCTGCCTGCTCCACTCCCCTCAGGCCAGGAGGGTGCCTACTCACTTCCCCATAACTCTCCGGGTCATCTGACCGCTCCTTCCTTCCTTTCCCCAAACCCCCTCACTCCCACTTCCGACGCGTCAACTGCTGGCGCCACAACCCCCATCCTCTCGGAGGACCCAGCCGTCTCACTACGCCCTCCGGTCCGCGCACCCGGCCTGGACCGGCGCCGCTGCCGGCGCCCCTCACCTCCACGGAGCGCCCCCTTCTCACCTCGCGCCCGTCCTCCAGCAGCAGCCAGTCGGCGTTCGTCCCCACTCGCCGCAAGCACCAGCTCTGGCCTCCGGCGCCGACTGCCGGCCCCCAGGAGCCGGGCTTCTCCATGAGCCCAGTAGGCCCTGCTTGGCGCTCAGCGCGGAGCGAGACCCCGACCCGCGTTCCAGCAGCTTGTGTGCCGCCTCGCGCGCGCCATACCTACACAACAGGCAGGAGCAATCGCCTGGCGAGCTCGATCCAACCGAGCGGCGCTCGGGCTGCGGGCCCCACCGGAGCGCCCTGCGCGCCTGCGCACGGGGGCGGTCCCGAGGGGACGGTGACGTAGGTGGGATGGGTGCTAGCCCCGCTCGCATCAATGGAACTTCTTCCGACCCACTCCTCCTGGTTCTGCGGTTCCCAGGCTGGACCCTTCCTTCACTCCTGAACAACAACAACAAAAAAGTGTTTTTCTTACCCCCCTCCCCGCACTATGGCCGCATCGTAGCGATGATAGACATGCTGTTTAAAACCATAGCCCACTTTTAACCTGGTGATAGTTTTTAAAACCTGCTTCGCCTGTACCTAAATAACGTCTGCCTTGCAAGATATCCTTTTTCTATCGCATTTTAGTGACATGTGTTTAGATGGCAGAAAGGACATATACAAAGCTATGGGACACTGATTCACCTCCCCCAAGATGCTGGCAACAGTCCTGGCTGGATCTGAATTACTGGAACCGTCGCCAGCCACTCCCCAAGGTGCACCTTAGCAGACATCAGAGTGGGAGAGCCCAGCCAGGACAACCACACCATCTGCCCATCTCCTATTCCTAAATAATAATAATAAAAAGAATGGTACTCTGGGCAAATCTTGGGGATGGTGTGACAGCAACCAGGCTTGAAGGAATTTGGGAGTGTGAGCAAATGTTTCCAACGTGGGTTGTGGTGATGGCTGCGCGATGGTGCACGCTTGCTAAAATGTAACTGAAATAAATGAACTCTGCCCATGGGTAAATGTTATGGAATGCAAATTATCCTCAATCAAGCTTGTTCATTTAAATTTTTTTCTTCAACAAACACTCAGGCTTCCCTTTGGTTCTCCAGTATAGTGTGTTAGCCACTATCTGTAATGACAAGCCAGCGGTGGCTGGATATCCTTTTTTATCCTTTCGGCTTCCCAATGCCTGGCTCACAGTTTTCTTATGTTAGATTATGTCAAGAGAAAAAACATACAGAGAGATAAATATACATATATTGAATGAATCATACACAGTACGACAGTTAAAAAAAAACAACTGGTGTTTGCTAAAAGCTAAGTGCCAGAAACTGGGCGAAGCACCCTACATACATTATTTTTTTTTCTAAATAAGTAATTTATTGGTCCGACCCTGTGACACAGAAGGTTGAGTCACTGTGTTCAGTGCGTGCATCCCATATAGATACCAGTTCGAGTCCCAGCAGCTCCGCTTCTGATCCAGTTCCCTGTTAATGTTTCTGGGAAAACAGAAGATGGAAAAAGTGCTTGAACCCCTGTACCATTAAGGGGGAGGGGCCCAGAAGAAGCTCTTGTCCCCTGTCTTTGGCTGGCTCAGCCCTGGTCATCACAGCCATTTGAGGAGTGAACCAATGAATGAAAAACGTTTCTCTATGTCACTCCTCTCTGTAATTCAAATAAATGAACAAATCTTTTTTCTTAATGTTTATCTATAATATTTGAAAGACTGAATGACAGAAAGATCACTCCTCAAATGTCTGCAACAACCAGCGCTGTACCAATGTGAATCCAGGAGTCTGAAACTTCATCAGATTCTCCCACATGAGTGGCAAGGACCCAAGTACTAGAACCATCTTCCACTGCAACTTAGCAGGAAACTGAATCAGAAGTGTCGTGGCCAGGACTTGAGCTCAGCAGGCTATATGGGATGCAGGCATGCCAAATGGGGGCTTAACCTGCTGTGCCATGATGGTGGTTACAATCAAATTTTCTACTTAAGAATGATAAGAAAAGAGACCTAGAAAGATTTAGTAACCTTCATATACCAAGAAATAAACTTAGGTCTCTTTTCAATGCCTGGTTTCCTAACTCTGGCCTCAACCCCAGCCTGCAGCATTTTTATCTGTGTGGCACTGTGAAATCAAGAACTGCAGCCTGGGCCTGGCATGATAGCTCAACTAATCCTCCAACTCCAAGCACTGGGATCTTATATGGGTGCCGGTTCATGGCCCAGCTCCTTCCAGCTCCCTGTTTGTGGCCTGGGAAAGCAGTCAGGGATGGACCAAAGCCTTAGGACCCTGCACCTGTGTGGAAGACCTGGAGGAAGTTCCTGGCTTCAGATCGGCGCAGCACTGGCCATTGAGGTCACTTGGGGAATGAATCATCAGACGGAAGATCATTTTCTCTGCTCCTCTGTGTTTATCTGCCTTTTCAATAAAAATAAATAAATCCGAAGAAGAAGAAAAAGAAAAAGAAAAACAGAAAGAAAAGAACAGCAGTTTGGGACCTCACAGGAGATCAGGAAAATGGGTGTGAGCCACAGTTGCACTCACAGCATGCTTCCCCAGCTGTGCATGGGTGTCTGTTAGGACCCCAACAACAAGAACAGCAGGTGTCCCAGAGGCCATCCCTGGTTTGCTCAGCCTGTCTCCTTGGGCTGCTCTAGGCTCTGACGGATTTCCAAGCTTTCCCTGGTTTGGATGGGCTTGACCACCAGTGGAGTACTGGTCAGGAGTTTTGTAGCGTGCCCATCCATTGGGATTCATCTTCTGTTTTGCTCATGATTAAACTGGGGTCATAGGCTTTGGGGAGGAAGACTGCAGCAGTTAACACCCTTTTCGTCACGTGGATCCATGGTGCATGCTTAATCACCTGCCTGGAGAGGTGTTATTCAGTTAGCCCTCCTTCCATACTGTGCTTGTGGAAGAAAGCTGCTAGTCAGTGGGGAGGAATGGGAAATGATGCTCTGCTTCCTTAATGCAGGGTTTCTACATAAACCATTTGGATTTCTTTCTTTCTTTCTTTCTTTCTTTTTTTTTTAAGAATTTATTTTACTGAAAAGAATTACAGAGAGAGAAAAGCCTAACTCCTCAAATGACTGCTTTGGCCTGAGCTGGGCCTATCAGATGCAAGGATCCAGGAGCTTCTGCAGGTTTCCCATGTGAGTGCAGCACAGTGGCCCAAGGTTTTGGGTCATTTTCCACTGCTTTCTCAGGACATTAACAGGAAACTGGATCAGAAGTGGAGCTGCTGGGACAACCAAGATCAATGAGCCTCCTCAAGCTCTCCTTGTGGGCACAAGCGGCCCAAGGACCTAAGCTATCCTCCACTGTTTTCCCAAGCCACAAGCAGGGAGCTGGACTGAAGGTGGAGCAGAGCTGGGACATGAACTGGCACCCATATAGGCGATTGTTGCTGTCAGCTGAGGCTTAGCTCACCAGGCCATGGTGCTGGCCCCATTTGGATTTCTTTTAGGAAGAGCTTTGTCTCTTCTCCTGGGTATATATTTATATTAGGATGGGTCAGCGAACATCCAGTTTATATTTTAGGTTATAAACCAATACTGCCTTATTGTTTATTAGTCAAATCATTCCTGCTTTAGCCATTGCTAGCTATTCTAATTGGCTGCAGTAACCCTTTTGACCCATTTTGTTACTGTGTTTCATTGAAAAGCTCCTCCCTTACTCGTAGGGTATACCTTATACCTAGGATCGGCCATTTCTGCATGGAACCCTGGTGCCTTTCATTGGAAATTGGCATTAAAAAATACAAGAGTCTGTGGCTAAATACTTACCTTGTAACCAACTGGCTCCTATATGGGTGCCAGTTCATTTCGTGGTAGTTCCACTTCCCATCCAGCTCCCTGCTTGTGGCCTAGAAAAGCAGTCAAGGGCGGCTCAAAGCCTTGGGACTCTGTACCTGCGTGGGAGACCTGGAAGAAGCTCCTGGCTCCTGGCTTTGGGTTGACTCAGCTCCAGCCATTACAGGCTTTTGGGGAGAATACCAGTGGATGGAAGATTTTTCTGTCTCTTCTTTTCTCTGTAAATCTGCCTTTAAATTAAAAAAACAAATAATAGGGCCCAGCGCGATGGTGTACTGGTTAAAGTCCTCACCTTGAACATGCCCCGGGATCCCATATGGGTACCGGTTCTAATCCCTGCGGCCCCACTTCCCATCCAGCTCCCTGCTTGTGGCCTGGGAAGGCAGTCAAGGATGACCCAAAGCCTTGGAACCCTGCATGGACGATCCGGAAGAGCTCCTGGCTCCTGGTTTTGGATTGGCTCAGCTCCAGCCATTGTGCTCACTTGGGAAGTGAATCATTGGACAGAAGATCTTTCTCTCTGTCTCTCCTCCTCTTTGTATATCTGGATTTCCAATTAAAATAAATAAATCTTTGTTTAAAAAAATAAATAACAGATAAATCTTAAAATAAACAAATAAGATCCAGAAGGCAGGTGTAGTAGCACAAAGCTCTAAGGTGTTACTTCCCATGATAGAGTGACAGGGATCTGTTCCACCTCTGCTTATGATCCAGCTTCCTGCTAATGCACCTGAGAGACAGCGGACAGTGACTCAACTACTTGTGTCCCTAGGAGGCTGACGTGAAGCTTCTGGCTCCTGGCTGTTGTGGGTATTTGGGGGGTGAGCCAGCAGATAAAATCTCTCTTTTTCTGCCCCACAAATCCCTTCAGTCTGCCCTTCAAATAAATAAGAAGCACATTTTTAAAAAAAAGTTAGAAACCAAGATTTGGGCGCCAGCTCTGCTTGTTGCTAGCGGGATGTCTCTGCATCTAGCTCCTCTCACCTGACAGAAGGCCTGTGATGAACACTGGCTATTCATATATCAATACACATGCATATTTATACATACATCTACAAGTGTATGTGTGTACACTTTTCCTTTGGTATCCATGGAACTGGCTCCAGGACCTGCCACAAATGGATGCTCAATTTCCTTGTATAAAAGCACAACATTGGCATATAACTCCACACACATCCTCCCTCATGCTCTTAATGATGCCTGGATTACCTGTACTAGTTAACAAGCAGCATAAAAGTCATGTAAATGGTTGTTTTGCTGTATTGTTTATGGAATAACAACAACAAAAAGAAATATGTATGTGTTCAGTGTATATGCAATTTTTTCCCAAATATTTTCCATTTGAGATTAGTTGAATCCATGAATTCAGAGCTGGCAGGTGAGGTGGCCAACATGTGAAACGTGAGTTCATACTGATTCTTACAGCTCTTGGCTATAACTGCCTGGACCTTTCCAGCTCTCCACGTGGCTTATTTGTGATCTTCCCCTGGGAAAGTGAGATGCCTGCTTTCTGTTGTCTTTCAGGCCTTTGCTGAATGTTTAATTCTCAGCATACATCTAAAGTGGTTTCAGGATCATGGGCCTATATGTCTGTGGAAACAAATTCACCAACTACAGTGCAAGGCTTGTTTGCATGTCCTTTGCTATGAGGCTTACAAACCATGTATTTCTTTTTTTTTTTTTAAAGATTTATTCATTTTATTACAGCCAGATATACACAGAGGAGGAGAGACAGAGAGGAAGAGCTTCCATCCGATGATTCACTCCCCAAGTGAGCCGCAATGGGCCGGTGCGCGCCGATCTGAAGCCGGGAACCAGGAACCTCTTCCGGGTCTCCCACGCGGGTGCAGTGTCCCAATGCATTGGGCCGTCCTCAACTGCTTTCCCAGGCCACAAGCAGGGAGCTGGATGGGAAGTGGAGCTTCCGGGATTAGAACCGGCGCCCATATGGGATCCCGGGGCTGTCAAGGCGAGAACTTTAGCTGCCAGGCCACGCCGCCGGGCCTCAAACCATGTATTTCTAAAGTTACTTAGATCAGCACCCCTTTTTCCTAACTCCTTTAAAAAGATTGCTTCATATATTTGGGTGGGGTTTTTTTAAAAAATTATTTTTTAATAATCTTATTTAGTTGATTAGGGAACAAAGGGTCAAGGGCTACAGGGTGAAAGTGGGTAATACCATTGTTTCCACATCAATATCATTTTACCCTGTATCTGGGGTCAGGGAAAAAAAAACAAAGAGAAAAGCCCCACCCAATCTCCCACCCATCCCAGATCCCCAATGGGAGGCGCGCTCTGAGGGTCCTGCTCATTCAGTTTTGATAGTTCATTAGTTCTGGATTGCTGCCAGTCTCTCAGTTCCAATCGCAATGAACCCTATTCAGAATCCACTGGCTGACAGTCTCTTCATGGTTGGGGTTCTAAGATCAGCAGTTCAGTTGGAGGGATCTCCAAAGAAACTTCGTCTGAAATGATCCCAGGCCTGATTGTTGTGCGAGTTTGCTAGTACAGAGCCCGACACCGTCTGTCACATCAATCAGCTTATGCACATGCTGGTCGTTGGGATTGCTGGGTTCATTCTATTTCCAGCCCTGTCTTCCTCATGAACCAACGGGTGTTGTAGTCCAGTTCGATCCTGCCCACTTCATACTCGGTCCTCACACAAACTGGTTGGAGCTGCAGCCTAGTTGGGGCGACTCCCCATAACCCCCACCAGTTCTGCCCCCTACCCTGGTTCCCATGCTTGCCAGTATGCACCGAAGGCTTGTCAAGTCTGTCCCACATCCCGTTTAGCTCTCGCACATGTCGATGGGCATTGAAGCCCAGCTCAACCCAACCAACCTACTATCCAGCCCACACACCTACTGGCAGGTGCCCTTCTGTACAGCCATCCCTGCCCCTGTCCTGGTGTTCGTGCTGTCCAATGAAAGTGGTAGCCCCGAGGGAGGTGCCCACTATTTCCCTTCTAGGCCACACTCACTCCCAGATTATGCACTCTCCAGGTAGTTCTGGCATTTGACTTGACAGAATTAGCTCCAAGGCCAGCCTCTGCCAGCTAGTACTGCGGCTAGCCCAACCAACCCTCACCCACTCTAGTTTTTGCTTGCACCAGTTGGAACAGTCAGCCCACCGTGGCCCTTCCCTTATCTAATCCATATGAGGCCCACAGGTGTTACAGCCCTGCCTATTGTGATCTGCCCCCATCCCGACTCAAGCTTTCCAATGGAAGTAGTTGTCCAGCAGGGGAGCCCACGTTTCCCTGTCAGCTTTGCTTCCTCCCCCTGATTATCACATGTGCTATTTGGGCACTACAACCACATCTGGTATGGCTCATCTCACCTTGGCATTCTTTATTGTGTACTAGTATGTGTCGCAACTGAACCTGGGTCGACCCACACTCTGTTCTGGCGCTCGGACTCACCAGCGGGTGATGTGAACAGGTTCAGCCTGGTCTGCCCCCAATCCATGCCATGTGTATACCAGTGGGATAATTTCCATAGCCTGTTCTGAGCTGTTTCCTATTGTGCTTCTTGCGCTTACCTGCAGGGACTGCGTCCTGCCAGAGGAGTTGCCCAGGCTCCTCCATCAGAAACTCTCCCAGTGCCAGGTTTCGTGCACACTAGTGGGTCCATGAGCCAGCCCTGTTCAGTTCACCTCCTGTCCTAGTAGGAACAGTGGTGTTCCCTGACTGTTCTTCAACCCAATCTGGTTCTTATTCTTGGATGTTTCAACCCAGCCATGGCTCTTCCATACCCCCATACAGCTTACACATGGTTCAGTAAGGGCTGAGACCTAGCCTAGTCTGTTATACATTTCCCCTGGTCCTGCAGAGCACCAGATGGTGTCGGAGTCTGGCCCGGCTTGGTGCTTCCATTCCCAGTCCACACTTGTGCCAAGTGGGATTACACTCATATCCTGATCGGAACGCAGCCCCATTTACAGCCCATGCGCTCATTGGTGGGAATCTCAACCCAGCTAGAGTATCCCCTTAGCTGCCCAACTGGGCCTATTCCCAGCCTTAGATCTCGTGAAGGCCAGTGGTTGCTCTGATTCAACTTGGTAGAGCCCCTCACTTGTCCTGTCCCCTTAGATGCTGTGGCTTAGCATCCCTGTCTTACGCAGATCAGTAGGTGCAAGGACCTACTTGGCATGACCTGTGCTCCAACCTGATTTCTGTTGTTTCTTGTGAGTTAAGGTTAGCTCAGTTCTGCCCATTCTGTCCCCTTCCAGTGGCAGCACGGCCCACCCCACATCTTGTTAAAGGATGCACTTTCAGGTGCTGCTGCCTTGACCTGCCCTGACTGTTTTGGGTTCCTGCACCCGTGTGTGATGGCAGGTGGCATGGTCACATCTAGCTTAGTCCATCCCAACCCCAGCTTGCGAGCTAACCAGGGGAACTTGTATTTCCACAGGGTTGGGCCCACACAACCCCATAGAGTCTACCCCCAGACCAAGTTCTCTCGTGTGCTGGATAGAGTCTTGACCCTGCCAAAATGACCACTCCACCACTCCACCAAACAGTTGGGTAATGGTACCCATCACTGCCAAAGAGGCCCCCATCCATAGCATTGGTGTGGGCTGGTGTGTGACAATCAGTGATGTTCTAGGAAAACAGGCCATTTCTGTATTCCTCATTGGGCCAGTGTATCTGTCTAACCGAAATTGTCTCCTGGGTACTTCCCTCCAAACCACCAGGTCTCAGTCCCCACGCATGCCTAAAACTTCCATGACCCTGTCACTGGGAATCACCCAAGATTCACTACTCACCTACACTAAAATTGGACTTAGTCATGGGTATCCCCAGGCAGCAAACATATCTTTTTTTTTTTTTAAGATTTATTCATTTTTTATTACAGCCAGATATACACAGAGGAGGAGAGACAGAGAGGAAGAGCTTCCATCCGATGATTCACTCCCCAAGTGAGCCGCAATGGGCTGGTGCGCGCCGATCCAAAGCTGGGAACCTGGAACCTCTTCCAGGTCTCCCACGCGGGTGCAGTGTCCCAATGCATTGGGCCGTCCTCAACTGCTTTCCCAGGCCACAAGCAGGGAGCTGGATGGGAAGTGGAGCTTCCGGGATTAGAACCGGTGCCCATATGGGATCCCGGGGCTTTCAAGGCGAGGACTTTAGCTGTTAGGCCATGGTGCCGGGCCCAAGCAGCAAACATATCTTAAAAAGACCCCAGAGTTTGCCGCCGTGCAGCCAGCAGGCAAAGCCTGGCACCAATGGTGCACTGGCTGCCCTTGGGGAAGCTGAGGACTCGTTCACTGCCTTCCAGCAGTGTCTTTGGCTTGAGCCCCCAGCATTGGGTCTGACTCGGCAGGGGCACCCCCCACAGCCGCCACACTGTGGGGAGCGGAACTTGCCCCCAAACCCAAGGCCCGAACCCCTCCCAAACTCACCCAGCCACAAGATATTAGCAGCTGGGCGGAGCTAGGAATTTTAACCCAGTTCTCAAGTTCCCCCATGGCGCACTTACCCTGAGGAAAGAGCTCTCTTGGGTCCCGGGAGAGGCTGAGGACTTGTTTGTTCACTGCCTTCCAGCAGTGTCTTTGGCGTGAGCCCCCAGCATTGGGTCGGACTCGGCAGGGGCACCCCCCACAGCCGCCACACTGTGGGGAGCGGCACTTGCCCCCAAACCCAAGGCCCGAACCCTTTTTTCTTTTTTTTTAAGTTTGTTATTTTATTGGAAAGTCAGATCTATAGAGAGAAAGACAAAGAGAAATATCTTCCATCTGCTGGCTGGGAATTGGATTAGCCAGGACATAAACCGGTGCCCATATGGGATTGCAGTAGTTGCAAGGCGAGGATTTCAGCTACTAGACCATTGTGCTGGGCCCACTTCATATATTTGTAATGCTACGGTCCTTCTTAAAAGTTGCATTATTTTTTTCCTTTCCTTTTTTAGATTCCCCTCCCCTCCAGGAGATCTGGGGTCTTTCCTTCCTTGCAGCCCCCTCTTGCTGCTAGGGCAGGCACCAGTCTCCCTCTTCTCCTTACATAAACATTGCTTTACAAACTAGAAAAAAGAAGTTGCATTATTTATTTATTATTTATTTGAGAGGCTGAGTGACACACATATAGATCTATCTATCTATCTATCTATCTATCTCTGGAGAGAGAGATTGTCTACCTGCTGGTTCATGCCCCAAACGTCTGCAACAGCTGGGTCGAGGTCAGGTTGGAATCGAGAACAAGGAACTCCATCTGAGTCAGTCACAAGGGTGGCAATGGCCCAAGAACCTGAGCCATAATTTGCTTCCTCCTATGTGCATTAGCAGGGAGCTGTATCAGAAGTAGAGGCAGGATATAATATCAGGAACATTTGGGATGCGGTAGTCCCAAGTGGTAGCTTGACTTGCTGTGTCATAGTACCTACTACCATAAATAGATTTTTTTTTTGTCACAGCCTACATTTTATCCAGGATTCCTGACTTACTAAACGATCCTTTAAAATGTGTACAAGTTGGCACTCACCATTATTGGTTAATGCATACATACATTGGTTAAGGTCTATATATAATTCAGGTTCAGTCACTACAGAATTCTGTGGGTTTCTATTAAATGAAAAGTATCATGCACCCACTGTTCTGGATCACAAAGAGTAGTTTGACTACTCTAGGAAAATCTCTCATATCTCACCTACTCAGTCCTGCCCCTGCCCACTGCACCTTGCTTGGGTATTTTTTTTTTCATTTTTCTTTCTTTCCTTCTCTCCTTCCTTCCATTTTTTCTTATTTTCTTCTTTTAATATTTGTTTTTGATGTATTTGAAAGGCAGAGTGACTGAGAGAGGAGAGATAGAGACAGAGATAGAGAGAGAGTGATCTTCCATCTACTGGCTGTTGTCAGTGCTGATCCAGATTCAGCGAGGAGCCTGGGACTCTGTTTGTCCCATGTGTGGTGTGGGCCCAGTTCTTGTGCCATCTTCCACTGCTTTGCCACATGCATTAGCAGGGAGCTAGACTTGGAATGGAACAGCCAGGACTTGGACTATCACTCCAATACAGGCTGTCATGGCGGGTAATGCAACACTGGTCCCATTTAATGATGTATCCTGGAGATTACTCCGCAGCCAAATATAACATAAAGTATTATTTTATTGTGTAAATGTATTATTGTTTATTCAACCAGTCCCCCACTGATATACAGTAGTGCTATTCCCAGTCTTTTTGCGGAGAGTTCAGTA
Source organism: Ochotona princeps (assembly GCF_030435755.1). Classification (NCBI taxonomy): domain Eukaryota; kingdom Metazoa; phylum Chordata; class Mammalia; order Lagomorpha; family Ochotonidae; genus Ochotona; species Ochotona princeps. Next base: position 110,330,027 of record NC_080832.1, read on the forward strand.
ACGAATTAGTAGGCACCACTTTCAGCTACCTGGTATATGTTTTTTCTGCATGATCTCACTTAATACTCACTGCTATCTTCAAACCTCCCCTTTTTAGCTGTGAGGAACCTAAGACTAATGCATTGCTTAAGATCTTACTCACAAGTGTTTCCTAAGGGTTGTATCTTGTTTTCCATCCTATTCCTCACTTAAAAACAAACAAAAAGAGGGCCCAGCGTGATAGCGTAGTGGTTAAAGTCCTTGCCTTGCATGCGCCGGGATCCCATATGGTCGCTTGTTCTAGTCCCAGCAGCTCCACTTCCCATACAGCTCCCTGCTTGTGGCCTGGGAAAGCAGTCAAGGACGGCCCAAAGCCTTGGGACCCTGTATCCGTGTGGGAGACCCGGAAGAGCTCCTGGCTCCTGGCTTTGGATTGGCTCAGCTCCAGCCGTTGCGGTCACTTGGGAAGTGAACCATTGGACCGAAGATCTTCCTCTCTGTCTCTCCTCCTCTCCGTATATCTGCCTTTCCAATAAAAATAAATCTTAAAAAAGAAAAAAAAAAAAAAAAAAAAAAAAAGACCTGCTGGGCTTGGCGCAATGGCTCAGTGACTAAATCCATGCCTTACATGCACCAGGATCCCATATGAATGCCAATTCATGACCCAGTTACTTCATCCAGCTCCCTGCTTGTGGCCTGGGGAAGCAGTAGGGGATGACCCAAAGCCTTGTGACCTTGCACTCATATGGGAGACCCAAAGAAGCTCCTGACTCCTGGCTTCAGATGAGCTCACCTCCAGCCATTGTAGCCACTTGGGAAGCAAATCAATGGATAGAAGATCTTTCTCTCCAACCCTCCTGCTCCCTGTAAATCTGTCTTTCCAATAGAAATTAATACATCTTTTTTTTTTTTAAAAAAAAAAGAGACTATTTTTATTGGAAAGACAGATTTACAGAAGGAGAGACAGAGAGAGATATCTCCCATCTGCTGGTTCACCTCCCAAAATGCCCACAATTACCGGAGCTGGGCCAGTCTAAAGCCAGGAGGCAGGAGCTTCTTCCACATCCCCTACATGGGTACAGGAACCCAGGCACTTGAACCATCCTCTACTGCTGGTTTCCCAGATCATAAGCAGGGGACTGGGTCAGAAGTGGAGTGGCTGGAACTTGATCTGGTGCCCATCAGGGATGCTTGTTCTGCACGTAAAGACTTAATCTACTATAGCGTGGCACCAGGCCCTAGTCCTTACATTTTATTAGCTAAATAAATGTAACTCAGCTAGTCAATGGCACTGCAGGGCACTGAAACCTGGTTGTGAACCTGGATCTGACTAGCCTTAAATTAGGCTGTGTTCCTTCCACTGCAGTGTTAGGAATGACCATTCTCAAGGCATGTACAAAAGGACTCATTTGTGGCAAGAACACATCAGGATGTCTCATTAGATTTTTATCCCTTCCTTTTCGAAGCATCTATTTTGTAATTATTTTGTAATTAGACAAAAGGGCAACATGCAGGGCAAATACATGAATCAATAAAGTGCATACATTGAGGCTGTATGTTCACTGTTTTGTCACAGCAGAGGGCAATCAGCTTGAAGGCCACTGCACTCTAGGATTTGGGGACATTCATTAGCTCCACCTTCTGTAGATATCACTCCATGACAGAGGCTTCCACTAGGGTTTGATTTTGCCCCCTACTGAAGTCCAAAGTCTGAAGACCCTTTTGATTGTCATGGTGGGAGCAGAGGAGCCTCTGGCATTTAAGGAGCAGAGACCACATATGCTGCTCAACAGCCTCCCACTCACAAGTTCTCCAGCCCAATATGTCAGTAATGTCAAGGGTGAAGAGCCTTATTTTATGACCACCTCAGGAGGGGAAAAGGAACGGGAGAGAGCAGATGGGGAGAACAAGGATGTCACATTGTGGATCTGATGCCTGTCACATGCTATGCTCAATTAATGTCAACTGAACAGAGCTGAGGGATGCTGGAGAGAACTGACTGTGGGTGGCTTGGGGATCGGAGATGGAAAATGACAAGCAGAGCAGAGAGCACAGGGCAGGAAGAAAGGGAAAGAGAGGAGAGAGACGTGGAAGGAGGTGTGGGAGTTTACACTTCCATACAATAATTACAAGCCTTCCCATCCCACACACTCGCGCACTGTGATGCTGTGTCACTGCTCACTGCAAGAAGGAACCTGTATTTCCTTCCCTTGGGTCTAGGTGGCCGCGTGATCCTGGCAGAAGTGTCTCTATGTGACAGAGATGTCATGCATTTGGTCCTTTGGGGGTGAGTAAGTGAAGGTGGGGGTGATTTACTCACATGTGTCCCAGCCAACAGCCAAAGCATCACCCGATAGACATGGAACGATGATACCCCCAGGTGATGCCAGTCCCAGACAATGAGTCAGTCATCCTTAGTCTTTTGAGTCTCTGCAGCTGAGGCCCCAAACATCACAGAGTCAATCCAATTTGTTCTGCCTCCATCCTCTGCTATGGTATTAGATGTCATCTGCAGGCCTCAATAAATTGCCATTTCCCCCATGTGCATCTGGGCATGCTGTCCACTACACCATCTTCAGCAACTGAGGAGGCCCAGTTCCGACACATGTACTCCACAGTCAGACCACAGGTCCTGTGATTTTTCCCATAGTTGGAATTTTCAGTCCAGCAGTCCAGGTCAGAGAAGTCCCCAAAGAAACCTCACCAGAGATGATCCCAGACCTAACTGCTGTGTGTGCCAGCCAGTGCTCAGTCCATTACCCACATCAGCCTACACACACACACACACACACTGGTGGTTGCAACCGCCCTGTCAGTTCTGTCCCCAGCCCCATTCCATGGTATAATAAAAGGATGCTATGGCTCAGCCCAACTCTACCCACCACACATTTGGCCCTTACACACACTAGTGGGAACCACAGCCTAGTCAGAGTGACCCCCAATAACCCTCACCAGGCCCACCCCAAGCCCCAGTTCCTGCAGTATGTGCAGCAGACAAGTCTGGTCTGTCCTGCATCTCATTAGGCTGTTGTACACATCAATAGGTGCTGTGTCCCAGCACAGCCTGACTGAACCCACGATCCAGGTACCCCACTTATGCTGGTGAGTGACACTGCCTGTCCAGTTAGGCCTACCCCCAGTCCTGGTTCTCATGTTCACCAGTGGGAGCAGTGAATCAGAGGGATGCCCACAATTTCGCTACTGGGTCCACTCCCAGCCCCAGATCTTGCATTTTCCAAGTAGTTCTGTTTTCTAGTTTGACAAGACTTGCCTCCATTCCCAGCACTTGCTAGCTGATGCCGCAAAGCCTGACTAACTTGTACTTTGGTTCATGTGTGCACCAGAGGATACGGTGGCTTAGCCTACCCTGGCTGTCCCTAACCCAGCTCCATGCAGGCCGACAGGTGTTCAGCCCTGCACAGCCTGGTCTCACTTTGGCATTTGCCAGTGGGTGATGAAGCCTGGCCTGACCCTACCTGCACACAGTTCTAGCTCATGCTGGTGGGTGCTGCAGCCCAACTCTGCCTGGTGTGGGCATTTACGAAGTGAAACAGCTAATGGAAGGTTCTCCCTGCCCAACCCCTGTTGCTCTTTTAAATAAATAATAAAAAAGAAAGAACTGAAACAGGAAGGATGTGGGAATATATTGATGTATTGGTGGCTCTTGGGCAGTTGTTGATTGTGTGCTTTATATATTCATTAGGGTAGTACTAACTCCAGGAATTTACAAACCTTAAGTTTCAGTGGTTTGCTATCATAGAAGTTAATTATTTCTTACTCAGATACAGTCATCCCTTGCTATTCTTGGGAGATTGGCTCCACAACCCTCATATATTTGCATATAACCTATTGACATTCTCTCATATACTTTATTTCTGAGAGAGAGAGTGAGAGAGAGAGAATAGAGCACTAGAGCTCTCTCTCATCTTGTTTCATTTCCCAAATGCCCACAATGGTCAAGATTGAACCCTTTGAAGACAGGAGCTGAAAACTCAACCCAGATCCCCCAAATAGATAGCAGGGACCCAAGGATTAAGCCATCCCTGCTGCCTCCTAGGATCTGCCCAGTGTTGGGTATACCACTCCAGGGAACAGTGGTGTGGGGTGTGGGATGCTGGCATCCTAACCTGTGGTTTAATCCTTATGTTAAACATTCATCTTTTCAGATAGCGTGGTTAGTTGACTTCACAGCTGGGAAACAGGGCACTGTGCTTGCTCAGGGCTGTGTTCCTGGTGGGTGGTCCACCTTTCCCTGAAACCACCTGGCAGACTGGACTACCAGCCTATGGCCTCTTTTCATCCCTGGGTTCTGGGTCCATTGCATTCAGAGTGAAACAGGAAAAGGAAATGAGGAAGTCACATCAGCACCATGTCCTAGAAGCGACACACACTCCTGGTGCACACACTCAGAATTGACCCCACGAGGATGGTTGGGAAGTGAAATTCCACCTCTTCTCCCTGTCCCCCAAATCCAGCCACTCCCCAGAAATAGCTCTGACCTGGGGAGAAGGATGATTCCAGACTTTAGAACTCAGCTTGATGAATTACATGAGAACACACATTCATTCGCTCTCTCTCCCCCTCCCTGCCCATTATTCCCTTTCTTTTTGCCTCCCTGGACTAGAACTGAATGAGAGGATGGGGATATGGAGTGACATGGCTGGCTCACTGCATTGACAGGTGAACTTGAGGCTGTTGCAGTGTGCTGGTCAGGGGTGTGGACTCTAAGCCAGGCCACCTGAGTTCACATCCAAGCTCTGCCATTTTCCAGGGCAGAGATCTTGAGTCAGTTCCTTAATTTCCCCACTTGGGATTTGACAGCGATACTAGCAACAGCGCCTGACTTGCAAGTCTTCTCTGAGGGCCAGTTCTTGTTATATATGTGTACCTTGTTAGATACACTGCAAGCACTCAGCAATGCTTAGGGGTTGTCACACAGAATGTAGGGTCTGCCCCAGCAGCTGTCTCCTGCAGGTACCAACACTAGCTCCCTGTGGTTTGCGGTGCTCCAAGAAACCTAAAACAGGATGTTTTCCCTTCCTTAAATGGGTGAAGCTATAAAGCATAAATCCTTTCCATCAATTTTAGACTTTTTTTTTATCACTCACGTCCAAGCAAGATGAGTTTTTAAAGCGTGAACACCAAAACTGCTGTCTCTGTGAGCAAGGGCTGAGCCCCTCGGGGATGCAGCTCTGCCAGTTGATTTAAAGTGTGGGTCTCCTGGGTGAGGTTCAGTCAGGGTGAGATGGAACTTTTTCATTATGTCTTTGAGAGTCTGAGCCAGGGTCTTGATGAGACACCAGAAGCAAAGCACTCAGTGGTCCCCCCTCCCCACAGTGCTGACTTTTCCTGAGACCCCAGTCATAGCCCTGGCTTTTCCACAGCTTGCCTCGCTTAGCTGTCCCTGAGAGTGGAGTCGGCAGTGAGTGTGCAGACTTGGAGGAATTTGGAGGATCGTTCCATTGAAATGATCCAGTCAGTGTGTGTGTGTGTGTGTACAGGGGGCAGGGCTGGAATGGAGCTGGAAGAGGGGCCACATCCAGGCTGACCTTTCCTTTTCTCCATTTTTCCACTGCCATCACTGCCCCAGCCACCCCCAACATGCCAGCCTCCAAGCTGAAGGGGTCAGGGAAAGATGGCTTTTATTTTATTTTTTTATTTTAAAGATTTATTTATTTATATTGGAAAGGCAGAATTGCAGAGAGCAGGAGAGGTCTTCCATCCACTGGTTCACCCTACAAACGGCCACAGCAGCCAGAATTGAGCTGATCCAAAGCCAGGAGTTTCTAGGTCTCCCATGTAGGTGCAGGGACCCAAGGCTTTGAGCCATCCTCAACTGCTTTCCCAGGCCAAAAGCATGGAGCTGGATGGGAAGTGGAACTGCCGGGACATGAACCTGCGAGGACTTTAGCCACTAGGCTACTGTACCAGGCCCAGAAAGACAGCTCTATTTTAAAAAGGAAAATGTTTTTAGGAAACCAGAAGCAGATGAGGAGAGGAAAGAGGACCATCTTATGGACAGTTTGGCCAAAGAGGGTCTCAAGTACAGGACTGTAAGATATTTCTGATGATGCATATCAAGTTTATTAGACTTTGGAACCACTTACTTTAAAAAATAATGATTTATTTGGAAGGCAAAGAGACACAGAGGGAAAGAGGAAGAGAGAGAGATTCCACCTACTGGTTCACTTTGGTCACTAATGGTCACAATGGTCCCAGCCAGGCCAGGCCAAAGTCAGGAGCCAAGAGCTCCATCTGGGTCTCCACATGTTTGGTGGAAGCCCAAGTCCTTGGGACACCTTCCATTGCTTTCCTGAGTTCATTAGCAAGGAGCTGGATCTGAAGTTAAGTTGCCAAGACTCATCCCCGCACTCTGATGCAGGGCACCGGCACTTTAAGCAGTGAGTTTAATGTGCTGCACACGGCACCAGCTGCTGGCAGTGCTTACAATGAATCACTCCATTGACTATATGCTGGAGAGAGCTGTAGTTGCCTTTAAGGTGAAGATTCTGGAGCTACACCAAGCCAGTATCGTAGGCAGTCACCTCCTTTCTTTTTAGTCTGCCTCTGGTGAGTCAACTTGCAAAGGATCAGTATCCACTTCAAATATTTATTACCCATCTGATTTTATGAAGGAGCTGGTGGGGGTTGGAAGGGAAGGCGGGAGGGAAGAAGGGCAGGCAGAGGAGCTGGGCATCCATTCCTGCAACCTTCTCTTCCCCTGCAGAGCTAGCTGCACGGTGATCCAGCACCCGATAAAAAATGTAGGCTTGATTCCAAATGTAGGCTTTGAATGGTCTGTGTTGGGGGTTAGAGATGATTAGGTCAGCTCATTTCTGTCTGGAGTTGGGGCAGGGGAGGTGGGAGCATGGGAGCGCTTCCTACAGGGAAAACCTGGAGTTGGGCAACCCAAGGTCAAGATACAACTCTTACTACATTTTTCTCAACTCACATATTTGTTGTACTCTCAGATCCGGTATAGGATACCCAGGGGTTGGTGAAAGGGGCAGAAGTTTATTTCAGCTAGAAACAGTTGAAGCTCTCATTTTGGTGATAGCCCATACAGCCATGCTTCCCAACACGTTTCACGCTGAGCAATGAGTGTTAACCACAATTCTAAAAAGAAGCGCGATGAAACAAGTCAGAGGTCATCACACAGGTAAGAATGAATACACACTGTGAAACACCGGTCATGCTGTGTGTGTGTGTATATGGGATTTCAGTTGTAAAACGTATTTTTTTAAACTTGTAGGTGGTGATTTACGGAAAAAGAAAAAAAAAAGGACTTTCTGATGCTACACAGGATGGAGGAAGCCCAAGCCCATTGTTGCTATTTTCTGCCACTGATAATAGCTAACAGTTGGAGATAAAACACCAGCTACTTTTTTTTTTAAGATTTATTTTTATTACAAAGTCAGATATACAGAGAGAGGAGGAGAGACAGAGAGGAAGATCTTCCGTCCGATGATTCACTCCCCAAGTGAGCCGCAACTGGCCAGTGTGCGCCGATCCGAAGCCGGGAACCTGGAACCTCTTCCGGGTCTCCCACGCGGGTGCAGTGTCCCAATGCATTGGGCCGTCCTCGACTGCTTTTCCCAGGCCACAAGCAGGGAGCTGGATGGGAAGTGGAGCTGCCAGGATTAGAACCGGCGCCCATATGGGATCCCAGGGCGTTCGAGGCGGGGACTTTAGCCACTAGGCTACGCCGCCGGGCCCAAAACACCAGCTACTTGAGGACTCTGAAAAATAAACAAGCAGAGCTGGCACTCCAGCATAGTGGGTAGAACCAATGCTTGTGATGCCAGCATCCCATATCAGCACTGGTTTGTATCCTGGCTGCTCCACTTCCCAACCGGCTCCCTGCTAATGGCTGCTGGGAAAGCAGCAGAGGATGGCTGCCCCTTGCCACCCAAATGGGAGCCCCAGATGAAGCTCCTGGCTCCTGGCTTTGGCCAGCCTAGTTCACCGGCATTGTGTGTATCTGAGGAATGACCCAGCAGGTGGAAGATATCTCTTCCCCTGCCCACTGCCCCTCGCCCCTCTCTGTAACTGACATCAAATAAATAATGAAATCTTAATAAATAAATAAATAAATAAATAAATAAATAAATAAATAAATAAATAAATAATAAACAAGCAGATAAATCAGGAAAGGAAATCAAAGCTTGAAGAAACTGTCAGTTCTCCTAAAGTGTTTTCCTCTTTTGTCTCCAGGGAAACCCTGCAATGCTAGCAGACCCACTGGGGAGCAGAGCGCTGTGATCTGAAAGAACAAGGAGCTGGGGGATGCGGTTAGAGTAGGATTTGTCTGAGTGAGCTTTGCATGATCAGAACAAGCCCATTGGAGCAGAGTGACACCTTTGAAAAGCGGAAATGACCTGGGAACCACCACTCACAGCTGGGGAGGCTGAATGTGCAATTGGAACCTAACTGGGCTGGTTGCTTGCTTAAGCAGAACAAAAAGCAGCCAGCATTTGCTAGGGCTGAGTGCTCAGCAACTTTTCCCACAAAGGGTCAGATGGTAAGTCTCCCTCTCTCAGATTTATTTTAGTTACTTGCGATTTTCTTTTTCTATTATTATTTAAAATGTTTAAATGTTCATTACAAAGGTGAGGGGCTCGGGGAGAGGGTCAGGTAAGTGGGGAGGGTGAGTAAGGGAAATGTTCCCACCTTCTCTCCTATGGGGTGGAAAAGAGGGTGCATGATAACTTGTTGGCAGACCGCAGCGGTGGCAGGGGACGGAGATGGTCTCTTGATTCTTCCTTGGGACCTTGGTCGGGGAAGAATGTCCTGGGGGGTGTTACTTAAGTGGTAGATGAGTAAGATTGGCATAGAGTGGGAGAGGTGTGACTTCCAGCTTGTGGCTCTAAGCTTGCTGCTGCATAGTAGTCCCAATTCTGACCCCTCATGTTGTGGATCCTTATCGCTGGCTGCTGTCTTTACTCATCCTGCCTTATATGGATTCTTTCCCTTAGTTTTCTGTGATTCCCTCCCTGCCTGCTAAGCTGTTGCTGTCTCTGTAGGAATGACCAAAGGGCTCTAATTCTGGGTTGGTCACGGGTTAGGGTACTACCTGTGACACCCGAATGGGTGTCGGCTCCTTCACTTCTGATCCGCCTCCTTGCTTTTATGTGCTTGGGAAAGTAGCAGTAGATGGCCCAAGTGCTTGGATCCCTTCACTCACAAGAGAGACCTAGATTGAGCTCTGGGTTCCTGGACTAGGCCTGGTCCAGCCCCGAATGTTGTGGGCACTCTGGTAGTGAACCAAATGACCTCTGTCTCTCCTTCTCTAACTCTGCCATTTAAAAAAAAATAGTGCGTGGGGGAAGGATTGTAGACCATTCCAGACCTCCTTCTTTATTACCTCTTTATAGTCCTTCTCTACCATGTCAGGGAGTACCCCAGGGAAAACTCCTCACCTCTTACCACCTCTTGCAGCTGTGCGGGCACCACCACCCCTTGCAAGGCCTGCTCACTCTTTTCCCTTTGCAGAAGTTCTTCAAAGGGAGTGGGAAACTGCAGATACATAAACAACAGTCCCTGGGGGCAGGTCACGCTTCTCAGGACAGGGACTGCTTTCCTCCAGGTCACATCCCTGGTCAGCCCTTAGGGCTCAACGACTGTGGCAGCCATGGGGAATCACCTCTCTGGCTTGTGCTCTGTTCAGGGCTCCTTCCTGCACTTGTCTCTGCTAACACTGCCCTCTGAGCCCCTGCCTCTTCAGACACGCATTCTGGGTCGTGCAGCCCCTTTGTCTTGCACCTGTGGAGGTATCACAAGAAGGTGGCACTCTCTTCCTGGTATTCTTTGCAACAACTGGCAGAACTTCATTGTTTTAGATCCTTTAGGACAGGACAGGAGGTGGGGGAGGGAATGGTTAGTGAGGGCTGGGACAGGGGATTGAAAACAAAAGCCATGACCTCAGCAAATGGAGAATCCCAGGATTAAGTAAGAGACCTAGCCAAAAAAATGGGGAGCTCTGTTCCTGTGGATTCCCCAGCAGGATGTATCTTGGCTGCCTGGGACAAATTCCAGTTCAAAAGTTGAATGAAAGAAGTGGCTCATCTGGGGCTAACATGGTGCTTGTAGCAGGCTAAGCCTTTACCCGCTAGCACCAGCATCCCATGTGGGTGTTGTTCTAGTTCCGGCAGCTCCAATTTCTAATCCAGCTCTCTGCTTATAGCCTGAGAGAACAACAGAGGAGGAAGATCTTCTGTCCGATGATTCACTCCCCAAGTGAGCACAACAGCCGGTGCTGTGCTGATCTGGAGCCAGGAGCCAGGAACTTCCTCCAGGTCTCCCACGCGAGTGCAGGGTCCCAAGGCTTTGTGCTATCCTCGACACTTTCCCAAGCCACAGGCAGGGAGCTGGATGGGAAGCGGTGCTGCAGGGATTAGAACCGGCGCCCATATGGGATCCCGGCGTGTTCAAGGCGAGGACTTTAGCTGCTAGGCCACCATGCCAGGCCCTGTTTTTATTTTATTTTATTTTATTTTATTTTATTTTATTTTATTTTATTTGTTTTGTTTTGTTTTGTTTTGTTTTGATAATCTTTACATAGTTGATTAGGGCACAAAGGGTCAAGGGCTACAGGAAAGTGGGTAAGACTATTGTTTCCACATCATTGCTTTTTTTTTTTTTTCCTAGATCTGGGGTAAGGGTGGAATAAAAAGAGAATCCCCACCCAGCCTCCCACCCATCCCAGGTGCCCGATGTGGGGCATGCTCCAAGAGTCCTGCTCAAGTGGTTTGGATAGTCCAACAGTTCTGAATTGCTGCCAGTCTCACCATTCCAAGCATGGTCAAATCGCTGCAGAATCCACTGGTTGATGTAGCCCACCTTAGAGTCTCCGTTTGCCCAGATTTTAACTGCCATTACATGGCTGGGGTAGTTGATTGATTTGTTCTGTTCTCTAATCTGTTGTGGTACCAGGTGTCCTCTGCAGGTTCCAAAAGACTGCCATATCCTCCATGTGCACTTGGATTTACTCTCTACTCTTCCATCTGAGCCTCTGAGGAGGCTTGGCTTTGACACTTGCACTCCTTGGTCAGACATGGAACCTGCACTGCTCTTCACAGCAGTTCAGTTGGAGGGATCTCCAAAGAAACTTCATCTGAGGTGATCCCAGACCTGATTCTTATTTGCATGCCAGTATGGTGTCCAGAACAGCTCGTCGCCCCAATCAGCTTATGCACATGCTGGTGGTTGCAACTGCTGGGTCAGTTCTATTTCCAGCCCTCTCTTCCACAAGAACCAATGAGTGTTGCAGTCCAACCTGATTCTGCCCAGCACACACTCAGCCCTCATACAAACCAGTGTGAGCTGCAGCCTAGTCAGGATGATTCTCCATAACCCCCACCAGGCCTGTCCCCACCCTGGTTCCCATGCTTGCCACTATGTACGGCAGACTTGTTCAGTCTGTCCCACAGCTTCTTTAGCTCCTATACATGTCAATGGGCATTGAAGCCTAGTTCAACCCATCCAGCCCCACCATCCAGTCCACACACATGCTGGTGGGTGCCCTTCAGTCTAGCTATGTCTGTCACCAGTCCTGGTTTCATGCTCTCCTGTGGGAGTGGCAACTCAAGAAGGTGGTGCCCACTATTTCCCTCTTGGGCCCACTCCCAGATAATGCACTATCCAGGTGGTTCTGCAGTTTAGCTTGACAGAATTAGCCCCCAGTGCCAGCATCTGCTAGCTGATGCTGCAGCAGAGTCCAATCAACTCACATCCACTGTTGAATTATGCTTGCACCAGTAGGAACAGTCAGCCCAGCCTGGCTTTTCCCTGATCTAGTTCACATGAGTTCCACAGGTTTTATAGCCATGCCTGGTCTGGTCTGCCCCCATTCCAGCTCACGGTCTCCAGTGGGGGTGGTGGTCCAGCAGGGAAGCCCTCCACATTCCCTCTACCAGCTTTGCCCCTTTCCGCCCTGGTTCTCATGTGTGCTGGTTGCGTGCTGCGGCCTGGTCTGGCATGGCCTGCCTCACTCAGCTTTTGCCAGTGGGTGCTCTAGCCTGGCCTGGCCCAGCCCACCCCCAGTTCCAGCTCAGGTTGGTTAGTGCTAAACCCTAGGCCAGCCCAGCCAGTACCCAGTCCAAGCCCTCATGTGTACTGGTATGTATTGCGACCGTATCCAGCCCAAACCACACTCCATTCTGGTGCTCAAATTTGCCAGTGGGTGATGTGAACTGGCCCTGCCTAGTTTGCCAAATGTATGTTGCTGGGTACCATTCCCTGAACTGGTCTGGGCTGTTCCCTATCATGGTTCTTGCACTCACCTGCATGCAATGTGTCCCGGCAGAGGAGTTTCCTGGGCTGCTCCATCGGAACCATTCTCAATGCCAAACCTTGCGCACACGGGTGGGTCCATGTGCCAGCCCTACTCAGTTTACCTTCTGATCTAGAAGGAACAATGGCCTTTCCTGACCAGCCTTCAACCCATTCTGGTTATTACTGTTGGGTATTGCAGCCTAGTCTACCTGCTCCACACGCAGACACAGCTCATACATGGCTCATCAGGGGCAAAAACCTAGCCTAGCCCACCCTACAATTACCCTGGTCCTCATGAGAACCAGTGCGTGCTGAGGTCTAGCCCAGTCTGGCACACCCAGCCCCAGCCCACACTTGTGCCAAGCCTTATCTAGATCAGAACACGGCTCCCAATACAGCCCCGTGCTCCCCAACTAGGTGTTTTCCCAGCTATAGATCTTGCACATGGCTGTGGTTGCTCTGAACCAGCTTGGCCTAATCCCTCACCTGTCGTAACCTTTGTTTTTGGATGCTGTAGCCTGTCCTGACCCAGCCTAAACCAAGTCCCACCACTTGCTGGTGGATGCTCGAGCCTGGCCCTGCTCCTTCTGCTCAACTACCAGTCTCAGGCAATCTGGTATGTGTGACAGCCTAGCTGAACTTGACCTATGCTCTAGCCTGGTTGCTGCCCTTGCCAGTGAGGTAAGGTTGGCTCGGCCCTGCCTGGTTGCTCCCCTCCATAGCCAACCCACACATTAGCCAACAGTTGGAGTTACCCTGCTCAGGCTGCCCAACACTCAGTCCTGAAAACACGTCTCACCAGCAGGAGCTGTGACCCCCAAAAGGTTCTCCAGGTTCCCTGACTCAGTCCACTACCCGACACAGAGCTCACATGCTAAACCAGGTGCTAGGTCCTTGCCCCGCATAGCCTGCCACTCCATCTTAGCCTTTGTATGAGCTGGAGGATATTGCAGCCCAGTCCGCCTCACACCCTGTGGTAGGATGTACGTGCAGGTCCTGCAGCCTGGATCTGCCCATGCTGTCTCCAGCCCCAATACCCATGAGTATTGGTGGGTTTCAAAGTTGTTCCTAGCTCAGCCCACCTCCACTCCAACTCTTAAGCTAACCAGTGGGGCTTGTATTTCCACAGGGTTGGGTCCAAACATCCCCCACAGAATATACCCCCAGACCTGGTTCTGTTGCGTGCTGGTTGGTGTCATGATCCTTCCTAATGTGACCCATCCCCTGTTTTGACACTGAGTCAGGTATTGGGATCTAGTCCTTCCAGACGGGCCCTGAGCCATAGCTTTCATGTAGACTGGTGTGTGGCAGTCCGCAATGCTCTATGCTAATAGCCCATCTCAGGACTCCCATGTGGGCTGATGAATCAGTCTGACCCAAACCGATCATACCGATTCTCCCTTCTGAACAGCCAGGTCTCAGCCCCTACGCTTGCCAGCAAGTTTGGCTGATTCCCTCATGGTGTACTCACCATTGGGGGCAAAATCTCTCTCTGACCTTGTAACAGCCAGGACTTGCTCACTGCGTGGCGATGGTGTCCATGGGTCAAGTCCCAGGCATTGGGTTTGACTCGGCTCGGGTACTCTCCACAAGCAAACCACCATACTGCGGAGGGCTGTAGTCACCTGAGCCACCACAGTCGAACTCACTGGGTTTTCTTCTAAGGAGGTCTGCTGCCCCTCCCATTTCTCCATCCTCTCTGACTTCTGAGTAGGGGATACAACCAGGCTTTCTGCTCCCCAGTTCCAGTCCAGCCAACTGGGTGCTCCTCTGCCACACCCCACTGAGTTCCTGCCATCCCCTCCTCCTTTGCTGGGCCTTTAACCTAACTTCCCAGAGGACAGGAGCCCCAAGTTGAACAGCTACTCACAGTGGGGGCTCAACAGCAAATGCTTGAAGGTAATTTCCTTTCAGGAAAGGTTCCCATTGGGGATGGGGACCCAACTGGGGTACATGTCTGATCTATCCCTGTGCACGCACAATACTGGAGAATTTTATGAAAATTCACCAAAGAATTCATGAAAGTTGCCTATGACTTTGGCTTGACTTGGTAAGACCTGTGCACTTGCTGCACAGTGCAGGGGAACGCGGGGACTGCCTGAGCCTCGGCTGAGGAAATGGCAGGATAGTACCCAAGTCTGTTTTGGGTGGCACTCATGGCCACAACCACAGTCCATCCTGATTAGAGCCATTAGAGTAGAATTAATAGTAAGAACAGTAACTCTGATCATGAACTCAGGACCCAGATGAAGAAGCAGCCCTCTCTTCCAGGGATGTTTGGTTGAAGCCTGTAGAAAATATGTATACAGAGACCCTGATTCCAGGCTGAGCAAGCACCCATCTCATGAACCAGTTTGCACCTGACTTGGAAGGAACCACCAAAGCTGCCTGTAGGGCCTTGGATTCCTTTAGATCTGACTACAGATGCAGCCCATGGAGCCTTGAACAGCAGAAGCGGGACTAAGGGAAGAAAATAGTGCTTGGAGGAGAGACGCAAGGCCAGACTTCTTGCAGTTCATTGCCCAGGTCTCTAACATAGTTCACTATGCTAAGAAACCCAGAAAGACAAAGAATATCAAGTCTGTCCAAATAAGACTCAAAGACCCCCTGCTACCCTTGTAAAAGACAAGATTCCATTTGACCCAAGGCCAAAGGGAACTTACAAACCAGAATCTCAATGTTCCTCAAGTGAGTGCTCTTACTCACTTACAGACTGTTCATGGACCCCTGGCAGGTGTGGTTCTTGACAATGGGCTTGTCCTTGAATGCTAGTTAAACAAGAAGAGTACGCACTGTCATTAGCAAAATCTGCTGTCCCTATATTAACCACTCAGGCACAGTGAAATTAGATATTAAGAAAATTTATGACCAAGCTAAGTGGTTACACTCTTTTGGACAGGGGAACCAATGGCCATCTCCATCTGGCAAACCCTGAAGGATGCCCTTGCAGACTTCACCTGAGTTCTATCTCTCTTAGGACCCCTGAGTGACTGATCTTGTTACTGGTTTTTAGCCCATGGCTGTTTAGCCAACTCAGTGAATTCAATTCCTCTAGAAAACAGCAATGTTTCAAGATGATGCTGGCCACGCAAGGATTCCAAGCATGGGAAGCTGAGTGGGACCCAGCTCCTGACTCAGCTGCCCATCCCTGGGACCCCTAGATCAGGCATCCAGAGAATTCCACGCTCTGGATAGGCATGGATGACCAGTTCATAGCAGATTCAGAGACGGGGCCACTGTGAGCAAGCCTGCCACTCTGTGGGGTGTGCATTTCTGCTTTCTCCATGCAGCACTTGCTCCGTGCTGTGGGTGATGACTCCCCAATGCACTCCTGAATTCTTTCTTGAGGCAGTGTGAAGAATCTGGATACCTGGTAGTGAGCACTTGCTCTGTGGTGCCAGTACCACCTCACACCATGACAAGAAAGGTGCATAAATAGCATGCTCATCTGAGAAAGACCACACCTGCCTCTTATCATATTGCCATGATTGCTTTATTTTTAGCTGTTACTGATAATATCACATAGCGCCTAATTTATAAAGTACTCTTATCTCAAGGGTATGTATATGTATTGCAGAAAATATGGCATATGCTGGGTTCAGGGCTGTCTGTAGTTCTAGCCAGTTTCTGGGAATCTTGGAACACATCCTCCCCAAGGCAGTGGAAGATGACTGCACCACATTTTGGATATCCCCCTATGGATATGTGGGCTACTTCCTCTTTTCAACGATTGTGACTCATGCTACTATAATCATGGATGGTTCTGACTTTGTGATCTGACTTTCAATTCTTTGGGATGACATCTGATGTGGAACAACCTCCAAAACAGGTTGCAGAAGTTGCCATAGAACCCTCCCCCACAAACAAAACACAAATTTTGCTTGCTTGCCTAATGCATAGAAAGCCAATCACTGACACTGAGGTAGTGGACAAAAGCAGAGGATTATTGCAAAGCCACAGAACAAGGTGCTGGACAGCTAGTTTAATTCTCCATTCCCCCAAGGGGCCAGGGTACAGGTGCTTACAGGTTGAGGTTGGGACTGAGCAGTACATGTTCAGCTCACACCCAAGTTCCAGGTTGGTCTGCAGTGCCAGTGGCCCTCCTTTGATTGGTCACCAATATTGTGTCCTTAGGGAATTTAGTTGACTGCAGACTGCAGACGGCACCAATCTGGGGGTTATGTGAAAGGGGGAGTTAATCTTTGCTTAGCGATTCCTGGAAACAAAACAAAACTCTCAAAACAAGACCAAGCATTAAGATGTTATCTACAGGAGAGACAAATGACATCATGGGTGCAGTCAGGAACACCTTACCTGGGTGGTGATTAGGGAGCTGTGTGGCTGGCTGCACCAGCCCCTCAATTCAGCGAGTTCATGTGGGCATGGGCCCAGCTTTCATTTGAGTTGGTGTCCGAGGGGCAGGCTTCAAACCAAGCAAACTGCTGGATGACACGTGGTAATTTTAAGTTTTTTCAGGAACTTTCATACTATTTCTAGGACCTCTTTTACTATTTTTTCTATTTTAGTTTCAGTAGTTTCAGAGGGAGGTGGTTATTCTGCTTGGTTTTTGTGGCATGGTATTGTGAAATAAGTGTTTCCTATCCATTTCCAAGTCTGCAACTCCTAAAGTCTTTGGAATCTTCAGGGAGCATGGAGGTCTCATTTGTACCACTGAGCTGACTGGGAGCTGGTCGCTGGAAGATCCAGGTGGGACGAGAGGCTGGGGCTCCCAGCCAACCTTACCTTTCATCTGGCGTGGGTGGCTGTCTGAAGGTCAACCAGTGGTCACTGACTTAATTAGTCATATATAAAACATGAGATCCCCAAGAAGCTCAAAAAAAGCAAGGCGTGGGGAGCTCCTGGAAAGCTCAACACATGGAGGGTCCTAAAGGGAGGCGCCGGAGAGGACACAGAAGCCGCATGCCTTGCCCTGTGCAACCTTCCACATAGCCTTCACCAGTGTACTCCATAATAACCTCTGCACTGAGCCAGTAAACGTGAGGCAAGTGTTGCCCCGGCTTGAAACTCGAGGAGGGGTTGGTGGGTCCTCCTCCCCACAGGTAGGGGGTCCATCAGCAGCACACACAGGTCAGACAGACAACTTCTGCTGGCATCTAAAGTGGATTGGAGGGCAGTGCGGAGCTGAAGCTGTCTCTAGGGAAATAATGTCAGAGTTGAATTCCTCTGGGGAATGGTGGCTCGCTTGCTGCTTGGGAGAAATCTCCCCAACACGTGGCATCAGAATCACAGTTTGGTACTTTTTCCTGCTTTATCTCACTCCTAAATAACAAAATAATATTTGCCCCCCCCCCTTTTTTTTAACATTTTTAAAAAGATTTATTTACTTTTACTGGGAAGACAGATTTGCAGAGAGAAACAAGGAGAGACAGAGAGAAAGATCTTCCATCTGCTGGTCTACTCCCTAAGTGGTCACAATGACTGGAGCTGAGTTGATCCAAAGCCAGGAGCCAGGAGCCAGGAGCTTCTTCCGGGTCTCCCATGTGGGTGTAGATTCCCAGGCCACAAGCAGAGAGTTGGAAGGGAAGTGGAGCAGCTGGGACATGAACTGGTGCCCATATGAGATCCCAGCACATGCAAGGTGAGGACTTTAGCCATTAGGCTATCACGACGGGAACAAACATTTGACTTTGAAAAAAGAAAGGTGATTCTGACTCAGGTTGCAAATTAGGATGAACTTTGGGCACATTACGCTAAATAAAATAAGTACATCACAGAAAGACAAATACTGTGAGGGACTTGATACATGTGGGACTTGGCACAGCCAAATTCAGGGATAGAAAGTGGGAACCATGGCTGCCAGGGTCCAGGGACAGAGGGAATTGCGAGCTGATGTATAATGGGAAGAAAGTGTCAGGTTTGCAAGTTGAGGAATTCTGGATAATGTGAAGGTGCTTAACAGTATCTCGAGTGAACGCTCAGAAGTTACTACGATGGGAGCAGGTGTTGCGGGCAGTGTATAAGCTGTCTGTGTCTCCCATCAGAGTACCTGGTTTACGTCCCAGGTCCTCTGCCACTGAGGCAGTCCCTGATGGGGCACAGCACTGACGGCTCCAGCAGCTGGGCCCCTGCTAAACCTGCAGCACTCCCAGATCTCACCCCAGGTTCTGGCTTCAACCTGGCCCTGCCCTGGAAGTGAATCAGTAGATATAAGATCTCGGTCTTAGCTTTTCAAATAAAATGAAATAAATTTGAAAAATGTTTAACTAAGATCATAAATGTTAGGTTGGATACATTTTATCACAGTTCTTTTTAAGTCTGAGCAACACGATGAATGGAACATAGAACAATGATTTCAATGACTGCAGATTTTAAAATATAAATCATAGAGCAAACAAGTAAAGTAACATCTTTAAAGTGCCAGAAAAAGAGAGAAAGAGAGAGACAGAGAGAGAAGGTGGGCTTAGCAATGAAGGCAAAATCAAGACATGAGCACAAGCATGAATGCTGAGAGAACTGTCAGCAGACCTACTGGGAACGGAAGTGCGATATTTTTAGCTGAGAGGAAAGAACTCTACCAGGAGCAAACGTGGAACTTAAGGAAGGAAAGAACATTCACCGCTTCCTCTTCAGGGCCTTACGCATCTGCGTGATCACCGAGAGCAAAACTCCCAGATCCTGGCCAGGTTTCTCAGTACGTATAGATGTCATCCACCCGCATCAACTACAACACCCTGGGGAAGGTGAGAGGACTTAAACGTTTATAAAGCTTGCACATTTGACTTTAGGTAGCAAACTATTTTTTTTCAAAGATCTATTTATTTTACTTGAAAGTCAGGTTTTTTCTTTAAATGTTTGTTTTTATTTGAAAGGCAGGTTCTACAGAGAGGAAAGATCTTCCATCCACTGGTTCACTCCTCACATGGCCACAACAGCTGGAGCTGGGCTGATCCCAAGATGCACCTGGGCCATCCTCCACTGCTTTTCCAGGCTAATTAGCAGGAAGCTGGATCAGGAGTGGAGCAGTCAGCCCAGAGCTATGCTTAGCGGCTAAATTCTTGCCTTGCGTTCACTGAGATCCCACATGGTTACTGGTTCATCTCACGGCTGCTCTATTTCCTATCCAACTCCGTACTTGTGGCCTGGGAAAGCAGTAGACGATGGCCCAGAGCCTTGGGAGCCTGTACCCATGACAGAAACCTTGGAAAAGCTCCTGGCTCTTCATCGGCTCCACTGTGGCCACTTGGGGAGTGAGACAGCAGATGGAACATCTTTCTCTGTTTCTCCTTTTCTTGTAAATTTACCTTACCAATAAAAATAAATAAACAAGTCTTAAAAAGTGGAGCAGCTGGGTCTAGAACTGGCACCTATATGGGATGCCAGCACCACAGGATACAGGATTAGCTTTACTTTGCCACTGCTCCAGCCCCAACAGATGATAAACTAAGTCTAAGTCTAAGCAGATTCTGCATGGTTAGGCTTAATCCTTAGATTAATCTCTTAAAAAACAGAGATACAGCCCAAAGTCGATAGAGGAGAATATTCAAAGAATTCAAAAGAATTAAGCTGAACACAAAAATAAGTAGAATGGCAGAAATAAATCTAATCATATTTAGAATCACTGTAAACCACCTAAATGAAAACAAGTCTGTTTGACTGCATGGGAGAACAAGACCCAACCGTTATCACATCTTGAAGAAATTCACATTAAATATGAAGACAGATAAGTAGTGAGAAGGATGCAAAAAAAAAAAAAAAAATGTGGAGACCAGCTCTGGGTTCTCCCCTGTCCGGCAGGTGTGAGGTGGGACAGGTATCATGGGGTCATCCTTGGGACATGCATGCTTCATGTCCCTACAAGCACGAGTAGCTGAGGATCCGTTTCTCTGGTCTTCCCCCGGCCCCCACCCCACAGCCGTCACTCTCACCCCCTGCATAGCTAAACTGGACAGGTGTCCTCAGTCCTTGTCATAAGGGGATGCTTCTGCTCAACGTGTTGGCTGTGGGGGCAGAGCAGCCACTCTGGCACGCTGGCCCTGCCCAGGAAAGCCACTGAACATTGGTGCAGCTGACAGCTTCCCAGGCTCTCTGACCAGGAAGCAAGGGTGGGAAGTGCTGAGAGAGGAGTGGCAGGATTGGTTCTGGGGACTTGATTTTAGCCCCTGATCCTCCAAGCTTCACATGGGCCAAGCCTAGCCACACGCTGTCCACCAGAGGCTCCTGCCTCCAGAAGCCTATGAGGTGACCAGCAGGAGATTCATCGCCCAATCTCTTCCTGGAAGAACAGAAGCAGAGGTCTGTTTAGGTAGAATTGCAGAGACTGAGCTCCACCAACATCGCACATGCTGAGGTCACACTATGCCAGCGCTGGCTTCACAGGTTTTGTCAATTTTCCAGTCACAAGCAAACACATTTCAGAAAATGCTAGACTTCAAAACACAGTGAAGAGGAGTTCATGTTATCTTCAGCCTCAGGAACAATTATGGCCTTGTTTCTGATCATAACAGAGATAATGTCCACGTTTTATGGCAAATGTTTTATGGCAAAGTCAACTGCGAACAGGCTCCCCACTATATCTAATGGGGAAGTTCTGTTTTCATAGGTTCCCACTGTAAATCCCCCTTTCTCCCTAAATCCTAGTATGTTTCCCCCTGCCCTGGTCCTCACAGAACCCTCATTTTTATTAGGGCATATTTGGCTGGCTGGAATAGAGCAATCCCCCAACCTCCCCCTGTCACCTGGTGTGACCTGCTGCAGAGACTTGCTTCTGCCCAGTGCATTGTAAGAGGAAACACGACAGGGAAGTGTCCTCAAACCTTAACCCAGCACTGTGGGCCAGGCCTTGTTGACACAGTGGGTTACACTTGTGCATGAATTGCCTGCATCCCCATCAGAGTGCCTGGTTCGAGTCCTGGTTACCTCATGCTTTCGTTTGAGCTCTCTACTAATGCACCTGGACGGCCCAAGTGTGGGCACCTGCCACCCACATGGAAGACTGAAGGGGGTTCCTGACTTATGGTCTCAGCCTGTTGTGTACATTTTGGGAGCGAACCAATGAACAGCAAATCTGCCTCTCCTGGTCTGTCACTCTACTTTTGAAAACTAATCAACCCCCACCCCCATACACACAAAAAATCATTGTCGGCACATTTCCTTTGTCCCTTTAATTGATCCTGTTGCCTAGAAAATTGGGTGTGGAAACAGCTGGAGTGACAGCGAGCCAGCTGGATCAAGGAGACCTAGCAAGGAATCCAGCAGACCAGCCCTGGCTTTTCCATTCTGGAATTGCAAACAAGTATAATTCACTTAGTTTTGGTTTGTGTGACACATGGCTGAATCGAATTCTTAAATGGCTCCCAACAACTAAAATCCAGAAACTCTCCCAAAGTATTCCAAGGTGGAGTAGCAGGTGGGACATAGGAGACACACCAGACAGAGCAGCATCCTGTACCTGAGTGCCCGGACAGGAGTCTGAGCTGCACTCGCCTTTCCAGCTGCCTCCTTGTGTGCACCTGCAAGGCAGCAGGTCATGGCTCAAGTGCCTGGGTTCCTGCCATCCATACGGAAGACCTGAGTTCCTGGCCCTGACTTTGGCCTGGTGCACTCAGGCATTACTGTGGGTATTTGGGGAGTGAAGCAAAGCAGTGAACTAGAGGATGGGTGACCTCTCTTGGTCTCAGTATTTCAAATAAATTCATAAATCTTAGAAAATTTTAACATGAATCCTTTGAACAATGAAGTAGGGAGAAGCTCTGGGTAGAGAAGCTATTCCAATCTACCCTCTGTCGGGGGTAGTTGGGTAGCTTTCTTCAGACATTTTGCAGTGAGGTTTACGAAGAGAAAACCATCAGCCACCAGCCCAGAGCAGGCCTGCTGAAGGGCCTGATGGGGAGGCCAGGCCGTGGTATGGCCTGGTGGCGAATGGCCTCAGTAGCAGGTTGGCTCTGCACTTCCATCCTTGGCCCTGGTCTGGGTCCTCCATGTGCCACAAGGATGGTTCTAGAGAGACTGCAGGCTTTTGCCCACCACTGGGATTCCAGTGGGGAGTTTCTACCTTCCACTAGGCTGCCCACTTCTTGTGCATCAGTAAAGCGGCCCTCAGCAGGGGCTTGTCCCCACACTCAGCACCTGGTACCCCCTCCATCAACGGTGAAGAACCATGTCCCCAGCTCTGTCACCTCTGTGGTGTCCTTCACTGAGCAGGTGTCAGGTGAGTGTCTGCTGGAATCCTCCAAGGAGGCCTTTCCACCTCTGGGTGAGGCCCTGCTTGCCCACCTGAAGACACATTCCTATATGTATAAGGAAAACCCAAAGAGGGAGATCCTTGAGGTTATGACTTCACACAAACCACAGCACAGAAGTCAGCAGGTGGAGGAGGAAATACACTGTTTATTTACAATTCTTTCACTTTATCCACAATTTCCCATACAAACATAAAAACTAAAAAAATAAAACCACCACTTGGGAACGCAAGTGTCTGTCTGTAATTAGTTTGGATGAAGGAGGCTCCCCGCCTCCCCACCCCATGTAGAGGGAACTACTGAGGCACACCGACTCGGGGAGAAGGGTGGGCAGAGGGGGGATGCCTGAGAGACAGCTCTGGGTGGGACCCTGACCTTCCCACAGGGTTGTGGGTGGGGCTGGGGTTCCTCTGTTGGCAAACTTGGGGATATCTCCCGCTGGGGATGCAGCCCTGTAGGGTGACAGGTGCTGTTCCACCTCCCAACACCAAAACCAAGCAGGGGTCACATGCGTCACGGGCTGTGTGAGGAGCGATGGTGGTAGCAGGGGACATGGAATGCTGCTGTGAGAAAAGCTCCAGCCCGGGAACATGGGCAGCCTTAGCCTTGGCAAAGACCAGTCAAACCACAACTTCTGAATTGCATGTTGACCCAAAACACGTTAAGTCGAATGTGCTCCCTGGACTCTTGAGTGGAGGGGCAGGGCCAGAAACTTGCTTCTGCCTCGATGGTCCCTGCATCGGGAGGTTGCTGTGGTGACGGTCTGGGCAGGGTGGGGTTGTGGGGGTCTGTGCCACAGATAGCAGGGCAGATGCTCCAGCAAAGTCCGGGAAGAATGGGAGGAAAGCGGAGGAGAGAAACAGAGACCGATGCTTGAGAGGGGCTGCAGTCAGTGTCCAAAGCTGCTCCCTACCCGGCCACATTCACACCTCCATGCAGGGTACCCTGGCACATACACAGAGTCCCAGTGGCCCCGCGGGCGCCTTCTTCTGTGCTGGTAACCTATGCTGCGTTCACATGTTGATGCACATTATAAATATAAAATCATATCTGCTACAAAGAGGACATATATTTGTACATCTTTACCCATATACATAATAACACAATTTACACATAATATCTTGGAGTGGGTCCTCATGGAAAAAGGTTTGGAGAGGGAAGGAGTCCCTTCTCCCTCCCGCCTTGATCCCTCTCGAGGGAGCTCAGCCAGTTGGGCCCCTGTGGCCCTTCCCAGCTGGGGCGGTCAGGACTGGAGAGGATATGGGGAACCAGACATGTGACAAGAAGTGGAGGGACGGCATGATGCACACACTGGCCCTGGGGTGCAGGCCTCACCCAGAACTCCCAAGCGTCCATGTTCCTCCATCTGAGAACCATGGGCTAAGAGGCTGCCCCTACCTGACTCAGGGCAGCAGGCAAAGGGTTAGGGAGAGGTCTTAAGGGGCTGGTAGTCTTATGAAAACAAGGGTGTTTCTGACTTGTGATCAAATCATATCAAGTTACAAAAAAACAATCAGTTGGGGGGCCTGGAGGCAAGACACATGGCCAGTTAGTCCGTGTCGGGACAATGTGAGTGGGGACCCTGAGCCCTTCCCCTTCTTTCATCCCGTTCACTGTGAAGGGGCAGACAACCCTGTACCTCCTTCTCTGGCCTTCCCCGCATGGCATGGAATACTGACAGTGGTCCAAAGGGCGCCTCCAGAGACGTGGAGTGCTGGACGCCAGGCAAGTTAAGACCTGGGCAGCGGCTGGGAGCTTTGTACAGCACGAGTGGTTCCTGGCCGGGGTTCGCGGCTCGCGCCATGGCCACAGTGATCAGATTGCTATCAGAGATGGGGCAGTCTGGGTCCCCAGGCGGAGACAGCACCTATCGGCGGTAGTGATTGGGGGCGTCGGCAAACATGTACTTGAGTCTGTAGGCCTCAGCCAGCAGTAGCCCGATCTCTTCGTTGCCCCAGTGTATCGTTGGCAGGTTCTGCAGCAGCATGAGCAGACCCTGCAATGCGAGACAAGACTTCAACCCAGCCCACAGGCCCAGGCGTTGTCAGGCCCTCACTTGGAGGTCAGGGCCTAGAGTGGGGCCCCTGCCTCCTGGTCACATGCCCAAAGGCTCTGGTCCCCCTCCTACCATGGCCCCAGGCCCTTGCCACCACAGGAACACTCTATATCACACTCTGTGACTTACTAACACCCCTGGCCTGTTTAAATTCCTCCAGTAGATGACACGGCTGTGCTGAAGGCCGTGCTGAAGGCCGTGCTGAAGCTAGGAGCTGGGGGCTTACTCTGGGTCTCTCTCTTAAGTGACAGAGACCTAAGTACTAGGCCCATCCTCTATTGTCTCCCAGGCACATTTAGGGGGAGGTTGGATTAGAAACAGAATCAGGGGCCCGGCACAGTAGTCTAGGGGCTCATGTGAGGGCATCCCATATAGGCGCCAGTTTGTGTCCCGGCTGCTCCACTTCCCATCCAGCTCTCCGCTTGTGGGCTGGGAAAGCAGTAGAGGACGGCCCAATGACTTGGAACCCTGCACCTGCGTGGAAGACCTGGAAGTTCCTAGATCCTGGCTTCAGATTGGCTCAGGTCTAGCTGTTGTGGCCACTTGGGGAGTGAACCAGTGGTTGGAGGATCTTTCTTTCTGTAAATCTGCCTTTCCAATAAAAATACATAAATCTTTAGAAACATTGAAAAAAAATAAAGAAAGAAGAAGAAGCAGAGGCAGGAGTTGAACCAGATGCTTCACTACGGGATATGGCATTGTAATCAACAGCTTAACCTGCAGCGCCACAATGCCTGTCCTGACAATAAAGACTTTAAAGAGAGAAAAAGACTTATCATCCAAATATATAGCTCTTAATTTTCAAATATTTGTTTTTAGTCTTTTCATACATGTTCCTTCTTTAAATAGTTGTAATTATAACCTTCTATGTGGTTTTTTTAAAAAAGATTTATTTATTTTTAGTGCAAAGTCAGAGATATACAGAGAGGAGGAGAGACAGAGAGGAAGATCTTCCATCCGATGATTCACTCCCCAAGTGACCACAACAGCCAGTGCTGTGCAGATCCAAAGCCAGGAACTTCTTTCAGGTCTCCCACGCGGGGGCAGGGTCCCAAGGCTTTGGGCCGTCCTCGACTGCTTTCCCAGTCCACGAACAGGGAGCTGGATGGGAAGTGGAGCCGCCGGGATTAGAACCGGCGCCGCTATGGGATCCTAGCGTGTTCAAGGTGAGGACTTTAGCCGTTAGGCCACCGTGCCGGGCCCAACCTTCTATGTGCTTTAAAAAGCACTTTAAAAAGAACTTTCTTTTTTTTTATTTTATTTTTAATTAATATTTAGCATTATATGACAGTTTCATAGGCTTTGGGAATCCCCCTCCCCCTCCCCTCCCCCCTGGTGGATTCCTCCACCTCGATGCAGCATTACAGTTCAAATTCAATCAAGATTCTTTCCTTGCAAACATATATTAAGCATGGAGTCCAGCTACTTATTGTCCAGATGGGTTGAATAGTTTCTTGGGGAGACCATTTCTGGTCCGAAGTCAGAGCTGGTATAATATCATCACAGTCAAAAAAGAACTTTCATGCTCTCCCACATGGGTTTCTATCATGATTATTCCTGGCCTGAGCCATTATGATGCCGGGAGAACTGGTTTCAGTCCCAGCTCCAGTCCCAGTTCTGGCTTCCTGCTGATGCACGCCCAGGAAGACAGCAGGTGACAGCCGTTAGTTGGATCCCTGGAACGGATGTGAGCGCCTGGACTGGCTAACTGGTTAACTCCTGGCTCTGGCTCAGTCCAGCTCTGGTCATTACAGGCATTCTCTCTGACAGTCTTTCTCTTTCTCTCTGCCTCTCCAATAACTAAACAAAAAAGCTTTTTAAAGATTTACTTATGGGCCCGGCGGCATGGCCTAGAGGCTAAAGTCCTCGCCTTGAACACCCCGGGATCCCATATGGGCGCTGGTTCTAATCCCGGCAGCTCCACTTCCCATCCAGCTCCCTGCTTGTGGCCTGGGAAAGCAGTCGAGGACGGCCCAATGCCTTGGGACCCTGCACCCGCGTGGGAGACCTGGAAGAGGTTCCCGGTTCCCGGCATCGGGTCGGCGTGCACCGGCCCCGTTGCGGCTCACTTGGGGAGTGAAACATCGGATGAAATATCTTCCTCTCTGTCTCTCCCCCTCTCTCTGTATATCTGACTTTGTAATAAAAATAAATAAATCTTAAAAAAAAAAAGATTTACTTATTTATTACATGAAAGGCAGTGTTAAAGAGGGTGGAGGGAAGGTAGATTTTCCATCTGCTGATTCACTCTCCAAATGGCTGTAACAGCCAGGGATGAGCCAGGCTGAAGCTAGGAACTTTTTCCAGGTTTCCTATGTGGGTGCAGAGGCCCAAGAACTTGGGCCATTCTCCACTGCTTTCTCAGGCCCATCAGCAGGGAGTTGGACTGGAAGTGAAGCAGCTGGAACTTGAACCAGAGCCCATACGGGATGCTGGCATTGCAGGCAGTGGCTTAACTGATTATGCCACAATACTGGCCCTACCAAAATATTTAAAAATTATTCTTAATGTTAATAGTATATCACATGCTATATCCTAATTTACTCAACTGTTTTCCTTTTGTTGGATACTTAATTTGATGCTTTTAAAAAGATCTTTATTAATAAGACCACAGCACATCTTTCTCCGTATCTCCCCTCTCCTTTGTGATCTCCATGGGTCACCCTCTGCAGCCCTCAGTGACTGGCTTCGCCCTACTGTCCACTCACTGTCCTGTGTCCACAGCTCATCCGAGCCAGGCCCACTCCAGCCACCTGTGCCTGCACCGGCACGACTTACTTTCTCCTGTCCTTTCACAGCGGAACACCCCCCTCGCCCCTCCCCACTACCCAAATCTATCTCGGGCGGGCATTTAGCCTGGTGGTTAGGATGTTTGGGAAGATGTCCACACCCCCATCTGGGGGCCTGGGTTTGACTCCTGGCTCTAGCTTCTGGCTCGAGCTGCTTACTTTTCTGGCTCGAGTACAGACCCTGAAAAGCAGCAGGCGATGGCCTAAGTGGCTGGGCTTCTGCCACCTGCATGGGAGACCTGCATGGGGTCCCTGGCTCCCAGCTTTGGCGCAGCCGGCCTCAGTGAACCAGTGAATGGAGCTCTATCTCTCTGCTGCTCAAATAAATAGGTGGTTTGTTTTTGAAGTTACTAACAAAAATTTTTTTAATTTCTTTTTTAAAAAAGCTTTCTTTCTACTGGAAAAGCATATTTACAGAAAGAAAGAGAAACAGAAAGACAGGTCTTCCGTCTGCTGGTCACTCCCTAAGTGGCCACAATGGCTAGAGCTGAGCTAATCCGAAGCTAGGAGCCAGGAGTTTCTTCCAGGTCTCCCACGTGGGTGCAGGGTCCCAAGGCTTTGGGCTGTCCTGCTTTCCCAGGCTACAAACCGGGAGCTGGATGGGAAGTAGAGCAGCCAGAACATGAACTGGTGCCTATTTGGGATCCCAGCAGATGTAAGGCTAAGATGTAGCCATTAGGCTATTATGCTGGGCCCCAATTTTTAATGACAAGACTTCTCTTCAGATTCCAATGTCCTTCATACAGTTCCATGGAAACAGCATATTAGAAAGGACATTAGAATTAAAAGTGAATGTGATATTTTAGGTTTTCTCCACCTAATTTTTAATCTATTTAGCATTTAATCATAGTTACTTCCTCTCGTGTTAAAAACTCCTGTTAGACGTTCCAATGACCAAAGAGTTTTCCATAATGCAAGACAGACCATAATTAGCTATCTGTACTGAGCCCTGGAGTTTTTCTAGTTTTTCACCTTCATAAAACTATTACGAATATCTTTGAGCAAAAAGACACTTCTTGGATTGTTCCTTTGGATTAAGTTCCTAGAAAACGAAATTACTATGACACAGGGCACAGAACGTTGAAGGTACTTAATGCTCATTCAGAAAAAAATAAAAAAGTGCATTCCAGCAGGCGGCCCCTCTGCTGGGATCCCTGCCAACAGCAAGTACTCTCAGTACACACACACTTGATTCCCTGAGACCTGTTTCCCTCACACCGCCTGCATCCAAAGGGCTGTGAACTCATGGAGGAAGATGAGGAGCCAGGGAGGACTCCTTCCCCGCAGGCCGCACCCACTGCTTCCACTGCTTCCACCGGAGCTTGCAGCCTCTGCCCTGAAACTGCTGGGCTCGCCCCTGGGGTGTGTTGGCCACAGAGGATCGCCATTTCTATCTCAGCTTAAAAAAAAAGTTGACCTGCCCCTAGGCCTTTTGTCCTTACTCCCCCACCTCTTACACCCCGGGGGAGGAAGGGGAAGGGATTTATCTGGCTCAATGAATCAAGCTTAAATCAGGTCTCAGCCTGTTCTGTACCCTAGCATGTCTATATATACACAAAACACAACTCAGAGTAATCAAAATATTTTATAGACAAATTTGTGAACTTCACCTCTGTGTGGAGAGATTTCAGGTCACCATTTTGCTTGCCTGATTTGTTTACTGGAATTTTCTGCTTTTTCTCGTGTCACTGGTAAGAAACACAGCCAGCAGAGGGCTGAGTCTTCTAAAGCGAATATTTTTTGCAGAGATGGGAGCTACCCATAATTTCCAAAGCTTCCAGCCTCAAGAAAATCTCTCCAGAAGCTTCCAAATTATCCCACCCCGGCCAAGCTAGCTGTCCAGGCTTCCCCAAGGGAAGTGAGGCTTCGTTTGAAGGATCCACTCTGCCACCACGTGGTCGTGCCAGAGAACTGCAGCGCCCCAACCCCCAACCAGGGCTAATGAATGGAGCAGACATAAAGGCTGGAGGACAAAGGTTAATCACAAGCCAGGGTAGAGAAGAGGCGCTCCAGGCACATGGAGGTTGCTGACTAGTTACCAAGCCATTCTGGCAGGACATGTCATCAGAGCAAATTCTAGTTGGGAGAAGACAGCTTCTTCTTGATTGAAGGAAGGGACAGTGGCCTTTCTCAGGAAAATAAAAAGTGGAAATGTCTGGAATAGCAGGAAAGGGTCTTGTACGGGTACCTGCAGAAAACCTAAACATCTTAAAGAAAGGTGACAGGGGAGGAATCTAAGCCATGTGTCAGGGGTGGGAAAAACCAAAACTAGGTAAGGAGCAAAAGGAAAAGGACCAATATTACATAATAAGCAAGGAGACTTTTTAAAAAAAATTATCTTTGAAACAGAGAGATCTTCTAATCCTGGTTTATTCCCCAAATGCCTGCAAAGAGCCAGGGCTGGCCCAGACGCCAGAAGCCAGTCCTGCATTCCGATCTCCCACGTGGGTGGCAGGGACCCATGTCCTGCAGCCCCCATCTGCTGCTCCCAGGGTGTACTTCAGCAGAAGCTGGACTG
The DNA here is from genome assembly GCF_030435755.1 of Ochotona princeps. Taxonomy (NCBI): domain Eukaryota; kingdom Metazoa; phylum Chordata; class Mammalia; order Lagomorpha; family Ochotonidae; genus Ochotona; species Ochotona princeps. Next base: position 110,359,841 of record NC_080832.1, read on the forward strand.
GAAGCTGAGCTGGGACTCAGTGCCGGGCAGTCCAATGTGGGATGCAGCAGGATTCCCAGTCAGGGTCTTAACCCCTGTACCACAGCAGTCACCCCAAGACTGTTCTTTCAGTAAGGAAACCATACAGGGAAAACTCCTTAGAGCATGTTCAGAGGCTGGAAGTACAGGGAAGTGGGAGAACTCCAGGATAACATTTCTTCCATCAGCACTCAGTGCAGGCCCCATGGGGTTCTAGGTGCTTCACAGTTCACTGAATCCTCACATCACCTCACGAGACAGCATTACAGGCGAGGAGACTAAAGGACACAGTTTGAGGAACTTGTCCAAAGTCTGGCTCAGATCTGAACCTGCACAGTCTGACTCAAGGGCCTGTGCACATAATAATAACCCTGTATAAGAACACTTCTAAAAGTCTGTGGAAAATGGAATTAAAAGATAAAATTTAATCTGGTGCAGAAAACTTGAGATCCACGCATAGCTGGTTTTTTTTCCCTCCATAATACATACTTTCTGTGAACTTTTTGGAGATTCTGCATATGTGTCTGTCCTGGAGGGAGAAGGGAAGCCGGGCATAGAGCAGAAGGACAAAGGAAGTCCAAGAAGAGGTTGTTTGAAAAGACCCTTCAAGAGCTGGTTACTGCAGCTGCAGACAAAGGCAAGCGCAACCCAGCAACAACCAACAGCGGAAGAACCCAAAGGCCACAGAAAGCACTTTCTTCTCACAGAAGACGTGGGTCGGGAGTCACTTTGCAATGCTGCCACCGCCTCTGCAAGTGTCAATTTAAACATGCAAACTACTCTCCTAGTCAGAGAAGCAATATCAAGTCTCTCCTGTTTTGAGAACTGGGTCCCAGCACATATTCAAGACAAACGTGTCTTTGCGTGTCAGTTTTTGAGTCCCACTCTCATCCTCCATGCCAAAGCACCCAGTGCACCCCTCAGAGCTCCCCTCTACGCACCTGTGCCTCCCACACCAACCAAAACTGGGCTGAGAAGCTTCAAGTCCCTGGGAAGCCCTCTTATGGGCAGGACACAAACTGACAATTCAGCAAACGTCTGTAAAGACAGGGCTTGCACTGGGCAAGGCTCCACAGGACACCAGGAGTTCCTGCAGAAGCAGCGGGCGGATGCCATCTGGTTCAAGGGAATTATTTACATTCAGTTTGCGATTCAGGCCTGGAACATCCCACGGGTCTGCACTGCTTCATTGAATAATCCCAGCCCGTGTCCTCAAAAGGCACCTTCGGAGTGGGAGCCTCGTCACAGTTTGCTTCAGTAAGACAGGAGCCAAGGATTCTGAGAGCAGCTGGTCCACTGAACTCCCTGCCGTCTCCCTTTTATGTACTTAAAGGGGACTCTACTAGCTGCACAGCCTCTGGCTGGGGTTTCTTAAAACCAGCCTCGGTAAGCCATCAGTGGCCTCAGCGGCATTGCCCTTGGTGCTGCTTCTCGGGGGGAGTTCTGCAACTGTAGGCAGTGGGATGCCACACAAAGAGCTGCTCTCTGCCCAGCATCCTGTGCCAGTCTGTGGGGACGCTTTGGGCAGCTAACCCTTCAATGTGTCTTCAGCCTTCCAATGAGGGGGAGGCTATCTGGGGGATGGAGAAGTCGTAAAAAGAGGAGGAGGAAGAGGAAGAATACGCAGATCCTTGCCTGAAGCAGCCCTTTGTGAGCTTAGCTCATGTGTTCCTGGAAGCACCCAGCAGCTTGAGGGAGAGGAACCAGAGGGTTGGGATCCAGAAAGTGGATTCTAGATTCTTGCCACTCACACCCTGGGTTAGCCTGGCCTAGCAACATGACGCTTGCTGTACTCCCTTTTCCTTGTTCGTAAGATGGGGTATTAGGCTGGGTGGGGCTTCTCCCTTTAAATTCCCCCTTATCCCAAACACAGAAGAAAAAAAATGTGGAAACAATGGTCTTACCCACTTTCCTGTAGCCCTTGACCCTCTGTGCCCTAATCAACTATGTAAAGATCATAAAAATAAAATAATTTAAAAAAAAGATGGGGTATTACTTGTAGGACTGGCAAGGACTAAGCGAATCAGAACAGGACAACATTTGGAATCCTATTTACCCATTCTGAGTGGCTATTCAGACTCAGTCTCAGGAAATGACAGAATCAATCCCCAGCCTGAGGCTGAAACAGCCCAGGGCCTCCTCCCAAGAACCAAGAACTTTGGCCCAGCTCTGCTGGAAACTCAGGCGCAGCAGCCAGGAGCCCTGAAGCACCTGCTGACCCTGTCCTAGCAGTCGTACATGTGCCTTGGCTCCCCCCTGCCCAGTGGTCTCAGGCAGGACAGCCCTTGGTGGGATCCGCCCCTGTCTGAGTGTAGACCCCAGACAGCTACTTAGTCAGGAAAGCCCAGGAGGCTCCTGCAGAGGCGGGCACACTGCCCTTGGCCCCGGATGTTCTGTTGGCTCTGCAGGTGCCACCCAGGGTGAGCCTGCTGTGGCCTATTGGTTATGTGAAAGAAAAACAATCAGAAACTTGGGGTCTCAAGGTTCTTGATGCACTTCAGTGATACCCAGACTTGGCAGTATGGAGCAGAAAACAACAGGAATGAGAATAAACGCACTGCTTGGAGGGCTATATGCCGAGCACTGCATTCTAATAGCTTTTCATGGATTAACACCTTTAATTCTCATGATAGTCCTAAAGATTGGCACTGTTACCCCATTTTATAGACAATAACACTGAGGTGCGGAGAGCTAAGGCTACATGACTAGAAAAGCAGCAGAGCAAGGTAGTCTGGTTCCAAACATTATGATTTAATGCTGGACTTCTCTGCACTGTCCCCCACTTTAGTGGGAGGGGGCTGTACCCCCACCCTGCTGGAGGGAGAGGCAGCTCTCAGCCTTGTCGCTAAGGCTAACAGTAGGGGGTCTGATGAAACTCCCACTTGCATTTCTGTAACCAATTCACCCGGTTTATCTCCGCGTCAGTCACTGTAGCTTTTAGCCCTCAAACGCTGCCCTTCCAGGATACCTGTGTTCATTTCCCAGAGCTTCCTTGGCCGTGATTTAATTACAAGTGGCCCCTTAATGGTTAGCATGCACGCACCTAGCTTCTCTGCAAAGAGCACGCCCAGTGGCTCCCAACCTCACAGTGCTCTCCTGCCCTCACCCCTCACCCCTCATCCCTCTGCTACGATCCTGTCTCAGAAAGGCCCACACAGTCCTGCTGTGGCACTGGGTGGGGGGAGCATCTGGATTATCTGGTCTAATGAAAGAGTGAAATCCCTTCACTAGGAGCACGAACTGAGGTGCCAACGCAGCAGCAGCAGACGGCAGGCCCCAGGTCCTTCTGTGGGTTCCATGTGAGACCCCAAATCCATCAGATAATGGAAAACGAGACCCTGTAAGTAGCATCTCTAGACACACATTGTCTTAAAAAAATCACAGCGTCCTGTCCTCTGCTCCACGGACCTTGTGAATCACGAAGAGCCATTCCACGAATCCCCTCCACTCCCCTCTGCTCAGTCTCCTGCTGACACGGCTCTCAGCCTGGCTCATGATAACTCAATTAGACTTCGTGCTCTCGACACGCTGCCCACCTCAACCACATTATCAGAATTGATAGCTCGCCCCGGCACACGGCCATGCAGCCCCTGGTCCTCATTTATCGCAGGACAGCCCTTCTGCTGCTGCTTGGCAGAGGCTGTGGCTCTTCATCAGCGGCCCGTGGCCTCCGCGCCACAGCTAGCGTCTACTCTGGATGTCGGCTCCTCTGCTGTCCTCCTCCTCCTGAAGCCTTCCCTCAGGCCACGTGGGTGCCATCTCTCCTCTACCTGCTGGGCAGCCTCCAGTTACAGAGGGCACTGCCAGGGGACCGCAGGGAGAGGCTGCTGCTCCCGACACCACCTAGGGTACAGTCAGAGCTCAGAAAAACGTTCAGCCTTTTCTGGATTTCTTTTTCCTATGTTTACAAGAAACATATGCTTGGGCCCCTGCTATCCATGTGGGAGACCTGGATGAGCCCTCAGCTGCCAGCTTCCAGCTGGCCCAGCCCTGGTTTGCTAGCCACTTGGGGGGTAAACCCAGCAGGGAAATGATCTCTCTTCTCTACAGTCTCTCTCTCTTTTTTTTTTTTTTGGTTACTCTGCATTTTAAATAAATAAGTAAATCTTTAAAAACAAAACCCAGAAATATACGTTTATTAAAAAGAAACCAACCAACTCCTTCAGGTGGAAAATGTGCAGGCCTTCCCTGGGTGACCTGGGGCTGGCCTCCCTGCAGCTGCTGGCCTGGCGAGCTTGTCCTCTCCCTGCCAACCCACCTGCCATGCCCACCCAGCGCAGGCCCTTCCAGCACAGGCTCCCACCTATCACTCCACCCAACCTCCTCTGCGCCATCCACCTCTGCTCCCTGGCCTCTTGATGCAAGAGGGTGCCAGGGCTAGGTCTTGTTTTCCGCTCTGTCCACACTCATTTCCTTAAGGATCTCACTTGGGGTCTGGCTTTACGAACACCTGGCTGTGGGCACCTGCATTTCCGGGTCCAGTCCAGACCTCCTTTCCGCTGACCTCCAAACTCATGAGACACATGTGTCTAATCCACATGCCCACCTGCCTAACTAATGGCATCTCACATGCAAACTGAATTCCTAATCTCCACCCCATCCCAACCCTCCCACAGCCCTGTCCCTCCCTTTCTGTCCTGCTCTACTGACTAAGCAGACCCCTAGTGAGCTGTTCTCACAGCCCCGACTCTCCCGCAGACCCTGCAGGAGGTCGTTGCTGCAAGCCTTACCCCACCTGCTGCTGGCAAAACACTCAGAATGATCCTCTGAAAAGGGGTCAGTCACATGCTTCTGCCCGAGGCCCTCTTGGGGTTCCCTTTCACCCAAAGTAAAAACCCAAAGTCCTCCTAGTGACCTGCATCCCTGGTGACTACTTCCCTGTCCTCCTATCTTCTGCCATGAGATCAATGTCAAGGTCCCTCAGTCCAGGCATGCGCTGCACGGGCCAGTACCTTGGCCCCAACTCCCCCATAGTTTGCAAGGCTTGCTCCCTGACCCTTTTAAAGCCTTTGCCCAGCACCATCTTCTCAGCACTCTATTCTAAATGGCAACCTCTCCCTTCACTACTACCTAATCAACCCTTTACCCCATTCTACTTTTAAGAATTACTAGTCTCTGGGGCCGGCACAAATGCCCAACCAGCTAATCATCTGTCTCCAAGTGTCGACATCCCATATGGGCACTGTTTGTGTCCTGGCTGCTCTACTTTCCATCCAGCTCCCTACTTATGGCCTAGGAAAGCAGTGGAAGATGGTCCAAGTCCTTGGGACCCTGTACCTGCATGGGAGACCTGAAAGAGGCTCCTAGCTCCTGGCTTCAGATTGGCCCCATTGTGGTCATTTGGGGAGTAAACCAGCCGATGGAAAATCCTTCTCGCTGTCCCTACTTTTCTCTGTAAATCTGTCTTCCTAATAAAAATAAGTAAACCTTTAAAAAAGGACTCATTCCTTATCACTTTATAACATTTTAAAATATTTACTGTTTACCATGCTTTTGCTTATTGGATGCTTTCTCCCTATCTAGCACATCAGCTCTATGAGAACAGAGACTCGGTGTGTTTCACTTCTCAGGACATCTGTGCCCTTGCCATGCCCAGCACACAGCAGGTATGTGATGCATACTGGCTGATGAATGAGCGGCAGATCTCTCAGGCTCACCCACTCACTCTGCAGCCTTTCCTGCACAAAAGCCCTTTCCACACACAGCAACCCCTCTGGGAGGGGCAACCTCTCTGAGTAACCCCCCTCCTTGCCTCTTTGCAGCTGAGTACCTGCCAAGGCACCTTCTTGCTGCCCTTTTAGAGCCCAGCTCCCATTTGGGCATTCCTTCCCCGTTTAGGCCAGCTTCTAGGCTGCTCACCTGAAAGTCCTCTTCGTCCAGGATCTCCTTTCTCCACTTGATCAAGAAGGCGGCACACACATAGAGATGAAAATGAGAGAACCCTTCTGGCTCAGACTAGGAAGGGAAAGAAAGAGAGGAGCTGCTGAGCCCTGACAACGAGCCAGCTCTGGTCCTCTAGGCCTTCTGGAAGGTAGAAGAGCAGCACAAGACCTGTTTCATGGTTGGACACAGGGGCCAGAAAGGATCCAACTGAGGTCCCGCCTGGACGGCAGAAAAACGGGATGGGCATGTGGGAGGTCCGTGCAGTTCCCTCTGGCAGGGTGGGGAGCTGGGCATCTCCAGGGCACCCTGGAGGGAAGAGAGGGCAGGGGTTTCCTGGTACCTGATAAGTGTCCCACAGGCGAATGGTGCAGCGAAGGGGAAGCTCCCGCATCAACAGGTTGTTCATCCAGCGAAAGGCAAACTGCAGGTATTCGACCTCGTACCTCCTGAAGTGATTATGCACCTGCTCTGAAACAAGAAGCATCATTGGTCTCAAGGTCATGAACCAAGAGCTCTGACCCTGACAGGATCACATAAATCAAAAAGTTTCCTTTGCTTGATCCCCAGTTCCCAGGGAGCCAGACACAGACAGACCAAGGGGCACCTGCGTCGTTCACACTGTTCACACTGGACTCTGTTACCGCATAGTGACACTGCAGGGCCCCTGTCATGTCCCACAGTGATCTCCTAGGTGCCCATCTCCCTTCCAGGGGTCTGCTCTGGCCACAGGGCAGCAGATGGAAGGTTCTTGATGTTGTCCTGTCCTATCACTCATCAGAGAAAGAGCCAGACTGGGAGAGAACGTTGGAGGGCACCTTGGCCGCCTTCCCAGTGGTGTGGATTCCTCTGCAGCATCCCTGGCAGATGGCAAGCGGCAGGGCCTGAACCACTGGCTGCAGTCAAGGGCAACCTCCTGCACGGACACACTGCATGATTCACTACCACGTGCTCCATCGTATTCAACCAGCCACCTGCTAACTGCCATCACTCGGGGCCTGTGTGTTCTTCTGGGGCAAGGCAAAACAAGCCTGATCCCTTGCGACGGTTCTCCAGAGAAGGCTCATGGAATCTGTCCTCTCCAGTCTACAAATCTAAAGAATAGGAACAGGTGCTCCTACCACAGCGGGTTTTGAGGATGAGAAAATGTAAGTGCTTACAGCACTACCTGGCATGTGGTAAATATTTAATACAAGTTTGAAAGAACTAATAACAATGATTAATGCTGGCAAGAGGAATTTAAGGACGGGAGAGGATTTCTATTTATTTTGTGCTTTCCTGAATTGTTTACATTTTTGGAATCAGGAAGTTTGAGCACCACTTCCCTAGTGCTAAAAAATGATAAAGATATATTCATTTAAAAGTCCTTAGTTTACCTATGAAACTGTGTCACATAATACAATGTAATTAATGAATTAAAAAAAAAAAAGTCCTTAGTCCTGGGGCTGGTGTTGTGGCACAGCTGGGTAAACCGCCGCCCACATGCTGGCATCACATGTAAGTGGCCCAGTTCGAGTCCGAGATGATTCTGATTCCATTCCAGCTTCCTGCTAATGTACCAGGTAAGGCAATGGAAGATGGCTAAAGTACTTGGGCTCCTGGTGGCCCCTGTGGGAGATCCAGGTGGAGGTCCTGGCTTCTGGCTGCAGCCTGGCCCAGCCCTGGCTGGTGTGGTAATTTGGGGAGTAAACCAGCAGATGCAAGATTTCTCTTTCTCTTCCTCTGTTACTATGCCTTTCAAATATGTAAATACTTTTTTTTTTAATTAAAAAGGAAGTCCATGTTTCTGAATCACTGTGTCTTTATCTATCAGGAATGTACAAGGGACGGAAAAAACAAGGACACAGTAGAAGGTGGACAAAACCATCGTCTCCTTCCCTGGGCAGGCAGCTTGGCACCAGAAGAGGGTAGCGTACACCCGCACTGCACTGTGGGGCAGGGTGCCGAGGCCTTGGCGAAGGTCCACCAAGGAGCTGACAGCTGGCCAGGGAGAGGACACCCAGAGGGGGGAGCACTACACATCTGACATGCAGGGAACGGTTGCAAAGAAGCCACGCGGCTGGGAGACAGAAATTCCCAATTACAGAAGGAAGCTGGAGTGAATGGGGAAAATCAAGGAAGGTTTCCATGAGAAGAGAACCTGGGAAAGCAGAGATACAATCCTGGTTGGCAGATACTAAACCTCTGTTTGGATCCACACAGAGGAATTAGCTGGTGTGGCAACAGCTGGAATCCTATTGCAGTTTCTCTATGAGGTATGAGCTGAGCTCACGGTCTGACCGTATGTGCCCCTAGGAAGCTAATCCTGACTTGTGTTTATGGGTCTCGGTTTCCCACCAGTCAACAGCAGAGCTTCTCACAGCGCCTTTAAATTGTAACATTCCACACTTCTAGGCCAGACAGCAACTGTAAGGCCCAGGAAGAGCCACATCTCAACTCCCCCAGTCAAATCCAGATCACAGGAAGCTGCAGTGAGCCCTCCTGGGGTCCTGGCCAGACCCAAGGGCCATGGGGTGCAGGCCAAGAGCTCCGAGATCCATCACCTTATGAAGGAAAGGCCCAGACTGAAGACCAAAGGCAATGGAGAGCCCCAGGAGGTTTCATCGCAATAGCTGGGCGCAGAAGCAGGATGTGACCTCAGAAAGAGGCAAGTGTGGGAAGACAGCTGGGAAGAGGATGAAGTGTATGGAGGAGGCAGCTCCTTCTCGGAGGAAACTGCAGCAATCCAGGGATGGCAGGAGGGCGAATTGTGGGGAGGTACTGAAGGAGCAGGGATGGGACTCGGATACAGAACACCAGGGGGAAATGAGCAGAGATGACAGCAGAGTTCTCAGCTTCCCTCCCTGGGATGCGGAAGGATGCTGGTGAGTGTGCTGGTGGGAGAGGCCATGGCTGGGAAGGGGGCTGGCGAGGGCAGGAGTGCCAGGAACCTACCATCAATCCGGCTGACGAGCTCTTCCAGGGCCTTGACCTTCTTCTGAATCCCTGGCTGTGCAAAGGTGTAGTTATCCTGCAAACGCCACAGAGCTGGGTTGAGCAGGGACTCCCCACAGCTGTGGTGATCACTGGAACACGTTTAAAAGCAAAAGCTGCCTTTTGGCGGGGGTGGTGGGGACAAAACAAAGTTGGCAAAGCCCTGTGTTGTGGAAACAAACCCAGATGCTTAGGGTGCCCAGGAGGAACTTACTCCACAGACAAAGGCATTACACATCTGTCCGTGGCTGTTTGGAAGCTGAAAAGCTAACGAAGGACACAGAGACAGAACAAAAGTTGTATGTGTGTGGCGGTGGTGGAGGGAGCCTGCCCAACACAGAAGAGAAATAAACAAACCAAAGCCCTGAAGGGAGCCCCAGGGCACACTCACCTGGATCCCGTCCAGCAGCTTGCTCATGCACCAGAAACTGTCAGCCTCAATGCTGCGCAGCATGTCCTGAGACAAGTTGGTCACATCAAAGTTCTCCACATCCTCTTCTGCAAAACAGAAGGTGGAGAGAGTGCAGCGCTCTGATCCAACACACACAGAGAAAGACAGAGCCTGGTGTCTTCAACAGGGCCTGGAAGCCTGAGAAGCAAGCTGACCCGTTGCCAAAGACCCAGGGCGCGCCCTTCCACTCCCATTATCAGGTGGCCAGGCAACAAGGGGTCCCTTACATCAGTTCATCTGGGTGGGCCCTGTCTGCTATAATCCACTCTGTTGGAGAAAATGACACTCAATGAGCGTCACTAAGCCCCTGGAAAAGGTCTAGAAAATCTGATTTCAGAATTTCAGAGAGCTGCCCAGTGCACTGCCACTTAACATACAGTAAGAATAGCTGGCCTTAGAGAGCCCCTACGGTTCACTTCAAAGACGGAAAGTCAATTCTGATAAGGCAGACCTGTGGCCTGCCAACTCACAAGTACAAGGTGTGTGGTTTGTGTGGGTTGTGTGGTGTGGTGTACGGTATATTTGTGGGGGGGTGTGATGTACCAAGCCTATGAGTGCCCTGGGCGGGAGTCAATTCCCTTGAGATGGATTTCCAGGACAGGTTCTGAAACGCACCGACCACAAAAGGTAACTCCAGGAACAAGAACAGTCCCATAGGCAATGTAGCTGAGGCATGTTACATTACACAGCTCCATCTTGAAATTCACAAAGATCACAGCCTACAAAGACACAGTAGGAAATTCTGTGTTAAGTAAATCTACTTAAGTTTGTTTATCCAGCACTTCCCACATTTATGAGAGCAATTCAAAAAACTCATGGAAAATGAAACTAAGATATTCTGGTGCAAAAATTTTGAAATCCTCGCATACAGTTTTTTCCCCCATAATATACACTGCTGTGAACTTTTTGAAAGCTCTTCGTAGTTAGTCACAAAAAAGCTTTAACATAAAGAAAAAAATTTTTGTTTTTAGAGACAGAGAAGGGGGGCGGGAAACAGAGACAGAGAAAGGGTGGGGCAGAAACAGAACACTTCCATTCACTGGTTCATTCCCCAACTGGCTGCAGTGTCTGGGGTAGAGCTGGGAATGCAATCTCCCACACAGGTGGTAGGAACCCAGTTAGTTGAGTTATCACTGCTATGTCCCAGGGTTGGCATTGGCAGGACACTGGAGTCAGGGAAGGGAGCTTGGCATAGAATCCAGGCATGCTGATATGGGATGTAGATACCCAAACCACTAGGCCACACTCCTGGCTCCCCACAGGGCCTCGATGAAAAAGAACTATCAGCTTCTCCAATATGTAAGCCTGTCTCTGTCAACCAGACAGGCTCCAGCATACTGCTGTCAGAGATCACCCAGAGATGCACAGGCCCCTGAACTTTGTGCTCATGGCAGCTCTTCTCCTTGGATTCACAAGCCATGTTTTCCAAACGGGTCCTTGTGGTCCCTAGTGCTACTGAGAGACACAGGTATCAGTTAAGAGGCATTCAGAAGCCACCCTTCCAGGTAAGAGAACGATTACTAAGTCCTGCATTTCAAACTCCTTGTGACAACATAAACAACTCCTGGATTCTCATTCTGCTTAAAGAGCTGTTCTTTATGGACATCAAGGGCTATAAAAAACAAAAACAAAAAAAACCTTTTTGGGGAGGGCACGGTACTTTGCCAGGAAATCTATGACCCTGGAAATGACCTAAAAGTCTGGCTTGATGTATGGCCACAGTTAATGCACGCAAAGTGCTAGCCACACTGTCTGGCCACATCAGGCCTGCTGTAGTTGTTTTAGAGGAGGTTTATTAGGAATCTTTAATGACACAGGAAAGTGTTCAGAGGAGAGAGCAAGGTACGAGTGATTTATGGTATACTTTCAGCTACTGTACATACAATATTTATGTGTGTTTATGGAAGCACAGAGGAAAGGCAAAATATATCACAAGGTTTATAGTGTTTATTCCCCAAGTGGCAGGGATAAAGGATTTTATTTTCCTTAAGCTTTACTGGAATTTTCAAAATTTCTGTAATAAGCATAATTTGCTGCCAGGAAAAAAAAGTATTCATTATTTTAGCAAAAAAGGAGCCACTACTGACTACAATTTGCTTTCTATCATCAAAAAAGAATAAAGAAAAGGGAAAAAAAAGAATAAAGAATATTTTGTAAAAGGACATTAAGCTTGCAGAAATTAAAATATTTAGGTAATAAATAAAGGTCCATTTGAGAGATCATTTTTACAAAACCTTTCTGAACAGTATCACTTTCCTCTTAAACACTTATTATGCAGTGCTTTGGGCCATATGTATAATCATCACATATATTATCATTTAATATTACACTTATTAATTACACAATACTAGGTTCTATGTGCCAGCTGCACACACTTGACCTATCCATCCATCCACGCTGCTGGAGTCAGACACCTGGCTTGCTTCCACCACCACCAACAGTGTCCAGGGAATGTGTCCCCTTTGAGCCTTTGTGCGGCTGCTCTGGGCCAGCTGCTCAAGAACAGCCCTCCACACATCTACCCCTGAGCAGAAGGGGCACCCTTCCCTTTGTTAGTGAGCCTGGGCTAACAAGGTGCCGATGAGGAGCCAAGGCAGAAGCTCCCTCCGTGTGAACAGGAGAGTGTCAGTCACCTACACGATGGCTCAGGACACCACCTCACCCCTTGTCACACATGGCTCCACAGGGACTCGGAGAATCTTTGACCACTGGGGAACACCGCAATGCATGTGGGTCTCCAAGAGGACAATGTGGAGTGCCACAGCCATCTCAGCCCAGGCCACCTGCAGTGGCTTCATTCCACACAACAGCAAGTGCTTAATTGCACACTCTGGGGGGCCCTACTTGATGGTTTGGTTGGCTCGTCCTCTCCCTGCAAGCACTGTGATCCCATATGGGTGCTGGCTTATGTTCCAGCTGCTTCATTTTTCATCCTACTCCTTGCTTGTGGCCTGGGAAAGCAAGTGAGGATGGCCCAAAGCTTAGAACTCTGCACTTGCGTGGGAGACTGAGAGGAAACTCCTGGCTCCTGGCTTTGGATCGGCTCAACTCCCACAGGAATAAACCAGGGTATGGAAAATCTTTCTGTTTCTCTTCTCTCCATAAATCCGATCTGCCTTTTCAATAAAATAAATAAAATCTTTCCCCCAAAAAGAAAGAGTAGATTCTGGGGCTCAACCTCAACTCCTCACCTGCTAGGAGGTAACATCAGTACCAGAGTTACAGGACACTGTAAGGATTAAAGACACAACATATGAAAAGGACTAACAACAGTGCTTGGTATTTAAAAGAACATTTAAATGTTACATGGCATTATTCTTATTCTTGATGTTATACTAGGAACAAACATAATTTGGGTATCTGTCATCCCAAAAAACATCTTAAAAATAACTCATTCTTGAGCCTGTTGCAATAGCCTAGTGCTAAATCCTCGCATTGCATATGCCAGGATCCCATATGGGGATTGATTCCTGTCTTGGCTGCTCCACTTCCCATCCAGCTCCGGGGAAAGCAGTAGATGATGGCCCAGGGTCTGGGGATGTTGCATCCACATGGGAGGCCTGGAGGAAGCTCCTGGCTATGGAATGGTTGGGCTCTGGGCGTTGTGGCCACTTGGGAGTGAACCAACAGATGTAAGATCTTTCTGTCTCTCTATCTGCCTTTCCAATGAAAATAAATTTTAAAAACAAACAAACAAAAAAGTCATTCTCCACAGCTTTTCACTTTTGCCTGATGGGAAACCTTGATTGATGCCAGGAGATCACGAGTAGGCAGCAGCCACTCTCAGAATCTTCACCAAGGCCAAATCCTTATCTGTCCAAGGAGCTAAGGATCAACCATGTCCTGAGCCATATTTGGGGGCTCCCGGTTGAGGGCTGTGGTCTGCCCACCAGCTCTCTGATCTGACAGCAGGACAATCTGCCAGCACTTTGGAGAGTAGGAAGAGTTGTCTTCCTGCCTGCTGGGAGGGTAAAATTCACACATTCCGTCAAAAACTGTGAGCCTTGTGCACCAGCACAAAGCGGTGGGGAAAGGGAGGAGCGAGAGCTCTCTGCGGGCTTCATTCGGCATAAACAGTCTGTTCTGGAGGTTTATTAAACATTCACTTGAGGAAACTCAACACATAATTGGAGCTGGAATGGGAACCCATACAGCGGCGTGGTCTTGGATGAGGGAGGCATCATTGGTTGTCATGGCAGAGCACACGGCAGCCAGGGCTTGGCCTGGAGGGAATGAGACTTTAAGGGATGTTTTATGGCTATTTTCAGAGGCAGAGCATCTGAAAGGAGAAAACTCAAAAAGCTCTTTATAAAACTCAAATTGCTCACTCTGGGCTTGACAAGAACATGTCCATTTATTAGCTGATAAAATGTACTTGAGTGGCGGCCCCAGCCAACTGTTTATTTTGCTGGAACTCGGAGTCCTCCGCCTGAAATCAGCTTCGCGTGTGCTTTTAAATGCTCGCTGACAGCTGTGGGAAGAACTGCGTTTGCTTTAGCTGACAAGAGGAACTGTTCAGCAGAGTGAGCCAGCGCGGCTCCAGGCATCTCCTAGGGCTCACCTGTGACCCCTGGGTGATTTCCACACTTCACAGCCTCCTGAGCCATGGTGACCATCGGTCTCACAGGTGTGACTAGGAGATCTGAGGCCTAGATGCTGATGGCCTTTCTGTTATTCTGGCTTACCTGATGCAGTCTTAACTAAACTAAACTAAACTAAATCCCAAGCTTCATGGGGCAGGCATTTTGGCACAGCCCATAATATTACGATATCAACATTCCATCTGAATGCAGGTTCAAGTCTCAGCTGCTCCACTTCTGATCCAGCTCCCTTTTTACAATCCTGGGAAGGCAGCAGAGGATGGCCCAGGCACTTAGGTCCCTGCCATGTGAGAGGCCCACCTGGAGTTTCTGTTTGGGCTTAGCCCCGCCCTGGATACTGCAGCCATATGGGGGAGTGAGCCAGTGAATTGAAGTGCGCTCTTTCTCTGTAACTCTGCCTTTCAAATAAATCTTTTAAACCTACACTTGAAAGAATACCCTGCATACTATTTTCTGATCACAAAGGTAAACTCAAGCAAAGAAAGAAAAAAAGAACCTAACGAAACAAAAGTTTAAAGACTTAAACCAGAAAAACACTCTTTAAAAGTGTCAAGAAATTTGGGCCCGGCACGATAGCACAGCAGTTAACGTCCTCGTCTTGAATGTGCCGAGATCTCATATGGGCGCTGGTTCTAATCCTGGCAGCCCCAATTCCCATCCAGCTCCCTGTTTGTGGCCTGGGAAAGCAGCTGAGGACGGCCCAAAGCTCCCGGGACCCTGTACCCGCGTGCGACAGCTGATAAAGACTCCTGGCTCCTGGCTCCAGCCATTGCAGCCACTTGGGGTGTGAATCATCAGACAGAAGATCTTCCTCTCTGTTTCTCCTCCTCTCTGTATATGTGCCTTTTCAATAAAAATAAACCTTAAAGTGTCAAGAAATTCATCTTACCAACTTATATGTAATAATAATTATCATTATTATATTTAATCTGAGAGGCAGAGCGACAAAAAGTGTGCCTCGTGCCTACTCCCTGAACCCCTGCAATAGCTAGGGCTGGGCCAGGCTGGACCAGGAGGCTATAAACTCAATCCAGGTCTCCCAGGTCGGTAGCAGGCTGCCATCTACTTGAGCCATCACCACCGCCCCACAGGATGTGCGTTTGGAAGTCAGGAGCTGTGGCTGGGAATTGAACCCTTGTATTCTGGAATGCGTCAGATCTTTACCACGAGGCCAAATGCCTCTCTGCTGGCATCGTCCGACAAGGACTAAAGGCTGCAGCCGGGGTGATAACACTAATGCAAACCTGTAGCATGGGGAGGCCACTGGTTAAGTCTGGGAAAGAAAGGAGAGCCATTTCTGAAGAGGAAGCGGCTGCTCCAGAGACAGAGCTGCAGGCGAGTTATTCTGCAGTCTGCACAGGGAAGAGGCGTATGGGGAGGAGGTTCCGTTCACGGGCTTTATTTCTGACCTTCGAAGGAGACTGGCTGCTGTGGAGACGCAGAGGGGCAGCTGAACATTCAGCTCTCCCAAGACCGTGCCTGTCAGTCATGCTTGTGACTCTTACCTCTGGTCACTCACTGTGGACAGCCTGGACATACGCTCTGAGGAAATCTTCACAGGGCAGGGCACTTTGCTAAAGGTGTGCTACAATCCAATATAAAGTCCACACTTACAAAAGGCAGTAAGTCCTCAAGAAGATAGTAGGGAAAACCCCACCAGTCTTGTGGTCAATTTCCTCTTTGGTCTCAAACATCAAGCTAGACAGGGAAGAAGGATGCGGCTGCAAAGTGGATGTGACAACAGGAGGAGGCGACACCTCCCAGGAACAGAGGCTGGGGAGGGGGAGCTCATTTCACAAGGTCCCGGCTGCACCTGGCTGTGTGCAGCCCAACTCCTCTGAAAATGTGAAAGCTAACCTATTGAGAACTAGCTATAGGGCTCACCCCCCGCCCCGCCATGGCTCCAGGACTCTGCCACAGCGGCAGCTCATTACAACCTGGCTCACCACCTGGGTTAAAATCAGCCTTGCCCATGTGGCTCATCCATGCCCCTTTCCCAGCTCTGTTTTCATTCCAAGCAACTGCCACAACCTGACAAGTCTTTCAACTATTTTCTTTTGTAAAAAAAATTGTCTATTTAAACTGTAAAGAAGCTTTTATATGTTTTAAATTTTTTTTAAAGTTTCATTTTAATTATAAGGCAGAAACAGACTCAAAGAGACAGAGTGAGACAGAGAGAGATCTTCCATGTACTGGTTCACCTGCCAAATGCCTACAACAGCCAGGGCCAGGCCAGATTGAAGCAAGGATCCATACCTTCAGCTGGGTCTCCCATGTGGGAGGCTGGGCCCTGAGCACCTGGGCCATCCCCTGCTGCCTCCCAGGGTGTGCATTAGCAGGAAGCTGGATCCGGGTGGAACTTATGTTCTCTAACACAGGATGTCAGCACCCCAAGTGGAAACCCAGCTGCCACAGCAGGTGCCTACCACCCCAGGAGCTTTTTGTAATGTCTAATTTTAGTATGGTAAGCCGTGCTTCTGTGCAGTGGTGTGTTTTGACACGGTCATACAACTGCAGTAAGAGACTGCCCTGATCCAGACAGAGAACGTTTCTATGGTCCTGCCCAGATCTCCTCCCTCCTGTCCCAGTCAGTCTCCCATCGCAGGCAGCCCTGGCTCTGACTCCTGGCGCCACAGTTAGCTTGGCTTGCTTCTGTCTAGGCAGGATCACACAGCACGTGCTGTTCCTAGGGTGAGGCTTCTTTTGCTCTGCTCAGTGGTTTCTGGGACACTGCTGCATTTATCAGCAGGGTGCTCCCTCTTACTGTCACATATTAGGCCATGACTCAAATATCTGTTCTCTAGTTGGTGGTTATTGAGATTGTATCAAGTTTCTGTCTAGGAAGCTTCCAGCCCAAATCTTTTGCGGGCAACAAATGTTCATTTTTTCCTGAATACCTAAACATAGGAAGCAGGGCATTTTGTCTGCTTCTCATGTGGCCGTAACCCTGGCATCAGGAGCAGTGCCCAGCCTGGCACAGGTGCTCAGCAAACACTGGCTGAGCAGTGGTGGTCTGATATTCCTTAGGAGAGAGAACTCTGGTGAAGGCAGCAAAGTAGCAGAAAAGAGTGACTCACTGCCCTCCAGTGGCCAAGCCCAGCCAGGCTGCACTGAATGCTAAGCATCTGCAGTTTCATCCTAAGTGGACACCAAAACACACATCACATGGAGTCTAGAGATGTTTAAAACAGGTTCCGGCCTCTCAAAGAATCGCACTTCCTGGCAGCTGAGGGCAGAAAGCAAACACTAACAATTGGTGTGGCACAGTGCAACGGAAGAAAGGCAATGATGACAAGCCTAGGATGACACCACGTGGCCACGCTGCAACTGGCTTAGTCTGTGCAAGTGCACTCAGTGAGGTTTACAAAATGATGACATGGCCAAGGATGGCTTTCTCAGACTGCGTTCTGTTGTTTATGTGACAGTTGTGGTGCCACTGGGAAGGTTTCCAGGAGGAAGGCAAGTCTCAAAGGGCATGCAAAGATTAGCCCAGGGGAAACAGCAACGTCACAGGACAAGGATTTTTGATGAAAAATGCCGAGTCTGGACTGACTCGACAGAAGCAGAGAAGCTGAGTGTTTTAAGCCGGGGGTGGGGGATGCTCCTCCAGGATGTCGAGTAGAGGAGCTGCCTGGGCAAGCCCGTGTTTCAACAGATTGAGGATGGGTTTGGGGGGATGGAAGCCAGAGGCACAAACACTTGGCCATTTCAGCAATCCAGGCCTGACCTAGCACATCCTAGCGCGGCTCGGGGGGAAGGAGACGATTCAAGAAACATTTAAGACATAAGAATCAAGGAGAGAAAAGAGAATAACGAATGGTTCTTGGCATTTCTGACCAAAGTGACAGGAAATGCTGCCAGTGGAGAGATGAGGCTGGCTGGTGAGGGAGGGGGACGTGTTTGAGCAGAAAGGACAATGAGCCTGAGCAGCCTGGGTGGGTGGCACAGGCTGTAGCTGCCTAAAGGAACTGCCTCTTCCTTCCTCCTGGGTGGGGGACACCTGAGGGGGTTGGCAACCTGAGAGTATTTTCCTGCCTCCTCAAGACTAAGTTCGTACCAAAATGATTCAGGTGTGAGCATCACACGCACACAGACTTTCTTCCTCCATAGCGGCTGGAACGCACATGTGCTGGCTGGAGCACCAACAGCTGTTTTGACTATGAAGATGGCAGAAGAAAAGAGACGACACTGGATTCAGGGCATCTTAGAGCAGCACACAAGCTCCAGGCTAGTGATCTCTGGGCTTCTTATGTGGGAGAAGCAATTGTTTCTTATTTCAGGCACTACTGTTTGGGGTTCTATGCCACAGATAGCCAAGCTAATCCTAACTTGTGATCCATGACACACAAGTGAAAATATCATGCAGCAAACTGGGCACACAGGTCAGCTCTCCGGGGAGGCCTTCCCTGTCAGAGCTCCACCACCCTCATGCTCCTAAGGAAGACCTGCAACAAAAACCCACTTCCCTGCTGTGCGCAGAGGACAAGTCACCCGCTAATCAGTGCTGTGTTCTGGGCTGAAGGAAATCACCAGGTAGCAACTCCTCTTGAAAATGGAGCCCATCATGAGTCCTGCTCTCCTACAAGATTTCCTCACATCTGTTACAGTGGAGCTTAATGCATTCAGGGCTAGATCAACACTGCTGCTAAGCCCCAGGTCTAGAAGTATACCACAGCCTCAGGGAGGGGGATCCAGCAACCAGTCTCCCCAGAGTGGCCCCCACCAGCACCTCTTATCTGTAGAGCAGCTGGCTGCAACAGATACAGAAGCTTCTGGCTGTTAGGTGTGGTAGAGACAACTCCTCTGTCAACTCGCAGCCAAGTTGCTGGATCTTTTTTTCAGCTACAGTTGAAAATTCCTTGTTCACCATGTTTCATGTTTGTGACCTGAAATATTTTGTACCTTGCCTTTCTTTTTTTCTTATTTTGGAATATCTGCTTATACACAGTGAGCTACCATGGGGATGGAACTCAAGTCTTAACAAGAAGTGGATTTCTGTTTCATATGTTACATATACAGCTCAAGTATCATACAACATCGTGTGTTTTGACCACAAGCATCACATGAGTTCAGGTGCAAAATTTCCCTCTTTTGGAGTCATGGCAACCCTCAAAAAGTTTCAGATTTTGGAGCACTTTGGATTAGCGATGCTCAAATTGTATTTTACAACAAACATGATGTAAATTATGAAGTAAACTGAGACACTCATTTATGAAAGTAGAAGTAAGAGAGAACAGATGGGGGAACATGGATAAGAGAGGCCAGGCAATGTCCTGCGTCATGTGGACCCCCATGGCTCTCACAGGTGACGGTTCACTGAGATGGGGCAGTGGGGTTAGGTGGCCTGGTGAGACAAGGTTAGGTGCCTCAGATAACAAGGGCAACTACTGGGCTGCTCCACAGGGGAAGGACACCTGTGACTCATGCAGGGGGGAGACACTCTAGAGGAGTGAGCCGAAGTCTTGTAGTGCAGTTGCCTCTCCAGGATGTGGTAATGTCAAAGGAGTGGAGAGAACAGCATTGGTAGATAAGAGAAGATCAATCTCAAAGACCACAAACAATATTTTACCTCTGTTTAAGAAAGATTTGTGCAGAAGTCTGTGTGTTCATTTAAAACATAATTTATACCTATAAACTAATAAAGAGACAAATAAGATGTAGTGTATTGTTCAACAGAATATTTGGCCACAAAAAGCATGAAGCACTAATACATGCTGCCACATGGATAATTTTTTTAAAAAGATTTATTTATTTATTTGAAAGGCAGTTATAGAGAGAGGAGACAGAGAGACATATCTTCCATCTGCCTGGTCACTCCCCAAATGGCCACAACAGCAGGGCTAGGCCAGGAGCTGCATCCAGGTCTCACATGTGGGTGTCAGGGGACCAAGTATTTGGGCCTTCCGCTACCTTCCCAAGTGCATTAGCAGGGAGCTGCACTGGAAGTATACCTGAATGGACCTTTTTAATTGCAAGATATTTTTTAAACAAAGATATATTTATTTTTGTTGAAAAGGCAGATTTACAGAGACAGAAGGAGAGACAGAAAAAGATCTTCCATCTGCAGGTTCACTCCTCAAATAACAATGGCCAGAGATGAGCTGGTTCAAAGTCAGGAGCCAGGAGAAGGATTTGGGCCATCCTCCACTGCTTTCCTAGTCGATTAGTAGGGAGTTGGATCGGAAGTGGTGCAGCCAGGACACGAACCTGACCCCACAGAGATGCTGGCAATTACAGATGAAAGATTATCCAATTGAGTCACTGTGCTGGCCCCAAGACTAATAACTTTTAAACTTAAAAAAAGAGATAGATATCTTCTACCTATTAGCCCCCAAATGCCTGAAACAGCTAGGACTGGACTAGAGCAAAGCTAGATGCTCAGAACTTAATCTGGTCTCTCAAGCTCAGTGGCAGACCCAAGAACTAGAGATACCTCTCCCTGCTGCCACCAAGAGTGGACACTGCAGGAAGTGGAACTGGAAGCAGAGACAGGACTCAAATCCAGGCACTTGGATATAAGACTGGGTGTTTCAAGCACCTGTGTCAAATGTCTGCCCCTATAGTGGGTCTTAAAAACATGCTCAGTGAAAAATGCCAGACATGAAAGCATGTATACGATGAGGTTCCATTTACCAGAAATGTCTGGAAAAGGCAAAGATGACTAGTAGTTGCCTAGAGGGAGAGGGGATAGGGAGCTTGGGGATAATGGCTAAGGGGTACAAGATTTATTTTGGGGATGATAAAAATGTTCTGAAATTGATTGTGGTGATGGTTATATAACTGTAAACATAATAGATATCTATGAAGCTCTGACTTCTTGGCTTTGGCCTGGCCTAGTCCTGGCTGTTGAGAGCTTTCTGATAGCAACCCAGTGGGTGGAAAATCTCTTTGTCTCCTTCTCTGCTTTTCCAACAAAATGAAAATAAATAAATATTTAAAAATTCAAGGACTCAGTGTTGTGGCACAGCAGATACAGCTGGCACCTACAATGTCAGCATCCCATACAGGTGCCAGTTTGAGTCCTGGCTGCTCTACTTCTGATCCAGCTCCCTGCTGATGGCAGGATGGCCCAGGTGCTTGAACCCCTGCACTCACATAGGACACCTGGATCAAGTTCCTGGTTTTGGCTTAGCTCCAGCCATTGCAGCCATTTGGGGAGTGAAATAGCAGATGGAAGATCTTTCTCTCTGTGTGATTCTCCTTCTGCATTTCAAATAAACAAAATCCTAACCGAACCAAACCAAACCAAATAAAAAAAAAAAAAATCCTAATCAAAACAAAAAATCCCCACAAATTTAAGCCCAGGGGATGGTGTTGTGGTACTACAAGGTAAGTTGCTGCTTCTATCACTATCAGAGTCCTAGTTTAAGCCCTGGCTACTCTGCTTGTAACCCAGCTTCCTGCCAGTGTGGCCTGGAAAGGCAATTGGATGCTGGGCCAAAGTACTTGTACCCCTGCCGCCCATGTGGGAGACTGGATGGTGTTTCTGACTTAAGGCTTTGGTCTGGCCAAGACCTGGCTACTGTGGTCATCTGGGGAGTGATTCAGCAGATGGAAGATCCCCCTCCCTACTTTTCCCTCTCCCTAATGTTCTGTCTTTCAAATAAATAAATTTTAAAAAACAAAAGCAACAACTTGGAGCTCTGTGTGCTACTTGGGTAGGACTGAAGACAAACAGAACAGAATAAAGAGACAGAGCCACGTAAACAAAGGAATTTATAGGATATTATGAAAGTGGATCTCATATCAGTGAGAAAAGGATATGGACAAGGTTTATAAATAGTATTGAGGCAATTAGCTAGCCAGTTTGCTTAGTGACTTGAAATATCAATCCCTACCACACAGGAAAATAAATGACTGAGCCTGGCACCATGGCCTAGCAGCTCAAGTCCTCATCTTGAATGCCCCAGGATCCCATATGGGCGTCAGTTTTAATCCCAACAGCTCCACTTCCCAACCAGCTCCCTGCTTGTGGCCTGGGAAGGCAGTCAAGGACAGCCCATAGTCTTGGGACCCTGCACCTGTGTGGGAGACCTGGAGGCAGTTCCTGGCTCCTTGCTTCAGATTGGCATAGCACTGGCTGTTGCTGTCACTTGGGGAGTGAATCATCGGATGGAAGATCCTCCTCTCTGTTTTTCCTCCTCTCTGTATATCTGGCTTTGCAATAAAAATAAATACATCTTTTTTTTTTTTTAAAGATTTTATTATTATTGGAAAGCCGGATATACAGAGAGGAGGAGAGACAGAGAGGAAGATCTTCCATCCAATGGTTCACTTCCCAAGTGAGCCGCAACGGGCCGATGCGCACCAATCTGATGCCGGGAACCTGGAACCTCTTCCGGGTCTCCCACGCGGGTGCAGGGTCCCAAATCTTTGGGCCATCCTCGACTGCTTTCCCAGGCCACAAGCAGAGAGCTGGATGGGAAGTGGAGCTGCTGGGATTAGAACCGGTGCCCATATGGGATCCTGGGGCTTTCAAGGCGAGGACTTTAGCCGCTAGGCCACGCCGCCGGGCCCAAAATAAATACATCTTAAAAAAAAAAAGGAAAAAAAAATGACTAAGGGTATTTCAATAGCTAACTATAAAAACAAACATGAGTACTAGAAAACATGAGAGTGTGTTTAAAATTTTGAATTGAAGAAGCAAAGTTTTCCCAAGTGAGACACCAAATCCAGGATACTACAGGAAATGTTTCCTTCATTCTCCAATGATTTGTGCACTTGTCTGCCTGCCTCCCCAGCACATCATAAGGGGATGGATGCCACAGGGCAGGGCCCACACCCATCTTCCTAGTTACTCCATCTCTTGGTACACAGAAAAGGTTCAATAAATTCTCGTCAAAAAGACACATTTAACTACAGAGGAATTAGTAAAGTCTATACCAGAAGGTACAATAAACAAAGTTCAGAAATAAACAACATGGACCCAGTGCAGTAGCCTAATGGCTAAAGTCCTCCCCTTGCGTGTGCCAGGATCCCATATAGGGACCAGTTTGTGTCCTAGTTGCTCCACTTCCTATCCAGCTCCCTGACTGTGGCCTGGGAAAGCAGCTGAGGATGGTCCAAAGTCTTGGGACCCTGCACCCACATGGGAGACCCAAAGAAGCTCCTGGCTGCTAGCTTCAGATGAGCTCAGCTCTGGCTGTTGTGACCATTTGGGGAGTAAATCAATGGAAGACAGAAGATGGAAGATGGAAGGTCTTTCTGTCTCTCCTCTCTATAAACCTGACTTTCCAAGAAAAATAAATCTTAAAAACAAACTCTTACAAAACAACTAGGCAGGTCATTGGAAAAATGGGTATATAAATGATGGAACAAGGAGCTCTCAAGCAAAGCAAAGGATAACATACAGAAGAAAACGGCACAGCCTCTCAGATAAGCTGGGGAAACAAACTGAAACAGAAGCCATGGTACATTTGCCAGTCTGGTGAAACGGAACTGGATTAAGACACTTGGTTTGGCTAAGGTGTGAGGAAAGTATATCTACACATTAAGGGGTGGAGTTTTTGTTGGCCCAGACTTTCAGAACTATCTATTTTCATTTTTCTTTGAAAGGCAGCAAGATCGGTGGAAAATTTCCATCTGCTGGTTAACTCCTCCAATGTTTGCTACAGTCAGGGCTAGGTCAGGTCAAAGCCAGGAGCCGGGAGCCAGGAATTTCATTCAAGTTTCCCAGGTGGGTGGTAGGGACCAAGTGCTTGGACCATCACTTGCTGCCTCCTAGGGTGTGCACTGACAGGAAATTGGACCAAAAGTGGAGGATCTGGGATTCAAATCCAGGCATTTCAATACGGAAAGTGAGATTTCCAGGTGGTGTCTTAATCACTGCCTAAAAACCTATCCTATGATTATGAAATGGTAAGATGCTTAACATTGAGATTTTTTTTTTACTTATTTTTTTTTTTACTCTTACATATGCTTGAAGCTTAAAGCTTTTATGAAAGTAAAATGAATGAGCCCAGCTCTCTTTTTAAGTCTAGAAGGATGTGCAGCTTACGGTGAAGTCACTGCAGTGTTGCGGCCCTAGGCAGCTAGTTCAGGGTCACGAACTTAGATGCCAAGTCTTACCTCCTCCACACCCCCATCCGGCTCATGTGGTCCTTTCTGCCCGACTGTGATGCTCACCTATCATCACCTGGAACCTGAGATGGGGCGCTATATTGCATTGTTGCATAACCACTCCCCTCACAAGTCCCCATAAAGGCCCATGATAAGGAGTGGCTTGCTCTCTTGGTTGAGTGCTTCCTGCACTCTGGCACTCCAACTCTGGGCCTCTCCTGCTTGCCCTCTGGCTTCCTGCAGACAGACTCTGAGGGCAGGTAGCCCCCGAACAAGGTCCTTGAATGTCTGTATTCCTTACCCTCCATTCATTGCTTGGGCGAGTCAGTGAAGATGTTAAATGCTGAGATGCTTTATATTTCTAATGTGTATACTTTCAAGAGTTCCAGGAGAGGTGAAACCTAGCAGTAGCAGCATATGGACACAGAAGCCAGGAAACGGTGAATGTTTGCAGCTTTGTAAGAGTGTCCAGATTGTTTGCTGCATTTTTCTTAGGATAATTTATATTTCGGGGGAAGCTGGGACATAGCTCTTCAATTTAATGGATGGGTTTCATGGCAATTGCCATTTGTTCCTCTCAGGGTTTCAAATCAAATTGGATTGCCACTGGACTTGTCATTTTCTAGTGTGCCCTGTTATCACCAAGCTTGGCTAATAAAGACTCTTATTACATTCTATACCTATCTGGCATGATCTCTCTCTCACCCCACAAGAGGTGAGGTGAGGCTGAGTGCAGCCTGACCTGGAACCGCCTCTGGGAAGGACAGGGGTCCATCTTTCTCCCTGGGGAGGCCCTGTGGGTCAGTAGGTGGGACTGATCACCAGTATCAGAAAGGAGGTTTATCTATCATAGAAAGGGCTTGATGAGATTGGGATAAATGGATGTTGCAGGAAGTAAACAAAACAAAACAAAACAAAACCAGGTACAAGATACATATGGCAGTTAACAAGAATGCACCTGCTGAGGACTTGTTTGAAACATGTGCTAGTGACTGCTTTTGAAGAAATGTCTTTGATATACTTTATTTGGAAGAGAGAGAGAGAGATCTGAATATTTCTTCCCAAATACCTGTAACAGTTAGGGTGGGCCAGGCCAGAAGCCGGGAACTCCATTCAGGTCTGCCACGTGGGTGTCAGAGACCCAGCTACTTCACTGAGCACCTCCTGCTGCCTATCAGCTGAGCCTCCACCAGGCACTCTGACAGGGGGTGCAGAAGCCCCAACGGGCAGCTCAAGTGCTGTACCACATGTCCATACATTAACACTATTATTATTTTTAAAAATGAATTTTCACTTCATTTCATTTGAGAGAGAGAAACAAATAGAGATCTAATTACTGGTTCACTCCCCAAATGCCCACTGGGCCAGGTCAAAGCCAGAAGCCAGGAACTCTATGCAGGTTTCCCAGATGAGTGACAAGAGCCCAAATGCTTAGGGCATCCTCTGCTGCATTAGCAGGGGAGGCAAATCTGAAATGGAGCAACTGGGACTTGAACTGCCACTCCAAAATGGGATGCCAATATAGCAGGCAGTGGCTTAACTTGCTGTGCCACAGTGTTGGCCCCTCAAGTGCCATCTTAACTGCTGCTGTGTACCCCCAGCCCTTGTTCAAGGCTCTTAGTCTAAGGGAACTTCTAAGGGGACAACCTGAGAATAACACATGGACACGCCTGTAAATCTCCACATGCAAGCGATTAGGGAAACCAAAGCAGAGACACAGAGGATTCCCAGCTCCTCCTAAGGCTATTTAATCTTGGCAGGCTGGAGAAGTCTGGGACTGTAAGAAAACATAGCTGCCCCAGGAACTCAGTCACACCAGGGACAAGAATCTAG
This sequence comes from Ochotona princeps, assembly GCF_030435755.1. Classification (NCBI taxonomy): domain Eukaryota; kingdom Metazoa; phylum Chordata; class Mammalia; order Lagomorpha; family Ochotonidae; genus Ochotona; species Ochotona princeps. The sequence continues at coordinate 110,385,656 of NC_080832.1, forward strand.
GTGGAGCGAGGCCAGAAGGAGTGAGGGGCAATCAGGGTCCTTGGCTCCCCCTGGCGTGCTCCCACGCCAGCACTATGAGCTGGACTCCAATGCCCCACAGCTTTGCATCTCCCACATTCCCACAGCCTGCTGTCAACTTCCCTTGAAGTACAGTGTGGAGGCCTGACACACAACTAGAATTCCAATGCTCATGGAGAAAGGCTATGCTGACAGAGCTCAAAATATCACTAAAATAGTTTCAGATAAACCATCAAACCACCTGTTAGTGGTAGAACAAAAATCTATCAGTTCTGTCATTCTAAGACAAAACAGGCCTTTTAGATGTAATCTGGGATATAAAATGCTTTTTATTTTAGCTCATTTACATTTTTTTTAAAATTTCGTTTTATGATACAGTTTCATAGGCTCTGGGATTCCCCCAATATAAGATGCTTTTGCTTTTAAAATAAGCTGAGTAGTCCAAAGCCATAATCTCTCTCCTCCATTTTAAAAAAGATTTACTTATTTATTTGAATGGCAGAGTGTTAGAGACAGAAGAAAAGACAGAGACCTTCTATCCACTGGGTCACTCCCCAAAGGCCCACAACAGATAGGTCTAGGCCCGGCCAAAGCCAAGTCCATCCTGGTCCCCCTTGGCAAGGACATCTACTGCTCCTTTCCTGGCCACATCAGCAGGAAGCTGAATCAGAGGCAGAGTAGCCAGGACTCTTCAATATGGGATACCAGCCTCTTAAGTGGCAGCTTAATTTACTGAGCCACAAGACAGGGCCCCACTCTCTCTTGTCTACCAAGACATGCCCACAGATGGCAACAAACAGATGGCAGATAAGAAAGAACAATAGCTTGTTCAACTTGGTACTCATGCTTCTTACCCACATATTCTGAGAGGAAGACGACAAAGAACGGAGTGACCAGGTCATTAATTCCCTGGACATACCCACTGGCAGGATGTCGGATGGCCCAAATAAAGAGAATTCTTTCAAAGATCTAGGAAAATGAGAAAGAAAGAAGATAATGGGTGTTAATTCATGGGACACACTCCCTCCCTCCATTTAGGTTCACCACAATGAATGCACCTCAGGGTCTGTGCAGAGCTTTCAAGAAAATCTTTAGGGCCTGGCGGGGGCGTGGCCTAGCAGCTAAAGTCCTCGCCTTGAATGCCCCGGGATCCCATATGGGCGCTGGTTCTAATCCCAGCGGCCCTGCTTCCCATCCAGCTCCCTGCTTGTGGCCTGGGAAAGCAGTCGAGGACGGCCCAATGCATTGGGACCCTGCACCCGCGTGGGAGACCTGGAAGAGGTTCCTGGTTCCCGGCTTCGGATCAGCACAGCACCGGCCATTGCACTCACTTGGGGAGTGAATCATCGGATGGAAGATCTTCCTCTCTGTCTCTCCTCCTCTCTGTATATCTGACTTTGTAATAAAATAAATAAATCTTTTTAAAACAAAAAAGAAAATCTTTCAACATAGTGGACAAAGGATATTCCTAAGTGCCAAAGCTGTCTACTACACTAGTTGTTTTAAAGTAGGCGTAGATGCTTCTCCAACTTGATTTTGTCAGTATATGGTCACTACAACACAAAACTGAGAAAAAGGCAGTGACAAAAATGACTTCGACAAAGGCTTGCTATGGGGATGTCACTAATTTAAGCCACCACATTCTCATTTGTGGATTCTGTATCTCTATTTCCGAGTACAAAATATCAGAACTCTCTAGTTTCGATGTTTTTTGCTAAGCCTTTTTCTGTCATGATGGTATTCAGAGAGAAAACCCTTTCTCTAGCACCCCATCATCCCCAAGCAAAGGAAGGAGATCTGGATTTAGTTCTGACTCAGTGTGACTAGGAACAAGTGGCAGACTATTCATGCAGGAAGTAGCTTCCTATACCAGATGCAGCTCTGACACTCATTGTGCATAGGAAGTCAAGCAAACCAAATGCTATAGACCCTGAAAGTTTAGAATTTGAGAAGAGAATAGCCAGAAAAGGCTCCCCATGGAAGTTCTTTGGGATTAAGTACATATATCACAGGAAGTCAAAGGGCTAGGCTGGGGACAGAAGAAGCTCTTTAATGGCCCCTGTCTGGTCCCACTCAACTGCTGCTTTTATTATTCTCTGAACTCTCCTTGTCTTCACTCTCAATCTCTCACCCTAAGGGTATCCATGGCTTGACTTCATTCTGCAGACCATAATGTCTAGGCCTGGCCAAGCTTGAGACCAGCTTTGACTGTGCTGCCTCATATCTCTGAAACCACACAAGAGGAATGGCAGAGGTGATGGTGAGCACACGTAGGTGGGACAGAACAGAGTGGCTCCACACTGTGTGGAGTCACACTGTAGAGGCCCTTGCTAGCAGGTGCAAGGGAGAAAAACCTCCCAGGGGTCCAAGAGAAAGGAAATACATGGTTTTGGAGATAGCTATCTAGTATAAACACAGCAAAGGATGTTTTCTTGCCACGGCATCATAGATACTAGTCTACACATATCTATGAGGTTTGCAAACCAAGCCTTCTGATAATCAGTGTTATTCATACTCTATTCCTTGGCTGGCATTTTTCTGCTTAAGATGACTACTGGTGCCAGCACCATATTATAGAGGTTAACCCTCTACCTGTGGTGCCAGCATCCTGTATGCTGCTCCACTTCTCATCCAGCTCCCTGCTAATGTGCCTGGGAAAGCAGTGGAAGATGGCCGTAATCCTTGGCCTCCCACATCCACAAGGGAGACCCAGAAGAAGCTTTAGGCTTTTGGTTTCCAACTTGTCCAGCTCCAACTATTGTGGCTATGTGGGAAGTGAACCATAGATGGAAGATTGATCTCTCTCTGTAAACACACCTTTCAAATAAAAATAAACAATTCTTGAAAACAACAACAACAACTAAACAATGACTACTGCCTGCTGGCAGAAAAGGTGATTCAAACAGAGAATAAAGTCTGTGCTTCCATCTAAACATTCAGGTTCCAATTCTAGGAGAAATCTCTTAAACTACTGTCCCTACCTCCAAATTCAGAAGCATGCGCTTGTGAAGGAATAGTATCTGAACATCGCCACTTTAAAATAAGAAGTGAGCAGGCCAAGCTGTGGAAATAGCACGGGTCTTTACCTTCCTCTGAGAAGAATTTAACAGATGAAATAATGGCATCCCTCTCAAGAGGTTTCTTTACGCTAAAGGTAGGTCAAGAGAAATTCCAGCCATGAAGATATCTCTATTTAAGCAGAAGTACGAACATAATCCAAAATCAAATAGAAACCATTTCAGTATTCTTATGACAATCCTCCTCTATGAGGACTGATAGCTCAATACAGAGGGCACCAAAAGAAACCCCAGAGCTCAAGAGTGTCCTGCTGATGCTGCCTAGCTGAGACCTCCCATGTGCTTCACTAACTTATTCTGAACATAGCTCTAGTAAGGCTTGCGTCATGGTACAGTGGTATCTTAAACCTCTGCTCACTCCCACCTTCTGGTCCCACATGTGTCCTGGTTCCAGTCTCAGCTGCTCCACTTCTGATCCAGTTCCCTGCTACTGCACCTGGAGAAGTAGTAGAGGATGGCCCAGGTGCTTGAATCCTTGCCACCTAGAGGAGATCAGGATGGATTCTCTGGCTCTTTGTTCCTGGTTCAGCCTGGTCCAGCCTTGGCAACTGTGGCCAATGGGGGAGTGAGCCAGCAGATGGATTCTCTGTCACCTTTCTCTCTAATTCTCCCTTTCAAATAAATAAGTCTTTAAATATTCATATAGTAATTTCACTTCTGAATACACAGCCCAAAGAATTTGAAACGAGGGCTCAAACAGATGTTTGCACACCCACATTAATAGCAGCATTATTCATAAAACCCAAAAGGCGAAAGCAACCAAAATGTCCATCATCAGATGATGGGACAAGAAGAAAAATCTGCACGTGCTCCAATACGGATGAGCCTTCCCAATAACACGCTAGGTGAAAAATCCAGTCACAAAAGGACAATTATATGATTCCATTTGATGTAACCTGATAAGTCAAATTCATAGAGATAAAATGCAGAAAGATGGCTGCTGGGGAATGGGGAGTTATTAGTTATTGGAGTTTCAACTCATGAAGATGAAGAGTTCTATAGACAGATGTTGGTGATGGTCACACAACATCACATGAATGTGTCTAATGATAGGAGACTATACATTAAAAATGGTAAATTTTGTTTTATATATTACCATAATTTTAAAAAATCACTACTGCCAGCTTCAAAAAGTACAATTTTTTTTTTTAAAGGGGAGGGAGTAGGTGTTCAGGGCAGCAGTTAAGGCATCAGCTGGGACACCCACATCCTATTCGTGCCTGGTTTGAGTCCTGACTCCTCCACTTCTAATTCCAGCTTTCTGCTAATGTGTACCCTGAGAGGCAGCAGTATAGGAGTTCCCTGCCACCCAGGCAGGAGACCAGATGGAGTTCCAGGCTCCTGGCTTCAGCCTGTTTTCTCACTGTTGTGGGTATTCAAAGATTAAAGTCAGCAGATGGAAGATTTCTGTCTTTGTCTCTCTGCCTTTCAAATGAAATGATGAAAATAAGGGGAAATTTTAAAGTAGAACAAACTCATAAACAGTAATTCTAAGATGTGGATTCTTCATTCTGCCACCGGGTAGCTTCAAGACTCTGGCAAGTTCTTTAACTACTCAAGGTGCTACCTGGCTAACAGGTTTGCTCTAAAGAGCAAATCAGAACACACAAGAAAGATCTCAAGGGAACTAAAGCTCTATATCCAAACATGAGATTCTACGATGATTAGCAGTAAATCTGCGAACAGATGCCAGCTATTGGAGGTAGGGAGGTGAGAGGAGGACCAAAGAGCATGAAGCAATCCCCTTACCTCCTGCACAAGTGGTTGCTGGAACAATGGAATGAGAGGATTCGTCCTTGGAATGTCAATGTGAATCTGAAAAACAGAAGCCGTGTCCAAACACACAAATGCCAGTCTGTTCTTTCGGCAGTTATTTTCTTAAGAAATGAGGACCAAAGGTGTAAGAGTTACAGCATAATTTTATGTTTAGTAAGAACTGACTGACACAGAAAAAAAGTCTGCATAAGTGTGTTTTCACGATATCAACAGCTTGTCAAACAGTGAGAAAACCATTTCCTGTCATCAACCACTTAAGCCAAATAGGAACAGGCTTCATGAACTATGAAAACCAACTGCTTTGTCTGTGGCTCTGGGCTGGCATTTCTTTGACAGGTGTAGTCGAGTATATACCCTCTTTCAGAATCTTATTCCTTAACACTTCTCAAGAACTAAAATTACTCTGACAACCAGAAATGTGCCAGGAGAGGGAACCGGAAGAGGATTTGCTGTTATCAAGGAGGTCCCTCTGTTTGGTTCAGTGGGAAAGAGGTGTCTAGTCCTTGGAGCTGTTGGGGATAGCTGCCCACTCCCACCACCTGGGCTCCTGCTCCCTCCCCCTCCGACAGGCAGCAGACTTTGCTGCATGGGCAGTGATGGGAGACTCTCTGTCATGACTACTGGCAGTTGTGCTTCCTACATGCAAACACAGGTGCTAAAGAGGCACAGTGGCTGCTAGGACACACTGATGTTCTGATCCTGAAAGACCAGACCACTCCTGAGTGAACTCATCCTTCTCGTGGGACTGCTACTCCTCACAGTGTAGCTTGCCCTGGCAGTGTGTTACCAGTGAGACGGTTAAGAACAGGCCTCATCCCAGATCTCCTGAGTCAGAATCTGCCTTTTTTCATAATCCCTAGGAGATGTTTTTAATCAACGTCTGAGGTACCACACACACATTAAGGTTTGAGAAACACACCGATCAGTGACCAAAAAGTCCACTGACAATGACTAAAATACGAGATTACGAATGAAAAGAGAAGCAGAAAAAGAGGGGAATTACTGAATTCCTAGCCAGCATGTCACAGCCTGAAGACCTGCAGCCTGCTGGCACCACTAGGAGACACACCAAGAGGCAAAGAGGCAGCAGGTGGCAACTGTACCTGTCTGTAGGTATCCTGGTGATGCTCCTCATTCCGAGAGTCATAATACTGCTCGATGAAGCCAAAATACTCCTCTCGCTTCCGCTGCAGCGTCAGCTTCCTCCTCTCTGTGTTTGCAGGGAGATAGCCCTGGGGACAAGACTGCTAGTCAGAGCAGACACTGGTTGCGTGAATCCTTGGTTTTTAATTTTAGCCTTGGAAGCTATGAAAGGAACAGAAGGAAAACTGCCAGTGGACAAGGGTAAATCCCTTGTTTTGGCTGCCCCATGCTTGCCCTCTGCTCGTTCAATGAGAGCCACATGTAGGCAGAAGAAGCCAGGCCAGCTTTCCCAGGGTTGTTTACTCCTCTGGCGCGGCACTGCCTTGGAGCTCACACTGTCGCTGAGCCTCTACAGCTCCTGGAGTTGGCACAGCGAGCGCTGAAATGTAGGTCAGCGGGAGGGGCCAGGACTGGTCACGGCCTCTGAGGCCTGGATGTGTGCTGGGCCTTACTTCTGAGAAGCACAGGGATCCAGCCACCTCCACGGCGCATCTCAGTGGTGTGCCAAGTAAGCTGGTGCCAGCTACATATTCTTTCTGTGTTACATTCAGAAATATGCAGCCCATAGAGAACTTCTGGCAGCAGCCACTCCTGGCCACAACTCCAGGCCAACTTTCATTCTTATCCCTGGTCTAGATGCCACTCACATTCTTACACCTCCTGTTCCCCTTCTGTTCGTACCTAATCTACCCTGAATAGCATTCAAGCTTAATAGAAGGGGCAGAGGCAATGACAACAGATCGTAGGGCCAGGGGTGGGGAGTACAGTCAGCAGAGACAGTTAGTTAGGCAAGGCATTCCACAGGGGATGGGGGCTGTAGTTTAAGCTCATAGCAACTGGAACTGTGTTTGCAAACAGCAGCCTCTCCACAAAGAAATGAATTTCACAGGCTCAGAAAATCTATGCTTTCCTATCGCAAAGGATGCTACAGGGCTCTGCCCTTGGGGAAAGCAGGACTCACAGTGAGGCTCTCAAAGAAGGCCCACCCAACCTCTCAGTTACAAAATGGGTTTCAATGCCTTTGGTCATTGCTACTGGAAAAGGAGTGAGGCATAGGTAATGCTGGGGCATGCTCAAAACAAGCACTGGGATGGCCTTGTCTTACCTCCTCCTCACTGTTGCACATGCAAAATGGTGACTACGGAAGCAAGCTTGTGCTTGTCTTCCACATGTGTGGGAGTGAGAACACCTTCCTGCTCCACATAGTGGACATAAACTCTAAAGGGTGTGTTTCTGTATGCACAGAAACAGGACTACGGTCCCTCTGTCTGTCATATCCAGCAGGACCAGAGGGGTCTAAGAGGAAGCCCCCTGTGTCCAGACTAACCTCATCAGGCAAGAATGGCCACATGAGGCTCATGCCGCTCTATGCGGCAGGTAGAACTCACCGACAGGAGTCTCCAGGTTACAGGCCGCACCTCCCTGGGAACCCCTGGCCAGCTACACTTCCTCAGTTCATCTGCAAACAGAAAACAGCCGGATTGGATCAGCTCCTCCCACCAGTGTCCTAAAATACTCTTCAACTGGCACTGCCTGATCCCTCCTATTAGTCAAGTAAAACCACCGCCACCACCACACCACTGCCACCACTGCCTGCTACTGACAAGCACAGGGGAAAGCTGCAACAGGCCTGAGCAGCAAAATGCCAAGGACACAGCCCTGCGGTAGCAACTCGGTCAGCTCAGAGGGGAGAGTTAGGGGAGAAGAGAAAGACCCATGGGTTTCAGGACGAGTCACCTGCAGGTGGGAAACCAAAGCCAGATGGATGCACTACAGTCTATAAGGCCACAGAGACCAGCCCGGCTACTCAGTCCCCTGATCTCTAGTAGTATGTTTCTGACTGAATACCTGCATGTCACTGCAATGGGCACCAGATCAGGAGATGCTAAAAAAGTAAAAGAAGGCAGAATAAAGAGCAGTAGCTTCCGGGTCTCTGAGAATTCCAGTCACCAAGCGCATCCACCTTGCTCAGGGCTCCCGAGGACTCACCTAAGTCAGTATTGTGGCTGGAGAGAAGTTGGCGGAACTTTTCTAGGCGGGTTTTCTCGCGGACTGTCATTGGCGGGGCCCCAGAAGCGTTCTGGTCTGAGATGCGGGCAACGAGGGGAATGATGGGTCGGAGAGGGAGTGACTGCTGTTTGTGGAGTGGGTTCCTTAGGCACGTGTCACCTTGAGATCATGTGAGAGAAAAGAGCAGGGATTTTAAGCAACACTAAACCCCCAGTTCAGGGTGGTGTTTCCCCCAGAGCAGCTGTCAGCAGCATGATCCCACTCACTTATCCCAGACCAAGGCATCTCAGGTGCAAACAGACCCTCCTGAGCCATGGCAACCCTTAGGACTTTCGGGGGAGATCCCTAAAGAGAAGCACAAGTTTTCTTTCCATTCCAACCTGAAGCTTTCTCAGTGCCTAACAGTGACTGCAAGGGCAGGGCAGCTGAAAGTGGTGTTTTCCTTCCTTTCCCTGATCCTACAGCGTGTGAGAGATGACACTGCTCTCACAGAATAAAAGGAGGTGGCACTGGTCAGGCTTGACGGACCCCAGTCCCCACTCAGTGGCTGCCCCAAGGGCTGGGAGGCTCTGCGCTCTGCAACTCAGATATGTGCCTGGCCTACTAGCATGCCCCGCATTCTGCACAAGCAGCCATGGGTAGCTGCAGATGCCCAGCACTCCTGCACTTCCCACCAAAATGAACCAGATTTCAATTCTGCTGGTACATAGCTAAAAACAGGAATGCTGACTGCAGCTGCACTCGAAGTCTGGTTCTAGAGGTTTCAGACGAGAAAGCTGCAGTTCAGTGAATATAACTAGTGTGCAAGTGAGAGCTGAGATGCTATCTCAAGCATGTCTGACTCCAAAACCCTTATTTATTGTACTACCCGAAGGAAAGGGTCGGTTTTCAGTTGTCACTATCCTTTCAGGAGTATTTCAAATTTGTACCAAGCCTAGGCCTTAAAAAGTAGTAGTCATAACAACAACAACAACAAATGAAACAGTGGATAAAGATCCACCAGCACTACAAGAAGGTTTGCTAAAACAACTGCCCCCTGGGTACCGGGATGGGAGGCCAAATAGAGTAATGGGGCCTAAAGAATGCAGGCCACATCTGGCCAAGCGGAGACAGACGTGCATCTCTGCTGTTAGCCACAATCAGATGGACGCACACAGGATGGAACCTCCCTGGGGAATGCACCAGCAGTCCTGGCCAGACAGGGCAATTCCTCAGGAGTAGCTTCTCAGGCACAGTGCAGGGAGCCTTCCCCAGACTGGAGGACCCTGATCACAGCGCACATTTTCCACAGTCAGTGGCTGGGGCCACCCGGCCTGTTGTCCCTGGTGCTGAAGCCTCAAGGTAGGGCCTGATTCAGTGGTGGAAACTGACCGTGGAGTGACTGTAAAGACTTCACAGCCTAATTGCATAACCACACACTTAGTCTGACTGTGTAAAAGGAACTGTCTTAGGGGGTGATCCAGGACACACTCCAGGGCTCTGAAATCTTTCCCTTTCATCCTGAGCACTGGGCTGTTTTAATTCTCACTACAACCACAACACTTCGCTGCCAGCTCAAAAGAATCAACTTCCATAAAACCCTTTAGGGCAACATGAAATGCAGCATTGCGGACTTAAAAGAGTACACCAAGAGTTCTCAAGCATCTTGTAAAACCATCATCAACTCAGCCTTCACAGAGGATAGTTTCCTGGAAAGAATCAGAATAGGCCTCTCCTCCCAACCTGATGAGCACACCCCGGGCAGAACAATCACTAGCATCAAGTAGTTTTTCCTGTTCCTGAGGCAGGAAGCCATACATGCCCAAAGGCACCAGGCCACTGTTCTCAAGGATGAAGGAGTCAATCAACAATGCCAAACACCTGTGAAATTCAACTCCCCCCCTACAACTTGAGACAGATATGTGTACCCTTAATCAGGCTAAAGCCATAAGCAGCAGTCAGTTCACAAAGCCCTGGGTGCCCTCTACAGCGAAAGCAGAACAGAGAGAAGGGCCATGCAATGTTTGAGCATCAGTAAATGAAGCCCCAGGTCGAGGGCTGGGCAGCCACCTAGGTGAGAGGCAAGGGAAGCTTGTGACCAGCTAGGTTTGTTGATGTCGTACCTCAGGCTTGGGCTTTCTTATTTATCCTCCAATGGAAGATCTGAGCGATGCCCTAAGGAAAAACCACTTTTCTCTCCTATGCACTCTGAGAAGATCCAGGCTATGGAAATGCTGAGTGGACTTACTGGAGTTTCTGGACAGCTGGGCATCGCTGCTGGACTTGATGACCTTGTAGTTAACAGAAGCCTCGGATGTCGTGGACTGTGACCGTTCTGGTTTTACTCTCAGCTTGCTGTGATTTTCTAGGACTTGGGCTGCGGTTGCCAAAGCAACTTTTGAGTTTAGAGTTTGGAAGGAAGGTGAGGAAAAGTCCTCTTCCTCATCGTCGCCAATGTCCCAAGCATCACTGGTATTCCGGGCAAACTCATGAAAACTGGAGGCCTTCTTATTCTTCAGAGGAACTGCGTTGACTTTTGACCGTTCTTTAATGAAGCTTCAAAAAAGGAGACACCGTTACCAAGGAATGGCGAACAAGTCTGACCACCCTCAACTCGCTTAATATTTTCACGTTAATAATTCTACAAAGTGTTCCCTATATAGCCATTATTGACTTCAAACCCAAACTTTCCTGGATGCAGCCAGAGCAGCCACAAGCAGCGGTGACAGGTGCAGCAGAGACAACTGTCAACGAGTATCATCCCATGTGCTCCTCTCCATCCATCAGCCCTGCCCCATGGTCCATTTAGCCAAGGCTGTGTGACACACTGTGGTCAGTGGGACCCTGAGAAGGAAGGTAATCACTTCCAGGCCAAAGGACCAAAGCACAGCTATGAGTCTTTCTGGAACCTCTCCTCTCCTGTGCTTACCAGCAAGGTTCCAGATCGCAGCTCCTCCCTTAGTCTCAGACACGGAGTGACTGGAGCACAGCCTGTTGGCCACCTTTACCCCACCCCATTGTGGATGGGTAACATACACAACAAATAAACCACCAGTGTGTGAATCCACTCAGATTCCAGTAGATTTGTTATGGCAATGTAACCAACTACTGGTAGGACAGAGTCAGCTTTAGGTGGTAACTCCAAACAAAGAAAACTGCTCCCTTTTTATTCTGTTAAAGTCCTTCTGCTACCTGAAGGAGACAGCCTAAGTATGGCACTGCTCTGCCTTTACAACCTGATTTTTTTAACAAAGTGAAGGAAGCCTCAGAATGAACATTTTTGCAAGTAGCAGGGCCTGGCTTTGAACTGAGTAAGACCGTTTTGTTTTTCTGCTTATTATTTTTTTTAAGATCTATTTTTACTGGAAAGGTGGATATGCAAAGAGGAGGAAAGACAGAGAGGAAGATCTTCCATCCAATGGTTTACTCCCCAAGTGACCGCAATGGCTGAAGCTGCGCTAATCAGAAGCCAGGAGCTCTTCTGGGTCTCCCACGTGGGTGCAGGATCGCAAGGATTTGGGCCATCCTCTACTGCTTTCCCAGGCCACAAACAGGGATCTGAATGGGAAGCAGGGATGCCGGGATTAGACCCAGCACCCTATGGGATCCTGGTGCGTTCAAGGCAAGGACTTTAACCACTATGCTATCGCGCCGGCCCCTTTTCTGTTTATTTTTAAGGTTACTTTGCATTTATGGCAAATGATAATGGTTCTCCATTGACAGAATTACATCTAAGTATTTGTAAAAACACATTTGCTAAATAATACAGAAAATGGCAGTCACGAAGATGGTGCATGACTGACATGTGGCAAGCTGTAGATTACCCTACTGAGGAAAGAGGGCCCACAGCGCCATAGAAACAGTTCCCAAGTCCCACTCGTCCTTAGAGCTCAGGGAACTTGATGAAGCTCCAGGGGACTATCTGGCTTGGACATGTCTAACTCAGTCTTGTTTAGTATGTCTCAGACCCCAATCAGGAAACAGAGGGTGTAACTGTGGATAGGTTCACAGTATCAGAGGATTAGAAGGCCACAGGGTGAGAACTTCATTTACACACTCACTTTCTTCCCTCTGTAAAGGTAAGAGGACGATAAAGGGAGAACCGAGCTGTGCCAGGAGAGCTGCAGTCCGCACTGCCAAGAGGTTTCTCCTCTCTGGGAGAGGACGGGGGTCTGCTAAGCTACCCTGTCTCCAGGGGTGAGTCCTACACATACTGTAAATGATACACACTGACTTTCAGTCTGCTAACATGTACAGCTCACCAGAATGCTCATTGCAAACCCCCCACGAGGGTGAGTACTACAAGGGTACTATTTTTTTTTTCTTAATTGGAAAAGGTAGATTTATAGAAAGGAGGAGATACAGAGAGAAAGATCTTTTATCTGCTGGTTCACACTCCCAAAATGGCCAAAACGGCAAGAGCTGAACTGATCCAAAGCCAGGAGCCAGAAGCTTCTTGTGGGTCTCCAATGTGCATGCAAGGCTTTGGGCCATCCTCTACTGCTTTCCCAGGTCACAAGCAGGTTGCTGGATGGGAAGTAAAGCAGCTGGGAGGTGAACTAGCATTCACACGGGATCCTGGCACTTGCAAGGGGAGGATTAGCCATTGCACTCAGCCTGGGGCACTATTTCCACACAAGCCTCGAAGAGTAAAGGAAAATATACCAGACACAATGTGAAAGAGTACAGGACTGCAAGGATGAAACAGTTCAAATATGGTGGGAACAAGGTATCATTTTCTACCCAATAGATTAATAAAGCTTTGGAGGCCAGCACAGTAGCATAGCACCCTAATTCTTCACCTGAGATGAGATGCCAGTATCAAATGTGGCAAGTCCTGGATACTTCACTTCCAATCCAGATCCCTGATTGTGTCCTGGGAAAGCAGCAGAGGATGGCACAGTCCTTGTGTCCCTGCATCCACATAAGAGGCCTGGGAGAGAAGCTCCTGACTCCCAACTTTGGACTGGCCAAATTCCAGCACTGAGGCTACTGGGGGAGTAAACCAGAGGATTCCTCCCTCTATCTCTCCATCTCTCTCTATAATTCTGCCTTCCTAACAAAAATAAACAAATCTTTAAAAAATAAATTAGCAATAATTTAAATAAAAACTTGTTTTCTTTAGCAACAGAGATACGTGTTGTATAGCCCTCTGGATGACAATCTGGCAACACCCATATGAGCCTTAATACTGCTCATAATCTCTGACCATAAGAAAACAGAGATGAGGATGAAGATGATCAAAATCAGTTCATACCAAAGCTGCTGCTTATTTTGGTTTAAAAATAGCAAACATAAACCTCTAGGAATTAGACATGATTAAATATGTAAGTTTTGGTTTAGCTATCAGATGCAATATGAGGCTACTTAACAACACCAGAAAATGATCTCAATAAAGTGAAAGCAAGAGTCAAAATTATATGCTTTTTATAATGATTGTATTAAAAATTACATTCATAGAAAAGACCAGAAAAAATGTATCAGAATGTTAACTGTGCTTATCTCTAAGCTATGAAATTTTATAGGTGACATGTAATTTCATTTTTATACATCTCTAAATCAGATCATATGAGCATATTACTTTTATTAATCAGCAACACAGGTTATTCAGCTGGTCTTTATCAACTTGCAGAGTAAGAGCACTTGTAAACCTATTAAAGAGCAATCAGAAGTGAATGGGCAACCAAATCAAAGAAAATGAAGGGGCGGCAGTGCAGTGCTAATAGCTGCATGAGGAGGATCCACCCATGGGCCAAAAGCCAAACTGCTCCCCTGCAGACACGCACACTAAGGCTGCACGCCATGAGCTCTGCTAGGACTGCTTCTCCTCTGTGGAAGAGGACCCAGGTTCCACCACGTGCAGAGCCAATCAGGGGATTCAGTGTCAAGAACAAACGAGCAGATGTGTAAGAAAGACCTGTCACCTACAAAACAATGTACAGGAGTTTGTGGTTGTTCTTTCTGTTTTCATCCTTGGAAGCCACCTGTATAAGAAGGCTGAAAGTCTGGAGGATTCTTTAAATAAACTATCAAATGAAAAAGATAAATTCTAACTCGGGTTGGAGTTGCCTGGTTGAGCACTGGATGATAAGTCACTGCAGCAAGAGACAGGGCACATTTGAAAATAAAATAACACATATCCAACCCAACCTAAGCTTTTACTCTTTCACCTAAAAGATGTAAGACAGCCCACTTTCAGGCTGTTGGAAATAATGTTAGGGACACTCAGCCTACAATACCCCAAACCCAACCAATTCAGAAGTCAGCTCTGTCTTTTTTTTATTATTATTATTTTATTTTTTATTATTTTTTTAAAGATTTATTTATTTTTATTGGAAAGTTAGAATATACAGAGAGGAGGAGAGACAGAGAGGAAGATCTTCCATCCGATGATTCACTCCCCAAGTGACTGCAATGTCCGGTGCTGTGCTGATCTGAAGCCAGGAGCCAGGAACTTCCTCCAGGTCTCCCACGTGGGAACAGGGTCCCAAGGCTTTGGGCCGTCCTCAACTGCTTTCCCAGGCCACAGGCAGGGAGCTGGATGGGAAGCAGGTCGACCGGGATTAGAACCAGCGCCCCTATGGGATCCCGGGGCGTTCAAGGCGAGGACTTTAGCCGCTAGGCCACTGCGCCGGGCCCGAAGTCAGCTCTGTCTTAAGGGAAGAGGGCCTGTGGATGAGATTGGGATCACTCAGAAAAGGGCAGAAGTGTGAGGACAAAACAACGTCAGTGAGAATCTCATACAAGCAAGGAGTGAAAAGATACTGAGGGCTGCCAGTGAGAGGGCAGGAGGTCCACTGACCAAGAACAATGATGGGCAGGTTTAAGGCTCTGAAGAATTTCCATGTTCACGTTTAAGGGCTGACAGTTACTGGCCACTCATCAAGAACACAGAGCTGATAGGAATTCTCACAGGAAAAACCGTTTACTCAGAATGGACCATGTGAGTCAGATCTAGCAAGGGGGTCCTTGGGTGGGAACTATCCCCTCTCTCGTTTGGCTCAAGGAGTTGCAGTAAAAAGCTAACCCAGGTCATTCTAGCTGTGGGGTAGCTTGGGTTTATGGGCTGTCTCCTTTAAACCAATTCACACATAACCGAAGTACAAGAATGTCACCTGTGGCTTGAAGTTTAACTAAGGTTATTTAAACATAACCCATGTCAAAGCTACAAGCCAACTGGCCTCTGATGACCACTTTCACCACATGTCCTTCTACCTGTATGCTAATTACAGTTTAGACAGCACTGACACAGACACCTTAGGTAAATCTCACAACAGTTCTGTGGGGTGAGTCTTAAATTTTATGGAGAATTTAAGGCTCAGAGATGTTAAGCAATTTGAGATTATGGAACTAATAAGGGGCAGAGAAAGAGGGATTCAAGAAGTACAGGGGATAGGTCAGCACTGTAGTGTGGTGGGTTAGGCCACAACTTATGATGTAAATAAAACTCATAATGGAGTGTTAGATATAGTCCCAGCTGCTTTACTTCTGATCCAGCTCCATCTGCTGGGAAAGCAGCAGATGATGGCTCAAGTGCTTCGTCCCTGCCACACATGTGGGAGACCCAGATGGAGTTACTGGCTCCTTGCTGCTGAATAAATAAATCTTAAAAAAAAAAAGTGCAGGTAACTCTAAAAATTCCTCCATTATAAATGCTGCATTTTAACAAACCCTGGTGAACAGTTCAGGACTATTTGTAGAAGAGTAACTTGTTAAATGGGTAAGTGGTAACACAAAAAAAACCTATGAGTGTTTTAAATAAGAATGGTCACAGGTTATACTGGGTAAGGACATCATTCGTTATGCAATTTGATAACATAAGATTGTCTTATTGATACATTTGTTTCACTTAACAGAACTTTTAAAGAAAATGTTTGACCCTGGTAAGGCATGTGAAACAAGTGGGGAAATTTTTTAACATTTAGTAACAAACAATCCAATCATCTCAGGGTCTTACGAACTAGCATGGTTTCACATGAATTAGGCTCCCCCCACCCCACCCATTGGAAAGGCAGATGTACAAAGAGGAGAAACAGAGAGAAAGATCTTCTGTCCACCGGTTCACTATACAAGTGACTACAACAACCAGAGCTGGGTCTTCTGAAGCCAGGAGCCAAGAGTTTCCTCTGGGTCTCCCACACAGGTACAGGGTCCCAAGGCTTTGGGCCGTCCTCCACTGCTTTCCCAGGCCACAGTTAGGGAGCTGGATGGGAAGTGGAGCAGCTGGGACACAAACTGGCACCCATATGGGATCCTGGCACATGCAAGGTGATGGCTGTAGCCACTAAACCACCACGTCAGGTCAAACATGAACTAGTTTTATGACTCACTACAAGACCTATCAGACCTTAGTATTGATTTAGAAAACAACAAATTTGGTCAAGTGGCCAATGGGGCTGTGTAGTAGCTATACTGGTTTTATCTGAGCTATAAAAATTACAGCAGGCAGTATTATCGCTATTAGTAATAATTTAGCAAATTGAAGGCAGTATACATGGACGGAGAAGGACTTAATGTGCTTGTGCAGTTTAGATGATTGAAGATCCAACATAAAGGCTTCTGCTGTGATAAGGATTAACTACATAGCAATTAATGATGGTCTGAAGTGGAATGATAACCACAAAATGGAGAATGTAATAAAAACGTCCCAACATAGGTACTAAACTAAGAGCTATAAATGTTTTATGGCAACAATCTGGAATTGTAAAATGGTCTGGTGTGATGCTAGATGCGCTCTCCTATTGTAGAGGATTAATACCAAACCACACATACATGAAAAAGGAAGGTAATTAATGCAGTGACAATCAGATTCCTCCCAAACTGCAAAGCTAAGTGATGCCTTCTATTAGAGTACAGCTAAAGCTCTGCTGAATGATCAGTGAAAATATTCACAGTTTTGCATCATTAACAAGTGAGAAGACAAAAGTATAGAAAGTTCATCTTGGCAGTCTGAATTACAGAGATGTTCCCAAAGATCTGCTATGACACAGGCTGAGGGGAAACACAGCGGATGACAGGTACAGACAAGGCATGATGACCCTGATCCAAAAATAAAATGGAACAATACACTTCACAGTCTTAATGTAAATGCAGATGAACAGATTTATAGGTAACTCACATTTATCAGAAACTTTTACAAAATGTGCTGGAGGGCATGGCATGATGCCTCACCTTGTAAGCACCAAGATCCCATGTGGGTGCTGGTTCGTGTCCCGGCTGCTCCACTTCCTATCCAGCTCCCTGCCTGTGGCTTGGGAAAGCAGTAGAGGATGGGTCAAGTCCTCAGGCTCCTGAACCTGCATGGGGGACCTGGAAGAAGCTCCTGGCTCCTGGCTTCATATTGGATCAGCTCTGGCCATTGTGGCCATGTAGGGAGTGATCCAACAGACGGAAGATCTTTCTCTCTGTCTCTCCTTCTCTCCATAAATCTAATCTGCCTTTCCAATAAAAATAAATAAATCTTAACAAACAAAGAGCTGGAATGAATCTCTTGTCAAGCAGTAAATCCTATCTGTGACCAGGAAGCTCTGGCTCAACTATGACACATAGTGGCAAGTCTGGGAGTAGTGATATGGGGAGGCTGGGTTGCAATCTAAGGGCCTTTGTCTCAGACTCCAAGGCAGTTGCTGCAGCTTAGGACACCTTGTGTGCACAACTGCCACATTGGAACGAAAAAGGAAACAGCTAAGTGGCAACCAGAGGCTTTCTTCACAGAATGCTCTCTGACCAAAAAGGATCATCTTTCCAGGAGACCACCCTCAGGAGACTTTTTTACATGTCATTGGTTCTGGCCAGTGAGAAGGAAAGTAAGGACGGGAGTGGCTTTGTGGCACAGCACTTTAAGCCTCTACCTGAGATGTCACTGTTCCATATGGGAGCCAGTTAAGAGACTAGATTACTGAACTTTTCATCCAGGTCTCTGCTAATGGGCCTGAAAAAGCAGTAGGAAATGATCCAAGTGCCTGGGCCCCTGGCACCCATGTGCGATGCGTGGATGGAGTTCCAGCCTCCTGGCTTTAGCCTGGCCCGGCAGACACCATTGCAGCCATCTGGGAGGTGAACCAGCAGATGGAAGGTCTCTGTCTCACTCTGAATCTGTAACTCTGCTTTTCAAATGAAGCAATAAATTTCAAAGCAAGGAAGAAGGGAAGGAAGTAGGAAAAAAAGAAGAAAGGAAAAAAGGAAGGTAGGTAGGTAGGTGGGTGGGAATGAAGGAAGGAAAGAAGGAAGAAAGGAAGGAAGGAAGCAAGCAAAGGGGCAGGAACAGGGAAGACAAGCAGGCAGATGATTAATAGTACTTGCCACATGGGCCAATGGACCAGAAAGTCTATTCTTGATAAAGATACAAACTAGGGAATATTAAAGTTCATTGAGTAAATGAGTTTTGTTTCTTCATGCCACAAATATTTACAGCATTTACTTAGAGCCTGCTATGTCCCTTGTGCTGGTCTTGGTGCTAAGAGAACAAAACAAAGTCCATGCTCTCAAGGAGTTTATACTTATTTTGCAAAATCTATTATTTGAGATGCAGAGAAACAGGGACAAAAGCAGACAGGAGATGAGAGGTAGGGGTGGAGGTGGGGAGCTCCCATCTACTGGATCTCTCTCCAAATGTCCATAGTATCCCTGGTCTGGCAGAAACCAGGAACTGGGAATTCAATCCAGGTCTTCCTCTTGAGTGGCAATATTCCAACCACTTTGACCATCATCAA
Organism: Ochotona princeps; assembly: GCF_030435755.1. Taxonomy (NCBI): domain Eukaryota; kingdom Metazoa; phylum Chordata; class Mammalia; order Lagomorpha; family Ochotonidae; genus Ochotona; species Ochotona princeps. The sequence goes on from NC_080832.1 coordinate 110,404,371, forward strand.
CCAGCTCCCAGGGTCCACACTAGCAAGAAGCTTGAATTGGGAGCCAGGATTCAAACTGAGGTCTCCAACATGGGACATATCTTAACCACTGGAGCAAATGTCTGCCCGCCTCTAATGATGTGATTAAAAAGCTGCATCTTAAAGAAGAGCACTCCTGTTTCAACAGTAACTCAGAAGACTGTCCTCCATACTCACCAATTCACAAAAAAAAAAAACCACACAAGTTGGTAGATTGTTTACACAGTATACCAGTCAGCCACATTATTTAAGAATACATTAAGATACTGATAACACATACTTGCTACAGCATTTTTCTAGCTATTAAAAACACATTATACATTATCATCTCCCTCCTTTCAAGGCTTAATTTACTTAAAGCAGTTTTAGGTTCACGGCAAAATCATGAGGAAGGTGCAGAGATCTCCTTTCCTGACATACGAACAACCTCCACCATTACCCACAATCCCCACCACAGGGTACACCTGACATATCCTGACATGTCTCAGTTCCTCAGAGGCCACAGACTGTGTGAGGGCTCTCTGCTGGTGCTTTACATTTATGGTTTTAAATGAATACATAGTACGTTTCTACAACTACAGTATGCAGGGTACATTCACTGCCCTAAAAATCCGTGGAGCTCTACCTAGTCATCCTATTCTCTACCCCCTGTACTCCTTTTTTCTTTAACTTGTTTACTTAGGAGACAGAAACACAGAGAAAACTCTGCCCTGCTGGTTCACTCCGCAAAAGCCTACAACAGCTGGGAGATGGGATCTCAATCTGGATCTCCCATATGGGTGACAATGCTCCAACAACTGAGCCATCACTACTGCCTACCAGGACAGCAAAAGGCAGGACTTGGAAATACTGCCAGGACTCAGACCGCACCCTGAGGTGGGCTGTGGGACCTTCACCACCACACAGAATGTCCTTCCTACTGATCTAATTCTTAACTATCTCCAATTGTACCTTCTCTAGACTGTTACATAGTTGCAATCCTAACTGCAGATTATCTTTACTTCTCCATTGTGATAAAAGAAAAAGATCATTACACAAGACCCAGGAGAGTGAAAATCTGAGTGTGTTCCTTCCAAATCATTTAGCATACCTTGCAAACTACAGATTTTTCAGAAACAAGGCTCTGAATTTAAGCGTGTCCAAAGACAGAAGCCAAAGTCTTTAAAAACCCAAGTTGATCACTCAATGCTGAGTGACAGCCCATGAGAGAAAGGTGGGATAATGTGATACTTGGGGTTTCAGTTGTGTCTGAAAATAATTTACCAGAGTTTTTTTTTTTTTTTTAAGAGAAATAACTTCCAAGAAGTCTACTGAATGTATCTGGGGAAAAATTAAAAAATATGTTGGTCATATTCTATTTGCCCTATTTCTTTTAGCCTAAGTGAAGGAAAAGTGGCAGATATACCTACTTTCAGGTACAATGAGCCCCACAAAATAGATCCCTGTTAGCAGATCTGAGTGAGTCACCAGTCAGCTCTTTTTCAGGGACAACATTAATCAGTAAAGACCCTCTGATAAGAGAGAATGAAATGCCAAATCCTCCATATACCAGCTCCCATGATAGAACAATACAAAATCCCAATGTGAATTAGTTTCCCACATTTGGAAGTACACAGACTATTCATTTCCTGGCCCCAAACAGGGCAGAAGAGAAGCAAGAAAAGGTCAAAGTGCGAACTGCCACTTCAATAAAATAGGAGTAGTGGGGGTGATAAACGCGGGGTCGCAGAAAGAAAAAAAATGCCTTGACTTACTTTTTGCTGAGCCGAGGATCCAGAGGAGGGTGCTGTGCTCCATACACAGGCTGGATGCTAAAGGCAAGAGAAAGGGGAAAAGAAACTTGTCAGGAAACTAAGCATGTTGGCTCAGCACCCTCTGCATCACAAACTACAAAAAGACTTATAGAAGTGGGTTAGTTCCAAGCTGCTCTTAAAACAATAAATAAATAAAATAAAGCATGTAACAATATAAATTTTCTCAGGTAATGGTCTTCAGTTTGAAGAGGGCAGAGGTCAAATACCAGTCAGTGCTGGCATCCAACACCAACATGAAATTACAGAGTTATCTGACTACTCCGGGCTTGTTGTCTCATCTGTAAAACCTGGCATCACACTGCCTGTTTTAAAAGCTCCCTGGGCTGATAGGGAAGACACACTATTTCAAAGGGACCACAGTTCTTACACATTGCAGGCAGGGTGAAAGGTGACACAACTCTTCAGTTGAGCCATATCTAGGAAGAATGCAATCTACATAGCCTAAGACCCAGTATTTTCACTCTCAAATACGTGTCTGAGAAGGCCAGCAGCATCGTGGCATGGCACATAAATTCAAAAAACCACACCCCATATGGGTATGATTCAAGACCCGCTTGCTGTGCTTCTGATCCAGCTCCCTGCTAATGGCTTTGGAAAAGCAATGGAAGATGGCCCGAGCCTCTGAGCCTCTGCAACCCAAGTAGAGACCAGGAGGGAACTCATGGTTCCTGGCTTGGCCTGGCCCAGCTCTGACCATCGCAGCCCTCTGGGGAATGGATCTTTCTCTCTGTCTCTCCATCTCTCTCCCTCTGTCACTATAACACTGACTTTCAAATAAATAAATATTAAAAAGAAAAATGTCTGAAGAGAAAGATATGCATACATGTATCAGAAGATACACGGAAAGCTATTCAAAACTCCAAGCTTATCTCATATGTCCAACAACAGTGAACAGAGAAAGTGTAATATGTCCCTGTAACACAATACTATACTGGTGAGTAGCTAGGAAGCAGGACTGCACATAACAATGTAGGTGGAGCTTAGAAATTTCATTTTGAGCAAAAGAAGCATTGTATAAAAGAGTAATACCTGATGAGTCAACTTACAAATACTTCAAAAACTAGCAGAAATAGGCTGCAGCACCTGTTGGTGAATGCTGGGCCACAGTACCTGCTTGCGTGCATAAGACCTGGGACTGGGAGTAGGTCTGGCAGGAAAACTTTAGACACTCCCATGCTATGTCATGGCTTCCACTGGTGAGAATGAGATTTGGGACTGGAGACAGGCCGGTCCAGGTTGGGCTAAGATGCTGGACTTGCTGGTGGACATGAGAACCAGAATGGGTGTGTGCCAGCCAGGTTAGGCCACAGCAACCTGCTGGCAAGTGCCAGAACTAGGTGCAAGTCATATCAGGCTGGACCACAGCAACCCCTGACAGGCACAAGATTGGGGTTGGGAGCAGGCTTGGTAGGGGGACTATGGGCACTCCCCTGCCTGGCTACAGATCCCACTGGTGAGAGCCATGGCTGGGGATGGGCCAGGTTGGACGAGGTGGCAGCATGCTGGGTCTGGGGGTAGGGCAAGCTGAGCTAAGGTGCAATACCCATGGGTATGCATGAGAGCTGGAAGGAATGTGGGCTGGGCTGGGCTAAGCAGCAGCATATGCAAGCACATGCAAAATCAGGGCCTCGTGGGGGGTTATCGAGGGTAGTGCTGACTAGTCTGCAGTACCTGCTGGTGTGCGTGAGGACCAGTTTGTGATGGACTGGACTCATATGAAAGATGGGGCTGGTGGTAGAACTGACCAGGCAGGTCTATGTGTTGACTGGTGCAGGTGATGGACCAAAGTTGACTCTGCACAAGCTGGCACCCATGAATCAACTCTGAGGTCTCCCCAGGTAAGGTTTCTTGGGGGACTCCCCAGCTAGATTGCTGGATTCAAACCCTAGCCACAGGAAGAATCACAGTATGTGTAGTTGACCTTGGAGTACATGTATTGGAACTGGACTTTCTCAGTTGCTGATGCCTGTGCAGTGAACAGCACGCTCAGATGCACATGGGGGACATGACAGCCAGCTCATCTAGGACAGCAGAGAACACTGAGTTCCACGTCAGAGGATGCCTGTTCCATCCAAGCAGAACAGGTCGGACAGCTCTCCTGGCCAACCTTTTCAACAAGTGCCTGGGTCTGTGGACCCACTAAGGTGGACTTCGTCAATCAATAGACCTTGAAAACATTTTTCTCAACCCTGGAGTAACGAGGCCAATGACATCTCAGAACTATCAAAACCACTTCAGTAACACCCTTGGAACATGCTTTCCCACATCAGAGTCTCTGAGGCGTCATCAAATGACCGTTACCCATGCCCAGGTGCTAATGTAGTTTGACAGCAAGGAGTGGTCCCTCTTCCTCCCACCCAAGCAGACACAGAAGGAAAAAAAGAACTGAAACATTTGTCCTACCCACCTTCCTCCATAGCTCAATCCTCCCCACCCTAATTGGAGGCCCACATGGGCATGCATCCCCCTCAATTATGCAAATAATCTTAAAAATAAAATTAAAATTAGAAAAAAAAGAACCTGGGGAAAATAAATCCCATTGTTTAGGGATGAATGCATATTAGTAACATCAATAAAGCAAGGGGCAATTAACATAACAGTGTGCGGTTTTTCTCAGGCGGGGAGTAAGGGACCTCGGGGGCATTTACCTTGCACCATTCATCAAGCCCTCATGTACTTTTCTGTAGGTAGTACACAACAATAAAAAGCAAAAAATGGGGGTGTGGGAATTAAGTCTGTGTGTGCCAAGCTAAACTCATATTCAAGCACAGAGGTGACAGAACACGTTTCCCAACATGTAAGGACTCGAGGGATTATGCTTTCCTGACTGCTGCCTGAAGAACCCTGGAAAGGACAAGCACCAGTGACCATGAGCTGAGCAGAGAGACCTTGAAACAGACACTAGCGGAGAGGCGTGTGCTGGTCTAACCTCAGAGCTGAGCCTCAAGTTGGAAGCTGGTTGGGGTGCAGGAGAAAATGTAAAAGTAACCTGACAGGGCCTGGCGGCGTGGTCTAGCGGCTAAAGTCCTCGCCTTGAAAGCCCCGGGATCCCAAATGGGCGCCGGTTCTAATCCCGGCAGCTCCACTTCCCATCCAGCTCCCTGCTTGTGGCCTGGGAAAGCAGTTGAGGACGGCCCAATGCTTTGGGACACTGCACCCGCGTAGGAGACCCGGAAGAGGTTCCTGGTTCCCGGCACCGGATCGGCGCACACCGGCCCGTTGCGGCTCACTTGGGGAGTGAATCATCGGACGGAAGATCTTCCTCTCTGTCTCTCCTCCTCTGTGTATATCTGGCTGTAATAAAATGAATAAATCTTTAAAAAAAAAAAAAAAGTAACTTGACAGGGGAATGTTAGGGGAAGAGGAGAAAAGAGGGCAAGGGCTCAAAAGATATTTAAAGCTGAGAGCTCAATTAGTAGAGGCATGTGTGTGTTCCAATTTAGAAAATAAAACTAATAAAAATAGTGTGCTCAACGCGGCAGGAAGGGCAGAATACAGAACTATTAACTGCATCACTGTTCATGGTAGGGAGTCAACAGATACTGTCTCAGCAATGTGGGACAAAGTTTCTGTTGGAACTGATGGAATCATGACTCCTTATGAAGGACTATACTATTGTAGTAACATGGGGAAAATCTGTGGGGTGAGGTGGGAGGGGAGATCTTTTGGGGGGGGAAATCCCAGTCTAAGAAATTGTACCATAAAATTCAAAAATTCAAAATAAAAATTTAACAACAACAACAACAAAAGATCAGCAAAAAAAAAAAAGTTTCTGTTAGGGTAACCCTAACAGGAAAATCCAAAATTCAAAACCCAAATTCTGAAATATTCTGAATGTCAACATGGCAGCAAAACAGGAAAATCCTATGCTATGAAATTTTGATTCACGCGCAAAATTATACAAATGAACAAAACTATCATCAGGGCATGTGTGTAAGAGATGCATAAATGAATTAATTCCATGCTTAGGCTTGGGTCCCATTCTAATACATCTTTTTAAAATTTTTTTCTCTCTAATACTTCTTCTTACATATAATGCATATTTGACAAAGTGACAAAACCCGATAAGCAAAATCTGAAACACTTCCCTCCCAAACATTTTGAATAAGGAATAGCAACTGCCTCTTAGAAACACTATAACTTTAACAAAAAGATACAGTTTCCAAATGATCAGAATACGAACCTCTCTCCTTCCAAAGTAAACTCAGCCCATATGATGAAGGACTTTTAAAGAAAATATTAAAAATGGAACTAAGACCAAATATATCAGTTCTTCCAATAAATACGTATAGGCTAAAATTACTAAAGAGAAAAGGAGCATTACTAGCAAGTTAACTGCTTAAATATATAAACAAGGCAGTCCTACATGCACTGATATGAAACCCAGACAGTAACTGAAAAACATGCTGAGCTATATGTGTGACAGCATTTTTATGGAATTCTTTAAAAATGTACACGTATGTAAGTGTGATGAGGTGGACATATTCCCAGGGTCTCTCAGGAAGAAAACACAGGACCCCAAAAGGAGTGATTGGGAAGAGGAGCCAGCTGACTTTGGATGGGCTGTCCAGCAGACTCAGCATGCGCTGGGAACCCTTGGACCCTTTCTGATACGGCTGCATGTAGATGAAAACCCTTTCCAGCAAAGCAATCAAGGCACCTGAAGAGGGCTGGCGAGGTTTCACTGGCATAAGCACTCCAAACACTCTGGTGGGTGCTATATTCACTATGGGTAAGCAGGGGGTCACACAGACTTGCAGACATACATTGCCCAACATATACACAGGGCCAAGAAAAAGCTTCCTTTCTCCCTCCCACTTTTACAACTTAATCCTTCCTCAGAGATTAGAAAGCAGGAAAAATGGACCAAAACCTTGGATTCATTTAAAAAGATAATCCCAAAGATGCTTTTAAACACAAATGTAGATCATTCGGTCATTTTCACGCAAACTTCTATTAAGATGTTAGAGGGAGGGGTTGGCATTGTGGCCTAGCACATTCAACCATTGGATGTGATCCCTGCATCCTGTGTAAGTGCTATTTTGAATATTGGCTCCTCCACTTCTAACCCAGTTCTCTGATAATGTACATGGGAAAGCAGTGGAAATGAGTGAGTGCTTAGGCCCCTGTACCCACACAGAAAACTGTATGGAGTTCTAGGTTTCTGGCTTTTGCCTGGCCTATCCATGGGCACTGCAGCCATTTGGGGAATGACGCAGTGGATGGAAATTCTTTCTCTCTTTGTCTTCACCCACTTTCTAACATTCAAATAAATAAATCCTTTTTAAAAATGCAAGAGGCAATCTAATTTTTTCAATATTTATCTATTTTTATTGGAAAGGCAGATATACAAAGAGAAGGAAGAGACACAGAGAAAGATCTTTCATCTGCAGGTTCACTCCCCGAGTGGCTGCAATGGCCAGAGCTGAGCCAAGCAGAAGCCAGGAGCTTCTTCTGGGTCTCTCACACAGGTGCAGGGTCCCAAGATTTTGGTCATCCTCTACTGCTTTCCCAGGCCACAATAAGGGAGCTGGATGGGAAGTGGAGCAGTTGGAACACAAACCGGTGTCCATAATGGGATCCCGATGGGCAAAGCAAGGACTCTAGCCACTGAGCCGGTCCCAGGTAATCTAATTTTTACAAGTGATTTATTTATGTGAAAGGGAGACAGAGAGAGAGAATGAGTTCCCACACTTTGATTTACTCCCAAATGCTTACAAATGCTGGGACTGAAATTCAGTCTAAGGCTTTCAGGTGAGTGGCAGGAACCCAATTACTTGGGCCATCATGACTGCCTCCCAGGACCTGCATTAGCAGAGAGCTGAAGTGAGGAACCACAGCAAAAATGGCTATAGTTCTTTCCTTTTGACTATAACAATGTCTATTCCTGGGGCCAGTGACAGGGAGTGGTAAGCTTAGCCTCTGCCTGCAGCAAAAGCATCACACATGGGTGCTAGTCCATAACCCAGCTGCCCCACTTCCCATCCAGCTCCCTGCTTGTGGCCTGGGAAAGCAGTGGAGGACGGCCCAAAGCCTTGGGACCCTGTACTCATGTGGGAGACCCAGAAGAGGCTCTGGGCTCCTGGCTTCAGATTGGCTCTGCTCTGGCCGTTGTGGGAAGTGAATCATTAGATGGAAGATCTTTCCTCTCTCTCCTCCTCCTCTCTCTATATCTGACTTTCCAATATAAATAAATAAATAAATAAATAAATAAAAATGAAAATCTTTAAAATAAATTTTTAAAGATGCTCAATATCACATTATTCATTTAAAAAATAAAGTTTTGAATATCTGAAAAAACTGCTTTAAGCTACTCTAGGTTATTAAAGTCATTTGTAAACAAACAATCATTACAAACACTTCTACAAAACTACAAATTCTGAAAAGCAAACAATATGTACTATTTACATGCACTTAAAGGCAGAGGAAAGCAGAGTGGGGAAGAAAACAAGAATCAAAGAATAGATGGGAAAGTTTGAAAGATGGGGGCAGAGGGAAAGCATAGACAAAACAAAAATTAAAAATCAAAACCACCACCAGAAACCCCCAAAAAGACACTGATTTGCATTTTATCATTTGCAAACACCAAGATGAATACACAGGTCTGCATACGAGGAAGGTTGCAAGCCTCCAGTGCCGTAAAACACAAAATCAGGGGATGAACTCTGCTGGAAGATCCCTATGGCTGCTTGAGTCAGGGAACTGGAGAGAAACAAGGAACAAATCATAGATCCTCTCTTTAAAAGATTATATACAGAGGCCAGTGCCGTGGCATTGTGTGTTAAACTACCGCCTGCACTGCCGATTTGAGCCTAGGCTGTTCCTCTTCCAACCAGCTTCCTGCTTATTTTATGTGCCTGGGAAAGCAGTAGAGTGGCCCTGCACAGTGGCTCAGTGGTTAACTCCTTCCCTTGCATGTCTGGGATCCCATATGGGTGCCAGTTTGTGTCCCAACTGCTCCACTTCCTATCCAGCTCACTGCTTGTGGCCTGGGAAAGCAGTGGAGGACGGCCCAAAGCCTTGGGACCCTGCATCCATGTGGGAGACCTGGAAGAAGCTCCTGGCTTCAGATCGGCTCAGCTCTAACCATTGCAGCTATTTGGGGAGTGAACCAGTGGATGGAAGATCTTTCTGTATCTCCTCCTTTCTGTATATCTGCCTTTCCAATAAAAATAATAGTAAAAAAAAAAAAAAAAAGGGCAGTGGAAAATGGACCAAGTGTTTGGCCCCTTGCACCCATGTGGGAGACATGGAAGAAGCTCCAGGTTTCAGCCTGTCCTAGCCCCAGTTGTGGCATGGATGTGGGGAATGAGCCAGTGGAGAGAAGATCTCTGTGTCTCTCCCTCCCTCTCTCTATAACTCTGACTTTTAAATAACTAACAAAAAAATTTTTTTTGAATTTTTAAAAAGAGATTACCACACCTTCCATACTACATTCAGAGAAAAGAAAATCTAACTGTGCAGGCCTAAGGGCCAGAAGCTATCAACTACCACGCCGCAGAAGCAGAAGCGTCATAGACTCCTTTTTAAAGACGTCAGCCCCAAGTGCTGCAGAGCCAGAGAGGCTAGAATAAATAATGCCCTCATCAGCAGAAGTATCAGAGCCCAAATTGAATTTGTTAACTTGGTCTGAGCTAAAGCATGATGTATCCGAACCTGGAACACTTTGTATAATAAATCTATTTCCGGTACCTTAAAAAGGACAGGCAAGAAGTGGGAAAACAAAGGGAAATCAAGATGATGGTTAAAGCACTCAATTCCTGGCATTTAAACCTCACTGACCAGCCTTACTATCCCCACTCCTCCCTAACCAAACTCAGCTGTCCAGGAGGCTGTTTTCCACTGCATCTTCCGGTCCTTGCTGAGTTCATTTCCCTACTACAATGCTTTTTCACAAAGGTTCTTTCAGAGACTGATGTATGGCATGTGATTAAGACTCCAGTTAAATTGCCTGTGTACATGGCTTGGATTCCTGACTCTGGATCCTGAATCAATAGGCACTCCTGTTGATAGGCATCCAAGGAAATGGTGGGAATGGCTCAAGCAGCCAGGTCCCTGCCACTCACATGGCAGTCCTGGATTGAGTTCCAAGCTTGAAGTGGAGCAAACCAATCAGTGGGAGCTCTCTGTCTCAATAAATAAATAAATAAATAAATAAATAAATAAATAAATAAAATATCTTCAAATTCTACAATCCCCAGGAGACTCTTCTGCCCACAACATACATGAGCCCATACTCTCTCTCATTCCCTAGGGAACTGAGGCAGAGTGGACTCTGTTGTGGCATGGCAAGTAAAGCTGCCACCTGCAACAATTCAATCTGATATTAGTGCTGATTTGATTCCCAGTTGTTGCACTTTAGATTCAGTTCCCTGCTCGTGGCCTAGGGAAAGCAGCAAGCTTGGGCTCCTGACACCCATGGGGGAGACCCTGATGAAACTCATGGCTTAAGTCTGGCCCGGTCTTGTCCACTGTGGCCATTTGGGGAGTGAGTTAGTGCATGGAGGATCTTTCTGTTTCTTCCTCCTTCTCTGTAATTATTTCAAGACTTACAAATAATTAAATATTTTTAAAGATTTATTTATTTTTCTTGGAAAGGCAGACATACAGAGAAGAGGAGAGACTGAAAGGAAGATCTTCAATCCAATGGTTCACTCCCCAAGTGGCCACAACGGCCAGAGCTGAGCCAATCCAAAGCCAGGAGCCAGGAGCTTCTTCTGGGTGTCCCACGCGGGTGCAGGGTCCCAAGGCTTTGGGCCGTCCTCCTCTGCTTTCCCAGGCCACAAGCAAGAGGTTGGATAGGAAGTGGGGCAGCTGTGATTAGAACTAGTGCCCATATGGGATCCCGGCATGTTCAAGAAGGACTTTAGCCACTATGCCATTGCACCGGGCCCAATAAATAAATCTTAACAACAACAGCAACAACAAAAAATGGATTTAGAGCACAACATAAGACCCATTTACGTAGGCATTCCATGTTCAGCTTAAGAAATAAGACTTCAAAACAAGGTGTTATAGCCAGCAGGTTAAGCTGCCCCCGAGACATGTGCATCCTATTCCCCAGTGACTATGATCTACTCTCACCTCTGCTTCCAAATCAGCATCCCAACGGGCCCAGGAGCAGCAGATGACAGCCTAACTACTTTGGTTGCTGTCACCCACAGACAGAAGCTTCTAGCTCTTGCCTTTGCCCTGCTCCAGCTCTGGCTGCTATGGCCATTTGGGAAGTCAGCCCACAGATGGAAGATCTTTATCACTCTTCCAAATAAAAATTTTAAAAGAAAGGAAGGAAGAAACAAACAAGACAATATGGGGTTGAAATCCCTGACATTGGGCCCAGTACGATGGCTCAAATTGGCTAATCTTCCCCCTTCAAGCACCAGGATCCCAGAGGGGCACCAGTTTATGTTCCAGCTGTTCCGCTTCTGATCCAGCTCCCTGCTTGAGGCCTGGGAAAGCAGTTAAGGATGGCCCAAAGTCTTGGGACCCTGCACTCATGTTGGAGACCCAGAAGAAGTTTCTGGCTCCTGGCTTCAGATTGGCTCAGCTCCAACCGTTGTGACCACTTGGGGAGTGAATAAACAGATGAAAGATTTGCCTCTGCATCTCCTTCTCTCTGTAAATCTAACTTTCCAATAAACATAAATAAAATTTTAAAAAAGAAAGGAGGAAATCCCTGGCACACTTCCTCTCTTCCGAGGAAGTCATTTTACTGAGTCCAGCATTTTTCACTATCATTCTTGGCATTATTTTTAAGTAAGTAGGTATCCGTAAATAATATACAGTATTATTTTACTTGGCTTTAAAATTTTATAGAAGTAGCATGACTTTAAATTTTATAGAAGTAGCATGACTTTGCGTATAAAACTTACCCTGACTCTAAATCATGTAACCTTGGATTTTAATTAATTTCATGGTTCAACACGTTCTAACACATTAAGAAAAAAAACCTGTTTGTATACAACTATAAATGCATTTAATTGACATTTTCAAATACAAGACATAGAATACAGTAAATATCCATGAACCAATAACAGTGACTTGATATGTTCTTATCTCGTATTTCTTTTTTATGTTTTCAGCATGTATGTATTCACTTGAATGTCAGAGTTATCGAGAGAGTGATAGACATCTTCCATGAGCTGGTTCACTCCCTAGATGGCCTCAACCCCCAGGGCTGAGACAGGTGCCAGGAGCCTCTTCCGGGTCTCTCACCTGGCCCATCCTTCTGCCGTCTTTCCGAAGACAGCAGCTGGGAGCTGGATCAAAGTGATGCAGCTGGGATAATAGGTGGCTGGCATGAAGGTAGCAGTCTAACACATTGAGCCACAACCACAACATTGGCTCCCACATTTCTGTAAGTATATAAAGCATTAGAGACTCCTGGCATTACCCAATCGTGTCTCCTCCCTCCCCAAGAGATAACCACTAATCTGAAGTTGGAGGGATCCCTCCCATCTGTTCTTACCGTTACATTCACAGAGCCATAAAAGAACAGAGAATATTTTACATTTTTAAACTTTACATAAAAGACTGCACACCATACATATCTTGCATATTTTTTTTGCACCCTCAGCAGTGTGTTTTTATCTAGTTCCATTTTTAAGTTTTACTGATTACAAAAGTAACATATGCTTAGCGGAGAAACCGGAAAGTCAGTCACACACAGTAGTCTTGCGAGGAACGGCACGTGCCGTGGTAGTGCCTCGTCTTTTCCTGCGGCCCTCTGCCACGTGGCAGAGCTTGACACACACCAGCAGCCCCTTAACAACACTCAGCAGGGGAAGACCCAAAGAACTCCAGGAAATCCCCTCTCCTGGCTACTCACACTTCTCTCCTCCTAGCCCTGAAAACTAGAAGCTAGTCGACTCACTGCATCCCAGGACAATCACCCTGCATTCACAGAGAAAAGAATACTCTGGGACGTGCTGCTACAAGAACAGAGCAACAGTCCTGCTTCACTTCAGCATTCTCTGGAATAAAACCAGCACCACACGATACTCTGGAATAGCTGTTTCACCTAGCTGGAAGAGTGCAGAAACCTGGGCATAAAAACCAATAGGTGGGGCCCAGCACAGTGGCCTAGCGGCTAAAGTCCTTGCCTTGAATGCGCCAGAATCCCACATGGGCGCCAGTTCTAATCCCAGCAGCTCCACTTCTCATCCAGCTTCCTGCCTGTGGCCTGGGAAAGCAGTTGAGGATGGCCCAAATCCTTGGAACTCTGTACCTGTGCAGGAGACCAAGAAGAGATTCTGGCTCCTGGCTTTGGATCAGCACAGCACCAGTCGTTGCGGTCACTTGGGGAGTGAATCATTGGACGGAAGATCTTCCTCTCTGTCTCTCCTCCTCTCTGTATATCTGACTTTCCAATAAAAATAAACAAATCTTTAAAAAAAAAAAAAAAAGAAACAAAACAGGTGTTTGCTTAGTGCTAACAGAGGAGCCAAAGAGAATTGCGGCATGGGGCTATCCAATCTTTATTTTTTTTAAGATTTATTTATCTTTATTACAAAGTCAGATAGATAGAGAGGAAGATCTTCCATCCGATGATTCACTCCCCAAGTGACCGCAACAGGCCGGTGCTGTGCCGATCCGAACCCAGGAGCCAGGAACTTCCTCCAGGTCTCCCACACAGGTGCAGGATCCCAAAGTGTTGGGCCATCCTCAACTGCTTTCCCAGGCCACAAGCAGGGAGCAGGATGGGAAGCGGAGCTGCTGGGACCAGAACCAGCATCCACATGGGATCCTGGCGCATCCAAGGAGAGGACTTTAGCCACTAGGCCATGCCACCGGACCCTGGGGCTATCCAATCTAAACAGCAAATGTGCTGGCAGCGTACTCACCTTCACACACTCAGCTGCGGAGGTTGTCCAGAACTGGAGAGCTACACTATTCTGCTGATAACCTAGTATCTTCTAGTCACTAAAACTTTAACAATAAAATGATTCCCAGCCAGAAAGAGGTTGTAATGAACCTGCCAAGACAGGCTGGGATCCATTACATGGAGTCTATCATCAGATTCATCAGTGTTTTAAGAAATAACTCAGTGGGCCAGGAGCAGTGGCTCAATCGGCTAATCCTCTCCCTTCAAGTACTGGGATCCCATATGGGCACTTGTTCATGTCCTGGCTGCTCCTTTTGCCATCTAGCTCCCTGTTTGTGGCCTAGGAAAGCAGTAGAGAATGAACCAAAGTCTTGAGATCCTGCAGCCACGTGGGAGATCTGCAGAAAGCTCCTGGCTCCTGGCTTCAGATCAGCTCAGCTCAGCTCGGCTCCAGCTGCTGTAGCCACTTGGGCAGTGATCCAACAGACAAAAGATCTTTCTCTGTCTCGCATCTGTAAATCTGTCTTTCCAATAAAAGTAAATAAATTTTTAAAAAGAAAGGAAAGAAATGAAGAACTAAATGACAGAGATGGTTTTAGTTAAAAATATATAGGCGTCTGAGTAATTCAAGTGATTTAAACAGCTTTCTTAGCTTCACACATGCAATGCTAATGAGATTGCTTTGACTTTGACAAAAACATTTTGCTTGAAAAGAGGGGTAAGCCCTTCTCAGTAGAACTGGAAATAAGAATGTAGGGAAGGAATGAAAAAACCAGGTTTGCGTTTCTCTCCTATTCCAAATCTCGTTCCTATTCCCCATCTCTCACTGGCAGAGTTCACCCTCTTGACTGGGTGGCTTTTGAGACAGAGGGGAACCTGAGGGGAAGTGGGAAGCAGCAGGAGAAAAAAACTGGACTCCAAGACTGTAAATCAGGAAATCCATGCTGTGAGCTGGGGCAAGAACTCCCCATCTCTGATCTCAGCTGCCTCAGCTGCAGTGGACACAGTCCCGAGCTCCAACACTTTCCAATTTCAAGACAGATATTCACCTGGGCCAAAAATTTGCTATCTTTTCTTTTCACTGTTTTATCAATGTTTTGCGTTTTGTTTGAAAGTTAGAAAGGGGTCCTGGCACGGTAGCCTAGTGGCTAAAGTCCTCGCCTTGCACACTCCAGGATCCCATATGGGAAGCCGATTCTAATCCCAGCAGCCCCACTTCCCATCCAGCTCACTGTTTGTGGCCTGGGAAAGCAGCAGGGGATGGCCCAAAGCCTTGGGATCTGCACCCACATGGGAGACCCAGAGGAAGCTCCTGGCTCCTCGCTTTGGATCAGCACAGTTTCGGCCGTTGAGGTCACTTGGGGAGTAAATCATCACAGGGAAGATCTTCCTCTTTGTCTCTTCTCCTCTTTGTATATCTGACTTTCCAATTTAAAAAAATAATAATAAGGAGAAAAAAAGGAGTCTCTTCCCCCATGTGCCATGGCAGAAGTGGACTCCAGGGAACTCATTTTGTTTCAACTCCTGCAGGAATGCTCTCTTCTTTAGGAAACGTCTGGCTGAACATTTTCCCTACTGAACTCTCAGCTTTCTGATAAATAAAAAGAAAAAAAAAGAAAGAAAGAAAGAAAGAGAAGAGAAGAGAGGAGAGGAGAGGAGAGGAGAGGAGAGGAGAGGAGAGGAGAGGAGAGGAGAGGAGAGGAGAAGAGAGGAGAGGAGGAGAGGAGAGGAGAGGAGAGGAGAGACGAAAAGAGAAGAGAAGGGAAAGGCCCAGATAACCATAACATCCAGGGCTGGGCTGGGCTACAGCCAGAAACCCAGCATTCAATTTGGGTCTCCCACATCAGTGTCAAGGGCCCAAGTACTGAGCCACCATCTACTGCCTCCCAAGATACACGTGATCAGGAAGCTGGATTAGGAAGTGAGGCCAGGACTTGAACTCAGGCACCCCAAAGCGGCATGTGAGCAACCCATGTAACATCGTAACTGCTGAATCAAACAGCTGCCCCACAATTTGCTACTTCTTTTCTTTAAGATTTATTTATTTGTATTGGAAAGTCAGATATACAGAGTAAAGGAGAGAGAGGGGAAGATCTGTTTGCTGACTCATTTCCCAAGTGGCCACAACAGCTGGAGCTGAGGCCAATCTGAAGCCAGGAGCCAGTAGTTTCCTGCAGGTCTCCCACGTGGTTGGTTGCAGGGTCCCAAGGCTTTGGGCCATCCTCCACTGCTTTCCCAGGCCACAGGCAGGGAGCTAGATGGGAAGTGGGGCTGCCAGGACACAAACCAGCACTGATATGGGATCCCAGTGCATGCAAGGCAAGGACTTTAGCCGCTAGACTACCATGCCAGGCACGATTTGCTACTTTCAAAAGCACAAAACAGAAAAGTTTCAGTCCCTTCCATCTCAGACTTACTCTGATCTGGTAATCATGCCTAGTACTGACCTAAGTGGGAATTGGAAAGTTCAAGCCTACTTTTCAACTTCAGAGCTGATATGAGCCTTAAAGCTCACTTAATCCAAATTTCTCATTTCATAGGCAAGGAAATCCAGCATGAATTAGTTAAGCATTCTGCCATAAAATCTGGCTTTTAGTCTGAAGACACAACACCATAATCTATCAGATTAGCTACATGTGGGAATGACACCTCCCTAGTTCCTCCTCCTTCTGTCACATCTTTTCATGCCATGATTTACCAATGTCGTACAAATCTCAAATCCAGCCTACTCTCTATTTCTATTGCCATTAAGCCACTACTCCTTTCTTTTCTTTTCAGACAAGATATCTTTGAAGGTCGCCCCCCCAACTGAACTGCTGGACTCAGAACTCCAACCACGGGGAGAGTGTTGGGACCTGTGATCTGACAGTGAAGTGCATGTGTCTGAGCAGAGCCTCCTCAGTTACTGAAGATGGTGCAGTGGACAGCATACCCAGCTGCACATGGAGGATGTGGCAGTCCACTGGAGCCTGCGGAAGACATCTGATACCACAGCAGAGAAAGGAGGGCAGAACAAATTGGACAACTACTCCAGAGAACCTTAACAGCAAATTTCTGAGCATAAGGAGACTCTGGTGTGAACTGTCAGTCAATGGACCTTGAAAGGATTTCCTAATTATTGGATTGGTGAGATCAACAGCATATCAGAACTATCGAAACAATTTAAGCAGAACCCTCAGAACATGCTCCACATCAGGGACCCTGGGATGACATCGGGTGACTGTTCCTCAACCCTGTGCTGGGATGGGATGGTTGGGAGGCTGGGTGTGGCTTCTCCCTTTGTCTCCCCTCAGATACAGGAAGAAAATAAGGAAAGTGTGGAAACAGTAGTCTCACCCACTTTCCCCTAGTCCTCAATCCTTTCCACCCTAATCAACTGTGTAAACATCATTAAAAATATAAATTTTTAAAAGATTTATTTTTATTTGAAAGGCAAAATCACAAGACGTCTTTCTTTCACTGATTCATTCAAATGGTCACAATGGCTACACCCGAGCCCATCCAAAGCCAGGACCCAGGAATTTCTTTCTGGACTCTCATAACACACAGGGGCCCATGGACTTCAGTCATCCTCCACTGCTTTCCCAGGCCATAAGTGGCTAGCTTAGAAGAGGAGGAGCAAGAACTAGAGCCAGCACCCCTAGAGGATGCTGGTGCCACAGGTAGAGGATTAGCCCACTACACCACAGCACTGGCCCCACCATTTTTTCATGAGAGCAGTGGTCACCTAACTCATTTCCTATACTGTCTTTGACCTTTGGGGAAGTAGGGGAGAGATGTTAAGGATGGGGCTGGTGTGTCAGCAAAAGTGAAATGTGTGTTCCAGTAAGTGGCATCCTTCCAGATCCCTAGGGGCTGGAGCCAGCCAGAGATACTCAATGTCCTAGAGTCCAATATAACCCAAATTAACCAAATAACAAAATTATCTAAATAACAACTGTGTGACCCTCCCTCTAACAGCCATGGAAAATCATTGGCCTAAACCATGCACCCCAGTGCAGCCAGATGAATGTTTGTTTATTTGTTTTGTTTTGTTTTAATTTCTTTGAAGAGCTGAGGTTGAGAAGGGGACAGGTATGCTGTATCTCTCATTCCCTGGTTCACTCTCCAAATGTCCACAAGAGCTGGAATGGGGACTGACCATCATCCGGGTCACTTACTGTGACCAGAAGAAACCTGACTATCCGAGCCATCACTGTTATCTCCCTGGGTTGCAGCAGATCTAAGACTCAAACTCAGGCATTTCCATCTGGGATCTTAAGGATTGTTCCAAACATATGGAATTTTTATAAATACAAATCTGATCATGCTACATCAGTCTTATAAAAGCACCCACTGCTTTTAAGAAAGACCACAGCTCTTAACTTGGCCCATTTTTCTAACTATGGAGGGCCTGGAAGACTAGGAAAATTTTGAATTTATTCTAACTACAAACAAGAGCCTGTCAAGAGGCAACAAGAGAAACCAGAAGGCCAATCAGAAGTCCAGAACAGTAGTCCAGGCAAGAGAGGACACAGTCTGATCTGAGGCGTATGGGTAGAAAGGGCAAGCAGAGCTAGGATTTAGGATAAACTTTAACGAGTCATAAGATTGTATCAACTAGTCACAGCTTAGTGTGTGCAAGTACACTCCCAGGTGTGCACAATGACAAAATCACCTAATAACACACATCTCAGAACTTAGCCCATCATTAGGCAACACATGCCTACACACAAAAGGATGGAAAACATCTGTCTGACCACATAGAGACCTGGACAAGACTGCTCATAAAAGCATTACTCACAGTAGCCTAAAGTGTAAACAGCCCATATACCCATCACTGAATAGATAAACAAAATGCAGTCATCACACCAAGGAACATTATTTGGCCACAAAAACAATCAAGTGCTGACTGATAACAGATGAGTTTGAAAACAAGACACTTCGTGAAAGCCAGTCACAAAAGGCTTCATAACATACTAGTCTGTTTAAATGAAATGTCCGAGTTGCTAATAGTCCACAGAAATAGAAAGATTAGTAAGTAGCAGTTGCCAGAGTTTAAAGAGGGAACACATGAGGCGTGGCTGCTAACAGGCACAGGGTTCCTTTTCTTTAAAGAAAAAATAACTAACTAATCAATTTGAAAAGGCAGAGTGAGAGGGTGAGATAGAAAGGTCTTCTGGCTTCTGGTTCTCGGGAACTACATGGTCCCAACAGCCAGGTTTAAGACATAGCAAAACCAGGAGCCAGGAATTCCACCCTGGTCTTCCACAAGCGTGACAGGAGCCCAAGTACTTGAAACATCATCTGTTGCCTTCCCGGGTGCAATTGTGGGGAGCTGGATGGGAGGCAGAGCAGCTGGGACTCAAGCTGGAACTGTGATATGGAATGTGGGAATTGTAAACAGTGGCTTAACCTGTTGTGCCACAATGTCAGTCCTTGGGTGTAGTGTTTTTTTTGGTGGGGGGGGATAAAAATGTTCTGACATTAGTAGTGATAGCTGCATAAAACCATCTATACTACAGGTAAGATTTGTACTTCAAAATAGTTAAGTTTATAATGTGTGACTTGTATCTCAATAAAGCTATTATTTATTTATCTTTAGATTTTTATTTATTTGAGAGAAGAGAAAGAAAAGAGCTCCCATTTGCTAACTCATTACCCAAAAATTCACAGTGGCTGAAGCCAAAGCCAAGTGTCAGGACTCCAACACAGGTCTCCTTCATGGCTGGCAGGGCCTCAGCTACCTGACACATCACTCTTGCCTCCCAGGGTCTACCTAAGCAGCAGGCTAAAGGAAGGCACTGGAGGCGGGTGCTGAACCCAGGCACTCCCACATACACAGGACACAAAAGTCTTAAGCCAAATTTTCACTGCTAAACCAAAAGCCTGTCCCAAAACTGTTACTTAAAACAAAGAAACAAACAAAAAGTTTCTTTGTTTTCAACTCTTAGGCTGTTTTATTTAATAAAATTCCCATTTGCTGTGGCTGGATCATAATCAAAGAAACTGAAAGTCACCTGCCATCACTTTGATTTTTTTCTTCACCTTTAAATTAGCAAAAAAGAAAGGAAGAAACTGGGCCCGGCGGCGTGGCCGAGCAGCTAAAGTCCTCACCTAGAACACGCCAAGATCCCATATGGGCGCCGGTTCTAATCCCGGCAGCTCCACTTCCCATCCAGCTCCCTGCCTGTGGCCTGGGAAAGCAGTGGAGGACGGCCCAAAGCTTTGGGACCCTGCACCCACGTGGGAGACCCGCAAGAGGTTCCTGGTTCCCGCCTTCGGATCGGCAAGGCACCGGTCATTGTGCTCACTTGGGGAGTGAATCATCGGACGGAAGACCTTCCTCTCTGTCTCTCCTCCTCTCTGTATATCTGACTTTGTAATAAAAAAATAAATAAATCTTTAAAAAAAGAAAGAAAGAAACTGCTTTCACATATAACATGGACCTAGACACAGTCATACATGTCCTTTCCCCACTCAGGAAAAAGTTTCTCTTCTCTTAAAGACCAAAAGATACAAAAGTTACCTTGACAAAATAACTTTAACAGTTTCCTTTCCTCAAGGAACCTTTCTATCTACATGCACCTCAGGCAATTTCCTCCCATCATCTGGGCTTTTGGGAATTCCCAGCACACAACTGAGCAACATTTTTCTTCAATCAGCAAAGTACTAAAAGCTAGTACGACTTGTGATGGCAGTTTATGATTAGAATATAGAACGAAGACAGTAACTAGGACTGGGGAAAAGGATCGGAATAACATTCTTTATAGAGATTACTTGCTTTACACTGTGTGCTGAGCAACAGATCACATGTTAAATAAACAGTCCTGTGTTCTTTACCAATAGGCTATTTCATTAGTAACATTCTGTTTTTCACTCATTTCTTAGATAACAGAACAAAGGCCTACAATGTCAACTGTTTGTCTTTGGCACACAGATAAGAGAGTACAAACAGTAACTCGGAGCCCTTCAGAACCCTAAAATTCATTCTTCTATATTCTTCAAAATGAAAAAGGGAGTCAGACACTTGAAGAAATGAAAAAGACTCCTCGGGCCCGGTGGCGTGGCCTAGCAGCTAAAGTCCTTGCCTTGTACGATCCAGGATCTCATATGGGCGCCGGTTCTAATGCTGGCGGCCCTGCTTCCCATCCAGCTCACCGCCTGTGGCCTGGGAGGGCAGTCAAGGACGGCCCTAAGCTTTGGGACCCTGCAACCACATGGGAGACCCGGAAGGAAGTTTCTGGCTCCTGGCTTCGGACCGGCGCAGCACCGGCCGTTGAGAGAAGAGAAAGAAAAGAGCTCCCATTTGCTTGGGGAGTGAATCATCGGACGGAAGGTCTTCCTCTCTGTCTCTCCTCCTCTCTGTATATCTAACTTTGTAATAAAAATAAATACATCTTTAAAAAAAAAAGACTCCTCATGCTTCCTCACAGATGCAGTGTTTTAGAAAAGCTCTCTGTACCAGTAGAATTAAACTAGAAGACAGTTAACAGTAAGCAGTGTCAGAAGGCACAGACGTCCAGGCCACGACCCATAACTCCTGCATCGCTTCCTGAGAGAACATTTTTCCCACTGATTCCCATAATAACCTTGGGATATCAAAATTTAATGATGTCACAATGGAAAACCCCAGAGAGCAGCAGTTAGCATAACTAGAGAGCTCACAAGATCAGGAAGGAAAGGAGATTAGTTGGCAGGAAGCGATGCTTATCTGAAAACACACAACATCTTTAACACTGATATTAGCACTATAACTCCACAGTGCAGTTTCCACGGTGATCTGTGGCCATCTTTACACTGCCTTGTATTGATATGTACTGCTATTAAAAGCTGATTCCTCCAAGTACCAGCTTTCCATATGGGCACCAGTTCGTGTTCCAGCTGCTCCACTTCCCATCTAGCTCCATGCTTGAGGCCTGGGAAAGCTGTAGAAGGTGGCTCAAAGCTTTGGGCACCTGCACCTGCACCTGCACCTGCATGGGAGACCTGGAAGAAGTTCCTGGCTCCTGGCTTCGGACTGGCTCAGCTCCAGACACTGCGACCATGTGGGGAGTGAACCAGCAGATGGGAGATCCTTTTCTATGTCTCTCTGTAAATCTGTCTTTCCAATTAAAAATTAATAAATCCTTGGGCCTGGTGCGGTGGCCTAGCAGCTGAAGCCCTCGCCTTGAATGCACCGGGATCCCATAGGGGTGCCGGTTCTAATCCCGGCAGCTCCACTTCCCATCCAGCTCCCTGCTTGTGGCCTGGGAAAGCAGTTGAGGATGGCCCAAAGCCTTGGGACCCTGTACCTGTGTGGGAGACCTGGAGGAGATTCCTGGCTCATGGCTTTGGATCGGCGCAGCACCATCTGCTGCGGTCACTTGGAGAGTGAATCATCAGATGGAAGATCTTCCTCTCTGTCTCCCCTCCTCTCTGTATATCTGACTTTGCAATAAAAATAAATCTTTTAAAAATTAATGAATCCTTTTTAAAAAAGCAGATTCCTACTATTTCCCATATGTTTAATAGGGTCCTGAATAAAGTAAGACTGATGGCCACTACAGAGTCTAATTTCTCTCTTAAAAGGGTTGTCCCAGAAAGGAAAGAACTGAACCAGTTAGGAAATGGAGCATAGGAGGTACAGCCAAACAGGAATTTCATCACCAACAGAAGTCTTTAAATTCACAACTGAAACACACAAGCCTCCTTATACTTCTCAGGACTCTGCCCCAAACAACTGAAACTGAATTAAAAAAAAAAAAAAAAGCTGTAAACTGCAGACTGACAGACGGACAACCTCTAAGAGTCAAAACACGCCAAAACGGAAGAAAAAAATCACTTAGAAGATTTTCTCTCCACGAACCCAATGGAGAATAAAAGAATTCAGTGTGTTTGCACAAGAGCATTATAACGCAGGGGATGGGGGTGAGAGGTCACTTGCAGTTGAACAAATCCTTAAAAAACTCCAGGGGAATAACCCCGACTCCGTGGTCAGCTTGCCTCGATGGGAAAGGGTCAACTTAATACAGTAGGGTCCGCCCCAATCCCTACCCCGACCCCTTCTTTCCCAGGCGGCCCCAAACTCCCATTAGCACCCTCTGGTGCGAAGCTGAGGGAGCAAAGGAAGGGGCCATCCTCGTAGGAGCAAGCACTCGAGCATGGTGGAGACCCTCGAGATGGAGTTCTATCTGAAGTGGGAAGCAGCTCTGGCAAGGGCCCTCCAAGCCCCGGCTGGAGCGAGGCGACACTGGGTACTCTCTCAACTTCTCCGCCCCTTGACGCCCGGGGGTCGGCCGCCTCCTCCCAAGCCCCCCGCCCCCAGACCCTAGTCAGGAACTCACACTCAGCCGTCCCCGTTCCGCCGCCTGACAGCAGCCCCGCCGCCCCTAGGCTACCCAGGCTTCCCCCATCCTGGGTGCTCCCAAATCAGTCTTCTATCTTCGAGGGCTCCTCAGGCCCTCACGATTTAGGGATTAAGATCTGGAAGGGTTTGGTCCAATCCCGTCTCCCCCTCAGCGTCCTGGGCTCACCTCCCCGGCAGCTTGGCGCTCCTCTTCCAAAACTGCTTGCTGTTCTCGGCGGCCATTGCTCTGGCCCGGGGAGGGCCTCGTGTAGGTGGGCCACGGGGTGCCGGACGGGACGCCCCTGAGGCCCGGCAATCTGAGGGGCCAACCCAGGCCGCTTCCTCGCCGCCGGTCACCCGCTACCAGATCCTAGAGGCGCCATCTTGGATGTGGGCACCCGCCCACCCAGCGCCGCTGCCATTGGTGGGCTGCGCAAGCTGTGGACAGACGGACCAATTGGGAGCTTGAATCCTGTAGGATGCTGAAGCCGAACGGCAACGTCAGGGGCTGGGCACCCAGGTGAATCTGAAAGGCGGAGCTTGAGCGAGCAGGGAGGCGGAGCAGAAAGTTCCTACCCTCCTGAGGGAAGAAGCAGGTAAAGGAGACCTTTGGGAAGGAGAAAGGAGAACTATTTACTTCAGAGAAATGAGATTCCTGAGCCTAATATTTTTTGTAAAGAGAGAACGTCATGTGTTTCTAAACATAAATCTTTAAGCTGAGAGTAAGGTTCCCCTTGTTGGTTATGACCCATTTGTAACGTCTCCCGACTCAGTGCCACTTTGTCTGTTACTTTCCCCTTCCTCGTTCCGGTTCCGTTTAGATCCGGATTTTATTTTTCTCCTCGTGAAGGAAGACTGATATGGTTCAATTCACCCAGGCTTGCTGTTTAACAGGTGACAGTTGGTCCATTCGTGTGCCAACTCTGTTGGTTGAATACTTTAAAATTTTGATGCTGTGAATGATTCAAAGGATCGAATACCATTTCAATCCCTAACTTTTGCTTTCTGACAGTGAATGCCTCCACACTGACTGTTTGGCAAATGTGATTGTATCCATCCATCCAACCCACTTGCCCAAGGATCCCATTTTTTTTTAAGATTTATTTTTTTTTAATTATTTATTATTTAACTTCATTAATAACATTGTATTATGTGACACAGTTACATAGATACTTGAGTTCGCCCCACCCCTCCCCAAACCCTCCCACCATGGTGGATTCCTCCACCTTGTTGCATAACCACAGCTCAAATTCAGTTGAGATTCCCCCATTGCAAGCGTATACCAAACATAGAGTCCAGCATCTTATTGTCCAGTCAAGTTCAACGGCTTCTTAGGTATACCCTCTCTGGTCTGAAGACAGAGCCAGCAGAGTATGGCAGATTTACAGAGAGAAGGAGAGATAGAAAGATCTTCAGTTTGCTGGTTCACTCCCCAAGTAGCCGCAACAGTTGGGGGCTGAGCTGAGCTGATCCAAAGACAGGAGCCAGGAACTTGTTCCAGGTCCGTTTCTGTAGAGGATGTAGCATGGCCCCATCATGTGAATCGCAAAGAGTAGGTAGGTTGCACCCCAGCAGACATACATAGCCCAAATTTCCTCATAAATCTTTCACCCTTGGCTTTCTTTTCAATTTAATTTTGACTCAGAATAGAAAGTCTGGGCTTACACTGGTCACTGGGATATTAGCCACTGCAGAAAAGTGGAGTGGCAGACAGTGGACCTTGTGGGGAAAGGAAGGGCTTAGGAGTTAGAGCAGCAGGCGGCCCTCTGTGCTTTGCAGAGGATAGGACCCCTGAGACTTGACGAAATCAAGCTGGGGTTCAAGAGCAAAAGAGCTTTTTCAGGACTTCAACAGCGACCAAGGAGGAGCCGAGTTAGAGAGATACCTTAGAGAAGACAAATGAAAAAGCCCACACTGAAGGAGCAAGAGGCCATTGGAGGAAAGAGCAAGGGAATGGTTAGCATTTGGGGAATGGAAGGAAGATGAGGGATTTTACTCCTAGGAATTTACTCAGAAAAGAACTCTAAAGGAAGACTACAAAAGCTGTGTGTACAAAGACATTCTTTGCCTTATATCCAGTATTAAGTAGGAGAATATGAAAAGAACATAAAAGCTTAAACATGGGAGTTACACCAACTATGCTCTGTGTGGTGTATAAATAACCATAGTATGCCATTAACAGTGCAAATTTCAATTTTTTTAAAAGATTTGTTTATTTACTTATTGGGAGTCAGATTTACAGAGAAGGAGAGACAGAGAGGATCTTTATCTGCTGGTTCACTCCCCAATTGGCCGCAATGGCCAGATCTGAGTCGATTTGAAGCCAGGAGCGTCTTCCAGGTCTCCCACATGGGTACAGGGTCTCAAGGCTTTGGGCCATCCTTGACTGCTTTCCCAGTCCACAAGCATGGAAGTGGACGGGAAGTGGGGCAACCAGGACACGAACTGGTGCTCATATGGGATCCTGGTGCATGAAAAGTGAGGACTAAGCACTAGGCTACCGTGCCAGGTCCTGCAAATTTCAGTCTTGAATGACACAATAAAATGATTGATAAAGGGGCATATAAAAGGAAAAAACAATATAAAAATTCTTTGCTTGATTTAAACAAAAACAGTATGAGCCTTTAGTCCAATGCCAGTTAAGATACCAGTGTATCCAATTTGATTTGAATCCCAGCTCTGGTTCCTGATTCCACCCCCCTCTGAATGCAGACCTGGGAAGGCAGCAGTGATAGCACAGGTAGCTGGGCTCCTGCCACCCACATGGACAGCTTCCAGACCCAACTGTTGTGGGCATATTGGAAATGAATCAATGGATTGCCACTCTTTGTCTTTCAAATAAATAAATGTCTACTTTGTCAAAGACTTGAAGAAGATATGGAAAAATTATGCAAATTTTGATAGATGGTAGAATTACACATCTTTTTTCTTCTGGAAAATTTCCATACTTTTTAATGTAACATATATGTTGGGGCTGGTGTTGTCTCACAGTACCTTAAATTGCCACTTGCGATGCTGGCGTCTAATACAGGCGCTGATTTGAGTCTTAGCTGCTTTACTTCTAATGCAGCTTTTTGAATATATGCCCAGGAAAGCAGCAAAAGGTAGCCCAAGTGCTTAAGCTCTTGCCATCCTCATGGGAGACCCGAAAGACGTTCTTTCTGCTAGCTTGGGCCTGGACCAGTCCTGGCCATTGTAGCCATTTGGGGAATGAACCGGTGGATGGGAGAGCTCTCTCTTTCTATAACTCTTTCAAATAAAGAAATAAATCTTTTTACAAAACACACAGAAATTCATAAAAAATATGTCATACAGTTTTTCAGGGATTAGTACACATTTTTCTATCAAAGCCTGGATTTTAAATATCTTGGGCTTTATGGCCCTTAATCTCTGTTGTAACTGCTCAATTCTGCTATTGAAATGTGAAAGCACTAGGTAATATGTAGATAAACTAGCCTGATGACATTCCAATAAAGCTTTATTTATCAACATTGAAATTTGAACTTTATATAATTTACACATGTTCACAAAATAGTCTTTCCATATTTTTACATCATGCAGAGTTACAGAGAGAGAAAGTGAGGGAGAGAGGGAGATCTTGTATCTGCTGATTCACTCCCTAAAAGGCAGCAACAACGAGAGCTGGGTCAGGCCAAAGTCAAGAGCCAGGGGCTTCATCCAGCTCTTCCATGTGGGAGGTAGCGGCCCAAGTCCTTGATTTTCCTGACCGTTATCAAGGAGTTGGGTTGGAAGTGGAGCAGCTGGGACTGAAACTGGTATTCATTTAGGAGGCCTGGACATTGCAAGTACTACAACACTCGCCCCATCCTTCTATTTTTTTCTTCAACACTTTAAAAGTGTACAAACCATTTTTAGTTCACAAAAGTCATGCACTAGCTTTGGCCCACAAGTAATAGTTTATAAGAAAAATATTAAGAAACAAAAAATTATTACGATACAGTTATAGTCTGGGTTTTGTTTCGCTCTGATCTCATTCCCCTCCCTGTCTCCAGTGGCAACCACAATCCTGGGTTTGGTGTGCTGCTTTGCCATGCATGGTGAGCCTGTTGCTACATATGTGTGTATCCGTAAACAACATGCCTGCTGTGTTTTGAAACTTTATCAATAGCATCACATTGTACATATGCTTCAGCAACTGGCTTTTTTCATTCAACGTTCTGCTCACACATGGAGCTCTTGTTTACCTATCTTAACTGGGATATATGGTTTTATTAGGTGAATATCCCTCTATTCTATTTCCACTTATTTTGAACTATGCTGAGTCACACAGAAAGAGAAAAAAAAATGGTCTCTCTCACGCCCTTGGCCAATAGCCACCCACTTTCCCTTGTACTAGGCAACCACTCATGCCAGCTCCTGTGTGTCATTTTTCCAGAATGATTCTTACAAGCACTCAAGCACTGGTAGGAACATTCGAGATTGTTTCACAGATGAGGGGACAGAGGCTCAGGGCAAGGGAGGGCTGTGCCAAAGGTTGTCAATGACAAAGATCCAGGTCCTCTCTTTTTTGTTCCCCTTTGCTCCGCGAGAGGTGGTTGGGAGCAGATTTTGATGTCAGGACGGGGAGAGAGAGAAGGAGGCTATTTGGTAAGTGAAGGAAAGGGAATGTCATGCAATGAGAAAGGGGAAACAAAAACTGCCCTGATTTTGCCAAAATTTGGCTTCAGCTTCATGCAGCACTGCCAGGCTCTGTAGAGAGAAACTATTCTTTCTACTCAACTAACTTTTCCTGAGAGTCTACTGTATTTTCCAGGCACCAAACTATACTAAAAGCTAGGAATATGCCTTCTCTGCCCTCAGCGAATGTGTGGAGGGTACTCTGAACAGTTTGGGACAAAAAAAATGGAGTGAAAATAGAAGCTTATTGTGATCTGAAACAATTTGAAATCCATGCTTAGTTTTTCCATAGTACACAATTCCCATGAACTTTTTGGGGACCCCTTATATAATCTAGTAGGGTAAAAGGTACAACAGTTAACGAATACAAACACTATATCCTACAGAAATGTAGTGTTGTACACACACTCACACACACATGCACAGAGAGGAGCCCTGGGAAAGCTGGGAAAGATCTTGAAGGATGCATAGGAGTTCACTCTGGGAGGGAAAAGCATTTTAAGCAGAAGGATGAAACATACATGGAACCATGGCAGTCTCCACCATTTGAGAAACATACAGGAGATTCTCTCAGAGCCTCATTCATTTCCCTTGACTACCCAGTCCATTCAGTGCATCTCTTCACCTAAAGGCCCCTACCCCAATCCCCAAGAACACACACACACACACACACACACACACACCACACGCGCGCGCGCGCGCGCACAACCCTCCCCTACTCAGAGCACACGGGACTCAGGGCAGCTAAGGACTTTCAGGAATTGTGACGGGTGGGATGATTCCACAGGATCATCGTGGTGGTGGTGGTCATTGAGTTGGTTGGCTCACCGTTTGCTGATTGCCTGCCTTGCCTGTATCACCTCCGCTTCTTGCTGCAGGTGTTTCTGCCACCTCCAAATAAACCACCTGCCCTCAAACCCTCTTCTCAGGGTCAACTTGTGGGAGGACACAAATCAAATTGACTAGAAGTTAAATGCTAAGAATGCGGTGCAGTGACGGGAAACATGGGGACCAAGATCTATCACCATCCACTTTTTTTTTTTTAAGATTTGTTTATTGCTAATGCCAAGTCAGATATACAAAGAGGAGGAAAGACAGAGGAAAATCTTCTGTCTGATGATTCATTCCCCCAGCGGCCGCAACAGCCAGAGCTTAGCTGATCCGAAGCCAGGAGCCCAGAGCTTCTTCCAGGTCTTCCACATAGGTGCAGGGTCCCAAGGTTTTCGGCCATCCTCTACTGCTTTCCCAGGCTGTATGCAGGGAGCTGAATTGGAAGCTAGAACCCGCAGCCTTATGGGATCCCGATGCATTCAAGGCGAGGACTTTGGCTGCTAGGATACTGCACCAGGTTCTGTTTTTGTTTTTTTTTTTTTTTTTTCACTCTTTTTTAAAAAGATGCATTTATTTTTATTGTAAAGTCAGATATACAGAGAGGAGAAGAGACAGAGAGGAAAATCTTACGTCCGATGTTTCACTCCCCAAGTGAGCCACAACGGCCGGTGCTGTGCCGATCTGAAGCCAGAAACCTGGAACCTCTTCCGGGTCTCCCACGCAGGTGCAAGATCCCAAAGCTTTGGGCCATCCTCAACTGCTTTCCCAGGCCACAAGCAGTGAGCTGGATGGGAAGTGGAGCTGCCGGGATTAGAACCGGCGTCCATATGGGATCCCAGCATGTTCAAGGCGAGGACTTTAGCCACTAGACCACCACGCCAGGCCCTGTTTTTCCACTTCTAAAGGCATGGTGACAGAGGGAAGAAGAAACAGAAAAAAAGAAATCTTCCATCTGCTGGTTCACTCCCTAAATGACTTCAATGGTCAGAGCTGGGCAAACCCTAAACTAGCAGTCAGGAACTCCCACCTAGTTATAAACATCTGAAGATGCAAGGAGGGCATTGTCCTTGAAAAGAGGCCACCAGGAGCCAATTCTATGGCATAGCAAGTTGAGCCTCAGAGTGCTATGCTAGCATCCCATATGGGTGCCAGTGCAAGTCCCAAATGCTCTAGTATATGCTCTATATGGCTTCCTGCTAATGGCCTAGTAAAGCAGCAGAAGATGTTCTAAATGCTTGGGTCCTATACCTATGTGCAAGGCTTAGAAGAAACTCCTGGCTCCTGGCTTTACACTGGCCCAGGTCTGGCCATTGTGGTGGTCTGGCCAGTTGGTAGTGATGGCAGGGGATGGAGGTGGGGTGGGAATAAACCAGCAGGTGGAAGATTATCTGTGTATGTGTGTATGTCTTCTCTCCATTGTAATTGTGCCTTTCAAATTAAAATAAATAACTTTTAAGAGGTTACTGAAGAGAATACTGCTGCTTAATTTTAAGGACATTTCTGGGAATAGGTGGAGAATGTCTAGATAAAGAACAAATTACTGTGTTTAGTTACTCAAGATGGCTGAAAAGCAATAGATTCTGTATGCGTATCATCCAAGTAAAACTGTCATAATGGATAGCATACCAGCTCTGTCTGGAAACTGCTTGAACAAGTCCCAGTGTCTCTCTTGGATGTCCTGCAGACTCTTAGAGGCCGTTTGTTCTCACCCTTGTAACACACTTTGGTCATTTGCATATTAGTAAACATTACACAAGCAGAGGATGGAAAAGCACTTGTGTCATTGGGCTTGCTTTCCTTGTTGCCGCTGCAATGAGAGCATGTCTAGGCTAGCCCGGGGGATGCTGAGAAACACGTGGCACCAGGCCAGGCCCGCCTGAATTATCCCAGCCGGGGCCATCCTAGATCAACCAACAGCCAGTTGAACCTCAGACACATGAATGAGCTCAGCCAAAAGTTGTCTGGAAAATGCACAACTGACCCCAGACACTCAATTGAGCCCAGCTGAGATCGGCCCAGCCCAACCCAGCCCAGCCCACCATAAACTGAGCCCCGCCAAAGCATGAGCTAAAGCTGTGCTCGGAATGTCTTGTTGAAGCCTCTATGGTTGTTTGCACAGTGTTGTTGTGGCAGCTGAGAGCCAAAACATATGATCCTCAGACCCCCTGCCCTGGCCTTCTCCACAATTCTGTGATTTATGCTATGTTTTTTTGTTTTTTGTTTTTCTCTGCAGAAACCAGCCAAGGGGTGGTATCTGTGGCTTGCTGTGATACAGAGGAAGATTGAAGGTAAATGAAAAACAGGGTCTTTTAAAACGTGAGAGAGGCTTCAGCATGCTTGTAGGTCAAGGGTTGAAGAAATGTATGTTAAGATATAAATGTTCAGGGCCCTGCGGCGTGGCCTAGCGGCAAAAGTCCTCGCCTTGAACGGGCCGGGATCCCATATGGGCGCCGGTTCTAATCCCGGCAGCTCCACTTCCCATCCAGCTCCCTGCTTGTGGCCTGGGAAAGCAGTCAAGGACGGCCCAAAGATTTGGGATCCTGCACCTGTGTGGGAGACCTGGAAGAGGTTCCTGGTTCCCGGCTTCGGATTGGCGCAGCACCAGCCATTGCAGTCACTTTGGAGTGAATCATCAGACAGAAGATCTTCTCTGTCTCTCTTCTCTGTATATCTTTGTAATAATAATAATAAAAAAAATGTTTAGCACGGGTGCTGGGAGAGACAGGCAGGGCCCCAGACTGTCCCATCATAAAACCAGACCTGTCTGGGGACCTACATATGGTCACAGGTGTGGGAGCTGTGGATTACCCAGGAAAGGTAGCATTTGGGGATGTGTGGGATTGGGGACTGCTGAGGGAGTACTTTACAGGGAAGGAATGGCTTCTGGGAAACTTCCACAGACCAGACCACTACATTCCCCCAGGGGAAAGCAGAGGGCGTGTCTGGGACAGACCAAGACACCTGACCATGTGGGAGACTTGGTCTGAACTAGTTGGCATTGACAACAGCCTACTGATACGCATGAGAACTAGGACTGAGGGGCCTGCCTGGCAGGGCTAGGCCATAGTACCCGCTACTGAGTGTCAGGGGGAGAATGGGCCATGTTAGGGTAGGCTGTGACACGACACTAACCAACATATGAGAGAACTAGGTCTGGGGACAGATTCAGTGAAGGATTTGTGGGCTTATCCCTGTGGGACTATAATACCTACTGGCTTGCACAAGAACTGGAGGTGGTAACAGGTGGACTAGGCTTGATTACCACAGAACTCACCGACACTCATGGGTACTGGGGTTGGGAACAGGTCAGGCTGGCCCAGGCTGTAGCACCCACAAGTGCACCCAAGAATTGGGTGTTGGATGGGCCAGGCTGTAGCATCCACCAGCTCACACAGACTGAAACTTGGAGTGGGAGGGTCAGACTATGCTGAGCAGGTGGACTGGCACACATATGATCCAGGTCTGAGAGAGGGCCTGGTGGAGGAACTTGGGGAACCCCTCTACTTGGCTGTAGCTCCTGTTGGTGAGCATGAGAGTAAGGGCTGGGTGTGGACCAGGCTGGGCAAGGCTGTCCCACTTGTTGGCAAGAGTGTGGGCTGGCTTGGGGGATGGACTGGGCAAGGCCAGGCCAAGTTATAGCACACACTGGTATGCACAGTACCTAGGATGAGGTACAAGCCATGCCAGGCCAGACTACTGCATGGCTGGTTCACATGAGAGCCAGGAATGGGGGCATACTGGGCAGGCGTTGGCTACAGCACCCACCAGCAAGAGTTGGGACTGGATATGATTTAAGCCAGGCAAAACTGCTGCATCCAATGGCAAGGGCTAAGACCATGCCAGGCTGGGTCAGAGCAACTACCAGGCACGAGCAAGAACTGTGTCTGGGACTGGGGCTGGTAGGGGAGCTAAGGGAACCCCCCTACTATGCTATGATTCTCACTGGCGCACTTCCCAATGGTGAGTATGAGGGCCAGAACCAACGGCACATGGCTACAGCATCCCTTGGCATGAGTGTGGCTAGGCTGGGACTGGGCTAGGCTCCAGCACCCACTGGCACTTATGAGGGCCGGAGTTGGTATAGGACATGCTGGGCTAGGTGTCTGCACCTTCTGAACCATGTGAAAGCCAGGTCTGGGGGTGGGCCAGGTGGGGCTGGGCTGTAACACCCACTGGTGAGAGCCAGAATGGGTGTGGACTGTTCAGGTAAGACTATAGCACCCAGTGAATGCCAGGACTGGAAATGGGCCAAGTCAGGCTGGGCCAAGCACCCAGTGGTGCTCACAAGATCTGCAACTGGGAGATGGGCTGATAAAGGAACTTGGGGAACTCCTCTTTTAAGACACAATCCCCATGGTGAATTCAAGAGCTGAGACTGAGGGCAATCCAGATCAGTCTGGGCTACAGTACCAGTCAGCATGATTGTGGGTCAGGTCTGCTTGTGGAACCAGGCTGGGCTAGTCCGTAGCACTCATTAGCAGATGTGAGAGCCAGAACATGTTGCACACAGGTCAAATTGGGCCACAACACCCACCAGTTCACATTAAGGCCAGGACTGGGGGCTGGTCAGGCTGGGTTAGGCTGTACCACACACCAGCATGAATTGGAACCTGGAGTGGGCTGGACAGAGCCAGGCTACAGCATCCTCCAGTGAATGCCAAGGTGAGATGAGCCATGCCAGACCTAGGCTGCAGCAACCACTGGCAGATGCAAGATCCTGAGCTGGGGGCTAGCTTGGTTTGGGAACTGTGGCGGCTTCCCTGCTGGGCCACTGTTTCCATTGGCAAGTGTTAGAGCTGGGACTAGGGGTGGATTGGGCTGGGCAGGGCTTACATCAACCATTGGCCTGCATAAGAGTGGGTTTGGGGGAGGGCCAGACTAGGCCAGGCCACTTCATCCACTGGCACATGCAAGAGCAAATGTAAGTACAGATTGATTGGGCTTAGCTACAGTATCTGCTGGCAAGTACCAGGGCTGGGTGCAAGTCAGTCATGTCAGACTGGACTTCAGTACCCCTTGAAAAGTGCAAGAACCAGGACTGAGAGTGGACCCACTAGGGGAACTGTAGGCATTCCTCTCCTGGTCTGCAGCTCCTGTTAGTTAGCAAGAGAGCCAGGGCAATGGGCGGGCCAGGCTAGACAAGGCAGCAGCACCCATTGGCATATGTATGGGCTGGATTGTGGAATGGGGTGAGCTGAGCTAAGCTAAGCTATGGCATTCATAAGAATATACAAGAGCTGGATGGGACATACGGACTGGTGTGCTGCACATACCAGTGTGCACAAGAACTGGGCTGGGGGTGGACTTAGTGGTAGTTCTTGGGGGTTGTCCCAGTAGGCTGTAGTTCCCACTGGTATACATAAGGACCAGGTTTGGTGTGGGGTGGGTCACATTACCTGTTGGTTTGCTGGAGACAGAACTGACCAGACAACTGCAGTCACATTGTGTGTCTAGGCTAATGTGGGTGACAGGTTGAACTGGACCCTGCACTGACTGGCTCACATAGGTTTCAGATCGGGGGTCACTCAAGGTAAGTTTTCCTGGAGGATCCCCTAACTGAACTGCTGGACTCAAAAGTTTAGCCACAGGGAAAATTGTAAGATTTGTGATCTGATCTTGGAGTGCATGTATTGGAACTGGGCTTCCTCAATTGCTGATACCTGTGCAGTGGTTGGCATACTCAGGTGCACATTAAGGCTTGTAGAGAATGTTGAATGCCATGTTGAAGGATGGAGAGCAGAACAGGTTGTACAACTTTCTTGGCCAAACTTTGGCAACAAGTGAATGAGTAGATACACTGGGTGGACTTTGTTAGCCAATGAACCTTGGCAGGATTTTCTCAATCTTGGAGCAATGAAACCAACAATGTCTCTGAACTATCAAAACTACTCAAATAATACCCTCAGATCATTCTTCTCCATATCAGGGCTTCTAAGATGACATCCATGCCTTGACCCTCCTCACTCTAATCATATGTGTGCATCCTTGTCAGCTATGTGAACAACATTTAAAAAGTAAATTTTTTAAAAAAATCTTTAAAAAATAAATAAATTTTTAAAAATATTTATGTGTTTTTATTGGAAAGTCAGATATACAGAGAGAAGGAGAGACAGAGAGGAAGATCTTCCGTCCGCTAATTCATTCCCCAAATGGCCTCAATGGCCAGAACTTAGCTGAGCCAAAGCCAGGAGCCAAGAGCTTCTTCTGGGTCTCCCACATAGGTGCAGGATCCTGAGGCTTTGGGCCATCCTCTACTACTTTCACATGCCACAAGCAGAGAACTGGATGGGAAGTGGGTCCACTGGGACATGAGCCAGTGCCCATATGGGATCCTAGTGTATGCAGGTCAAGAAGTTTAGCCCCTAGGCTACCATATCAGGCCCAATTTTTTAAAATAATTTTTTTAAAAGATGAAAGTGTGCAGGGGCTGGTACCATGGCTCAGCAAGCTAATCCTCCACCTTCCAGCACCAGCACCGCATATGGTTTAAGTCCTGTCTGCCCCACTGTCTCCTCAGCTCCCTGCTGAAGCAACAGAGGATAGCTCAAGTCTTGAGACTCCCATATCCATAAGGGAGACCCAAAAGAAGCTCCTGATTGCAGATTGGCTCTGCTACACTCTGTTGTGGCTATTTGGGGTGTGAACCAGCAGATGGAAGGTCTTTCTCTGCCTCTCCTTCTCTCTGTAATCTGTCCAATTGAAATAAATAAATCTTCCTCCCTCCCCCCAAAAAAAGATTTAAGTGTGGCTCCAAAGTCGCGATGTGTTTAACGTAGTAGAAGTTTGCATCCTTTCTCTCTTGTGAACGTAGGCTAGTGTGGCCATGTACTCTGTGAGGTACTCAGGTCCCAAGCTCCTGCTCTGTGTGAGGACATGGTGGTCCAGGATTCCTGCCTACTGCAGCCATATTTTAACTGCTGAGATAGAATATGGGAGGAAGTGACCTTTCACCTTCATGGTCAGTAGATATCTATATTTATTTATATATTTTTAAAAATTATGTTGAAAGAGTTTGGGAGGGAGGGCAGGAGAGAGAGAGAGAGCACACTTCCATTTGCAGATTCACTCCCCAGATGGCTATAATATCCAGCAACTGGGCCAGGTGGGAGCCAAAAGCCAGGAGTTTCATCAGGGTCTCCCATGTGGGTGGCAGGGGCCCAAATATTTGGGCCATCTTTCACTGCTTTCTTAGAGCGTTAGTAGGGAACTGATCAGAAGTGGAATAGCCAGGACTCATATTGGATACTGACATCACAGGCAGTAGGTTAACCCACCGTTTCACAAAACTGGCTCCTATTTATTTATTTTTACTTGCTCAGTGGAGGGACAAGAGAGAAAGCAAGAGAGAAAGACAGAAAGCTCTCATCCACTGGCTCACTCTCCAAATACCCACAGCTGCTGGAACTGGGTCAGAGCTAAAGTCAGAGGGCTGCAGCTGCAGTCTAGTTCTCCCATGTGGGTGACAGAAGCTCAGTTATTTGAGTTGGCACTGATGCCTTCCAGAGCCTGCAGGAACCAGAGGCATGTATCAGAGGGCAGGTATGCCAAGTGAGGCACGGACATCTTGACTAATGTCTTAATCACAAAGCGAAACACCCACCCAATTTCATTTCTTCATCTTTCCTTTTTTTTTCTTTAATTGCAGTCAGATATACAGAGAGGAGGAGAGACAGAGAGGAAGATCTTCTGTCCACTGGTTCACGCCCCAAGCAGCTGCAACAGCCGGAGCTGAGTCAATCCAAAGCCAGGAGCCTACACGCAAGTACAGGGTCCGAAGGCTTTGGGCCGTCCTCCACTGCTTTCCCAGGCCACAAGCAGGGAGCTGGATGGGAAGTGGAGCCACCGGGATTAGAACTGGTGCCCATATGAGATGCTGGCGCATTCAAGGTGAGGACTTTAACCACTGTGCCATCATGCCGGGCCCCATTTCTTCATTTCAACCCTTCTCATTTTCTCTTTGTCCCTATTTTAAAAAAATTATTTATTCTCATTGGAAAGGCAGATTTACAAAGAGAAGGAGAGGCAGAGAGAAAGATCTTCCATCTGCTGGCTCACTCCTCAAATAGCCACACTGGCTGGAGCTGAGGTGATCTGAAGTCGGGAGCTAGGAGCCTCTTCTGGGTCTCCCACGTGAGTGCAGGGCCCCAAGGCTTTGGTTCATCCTGCACTGCTTTCCCAGACCATAAACAGGGAGCTAGATGGAAAATGGAATAGTTAGAGCCCAGCACGATGGCCTAGTGGCTAAAGTCCTCGCCTTGAACATGCCGGAATCCTATATGGGTGCCAGTTCTAATCCTGGCAACCCTGCTTCCCATCCAACTCCCTGCTTGTGACATGGGAAAGTATTCGAGGACGGCCCAATGCATTGGTTTCCTGCACCCACATGGGAGATCTGGAGGAAGTTCCTGGCTCTTGGCTTCAGATCGGCAAAGCTCTGGCTGTGTGGTCACTTGGGAAGTGAATCATCAGAAAGATCTTCTCTGTCTCTACTCCTCTCTGTTTATCTGACTTTACAATTTAAAAAAAATGAAGCAGTTTGAACATGAACCAGTGCCCATGTAGAATGCTGGTTCTTGGAGGTGGAGAATTAGCTAATGAAGAGATTGCACTGGGCTCCTTTGTCCCTATTTTTCTTTGAGATTGTTTACTTAAAATCTAGAGTTAGAGGGCCTGGCATGATAGCATAGCGGTTAAAGTCATTGCCTTGCACACCCGGGATCCTATATGGGCATCAGTTCTAATCCTGGCAGCTCCACTTCCCATCCAGCTTCCTGCCTGTGGCCTAGGAAAGCAGTGGAGGACGGCCCAAAGCCTTGGGACCCTGCACCCATATGGGAGACCTGGAAGAGGCTCCTGGCTTTGGATTGGCTCAGCTCCAGCCTTTGCAGCCGCTTGGGACATGAACCAGTGGATGGAAGATCTTCCTCTCTGTCTCTCCTCCTCTCTGTATATCTGACTTTGCGATTAAAAAAAATCTAGAGTTAGAGAGAGAGATCTTTGTTCTGCTGGTTCACTACCCAAATGACTGTGATGCTCAGAGCTGGTTCAGACGGGTGTCAAGCGCTTCATCCATGTCTCCCACATGGGTGCTTTTTCTGGACCATTAGCAGGGAGCTGGGTCCGAAGCGGAGTAACTGGGACAAGAGCAGGTGCCCATATGATATGCTAACCTCACAGGTAGCAACTCAGACTGCCATGCTGTGCTACCGCCCCTCAGCCTATTCTCAGAGAAGAGTCACACAGCCATGTCCAACTGCAAGGGAGGCTGGGAAAGTCAATCTGATTGTGGCCAAGCACATGAGTGTCTAAAGGGTGTGCAAGCACGAAGTGATAGTCCTACCAGTTTAAAGGAGAAGGGTTAACTGATTAGAACAAGATGTATGTGGATGGCAGGCTGTATTAGCTCTTTCTTGCCTTCTTGTTAAGGCAGGGCTCACATTATGGAAAGTGGGGCAGCTGTGTTTCCAGTCTGGGTGTAAATCATGATTTGTCTAAACAGGTCATGGCAATGCTATCAACTCTGCCAGGAACTTGTTCTCTCAGTCTTCCCTGCAGCTGTCAATGGGCACACAGCCTTGTTCTGACCAGTGTAACATGGAAGGAAGAGTGCTGAGTGTTTCTGGGAGATGCTTCACTCCCTGTGCAAGAGACAGAGGAGGCCTTGCTGGCATACTCCTGCCTGGGATGCTGGTGCAAGACAGTCAGCTCACAACTATGAATGGCCAAGGGCAGCAGGCGTTTAGGGCAGCAGTTAAGATGTTCGAGTTTCACGTTGAGGTACCTGGGTTTTATTTGTGACTCCAGTTCCTGACTTCAGCTTCCTGCCAGTGTAGACCTTGGGAGGCAGTCGTGACAGCTCAGGTAACTGGATTCACCCCTCGGGTGAAGCATGGCTTAACTTCTGGGCTTTTGGCCTTGGCTCAGCCCTGTGCCAGCTGCTGCAAGCATTTGGGGAGTGAACCAACAGAGAGAACTGACTCTGTTTCTCTCTCTCTCTTTCTCTCTCACTCTACCTCTCAGATAAGCAAAATCCAATAAACCAGAAAAAAAGGCCAAAAGAATTGCAAAGCGCAGCCAAGAACCCTGACATCTTTTTGTGGCTTCAAACAACCTAAAGGGGCCAACCATTTGGAGGGGGGCGGGACATGTGAGGAAGTGAGAGTATTACCTCCATGGGAAAGGGCACTCAGCACCAGCCGCGAGCCCCGGAAGGGTGGATGGGAGTCAAGTCAGGAGGACTTTGTGTGCAGCAGCGTGACTTATGGGCACAGTTATCTCATTCCCAGTCAGGGCAAGTTTCCCTGCCTGTGAGCTGATTCACCAACCAAGCATGGCAGGCATTTGCTCTTCTTGGATTGAAGAGGTCTGCCGCATGAACAGGCTTTTAGTTTGGAAACCCCAGGCTCTCAAGGCGAAGCTCTAGATTCTGTGGGTGAGTAGGGAAGGGCTGCTTGGATGGAAACAGTGCCCAGGGTCTTGCAGCAGATGGGACTTTCCTGTTACTGGGAGAAGGGTGAGGAGCTCTGTGTTTCACTTCTTTCCAACCGCAAGCTGGCAGGCTGTCAGCTGGAGTGGGGCTGGGCACTGCTGGACATTTGCAGGGACTGAGCTCTAAGCTACGTTCCTCCTGGACACAGCAAGCCCCCTAACAGTGACTACATCAGCCCTGCTCCCACGCCACTGCCTCCCAGTGTCGAGACTGGGCAATCTCAGAGGTTCTGTGTGACTCCCCGCAAGAACTGAGGGGAAGGAGAGTAAAAGCAACAAATTTAAAACCCAGAAGGCTGAGGCAGACTTTGCCTTGGAGTCTTGAGGATGTGGCTGAGTCAGACTGTGTATTAATTTTTAAAGACTAAGATAAGATCCTAAAGCTACTTTCTGAGTTATATGGTGCATTATAGACCTTCTGCAATGGCACAGATTCATTTCATTTTATACAAACCCAAGGAAAGGTAGTGAAAAGAGGTGATACATTATCTCAGTGACTTTTTTAATTGATGACTTTTTTAGAGATTTATTTTATTCTTATTGGAAAGGCAGATTTATACAGGAAGAGGAGGAGGAGAGAGAGAGGAAGATCTTTCATTCGCTGGTTCACTCCTCAAGTAGGCGCAACGTCCGGAGCTGAACCGATCCGAAACCAGGACCAGGAGATTCTTCTGGGTCTCCAACATGGGTGCAGGGTCCCAAGTCTCTGTGTGGGAGACCCAGAAAAAGCTCCCTAGCTTCAGTTTGGCTCAGCTCCTGCCATTGAAGGCATTTGGGGAATGAACCAT
Organism: Ochotona princeps; assembly: GCF_030435755.1. NCBI lineage: Eukaryota > Metazoa > Chordata > Mammalia > Lagomorpha > Ochotonidae > Ochotona > Ochotona princeps. The sequence continues at coordinate 110,444,079 of NC_080832.1, forward strand.
TTGATGGAAAATCTTTCTGTCTCTCCTACTCTGTAAATCTTCCCTTCCAATAAAAATAAATCTCTAAAAAGAAAAAAGGAAAAGAAACAGGTGCCAGCCTGTCACTTGCAGCACCCCTTGGACTGCTGGCAGCCACCCGGTGCCAGGCACACAATGGAGCCCCAAGCCCAAGGAAGCTCCCTAAGTTGTGGGGCAGGGAAGTCCCTAGCAGGCGAAGTCCACGCCCTTTCTCGGGCGCTGTCCTGAGAAGTCCTTTTGAGATCCTGCTCCCTCCCCAGCATCTTTCCATTCTACTTTGTTAGAATAGTACCTTTGTTGTCTAAGGAACTTACACACATGGTGGGGGGAGGGGAAGCCACAGACATCCTAATACAAGAATGTGTTAGACAAAAGGCATTGCTTGCAAAAGCAGCAATAAAACAGTTAACTGCTTAGTGCAGCAGTTAAATCACAGCCACACACACACACACACACACACACACACACACACCATCAGAGTGCCTAGATTCAAGACGTGGCTCCTCTGCCTCCGATTCATCTTCCTGCTGACACACACCCTGGGAAGCAGCAGATGATGCTGGATAAAGTACCTGGAGTCCCTGCACTCTCACCTGAAAGACCTGGACTGAGTTCCAGGCTCCTGGCTTCATGCTAGCCACCCCCTGGCTGTGTGGGGCATCTGGGGAGTGAACCAGCAGACAAGAGATCTCTCTCTATCTTTCAAATAAGTTAAAAATGAATAAGTAAATGGGTGAATATATACACCCTGCCCTGTGATGTGTACACTCTGTACCCTTCCTGCAGTCGCCTGCAACTTCCCTGTGTGTGAGGCATCAAACATAGCACAAGTAATGGATGTCAGTTCTGAGATGAGGCTATAAGAGGCACTGCAACTTGTTTTAATAACTCTCTCTCTCTCTCTCTCTCTCTCTCTCTCTCTCTCTCTCTCTCTCTCTCTCTCAGTGCTTACTCCAGAGACGTGCCAGCTCCTCTGTCATGAGAAAATTCAAGCACCAAATGGAAAGGCACAGGTGAGAAATTGAGGGTTCTGGCCGATAGCCAGCTGAGAACAGAGCTTCCTGCCGGCTGCCTGGTGTATGAACTTGGATGAGAGATGACTGCAGCCCCAGCAGACAACTCAAGACCTTGAGCCACAACCGTCACTGCTACGTTCCTGAGGCACAGGAGCCACAGAGAATGAATGTTTGCTTTCATAATTATCTGAGGATTCAGGTGACTTGTTGGAGAGAAATAGATAACTATCGACAACAGAGAAATTAAATGGTGGGGGGCGGGGCTCGATTACTTCAAGCTTACAAAACAGCAGTTTTAGAGGCCGGCATTGTGGCATAGTGGATAAAACCGCACCTGCAACACTGCTGTCCCATATAGGTGCTGGTTCATGTTCTGACTGCTCCACTTCTGATCCATCTCCCTGCTAGCAGCCTGGGAGAGCAGCAGAAGATGGCTCAGAGCTTGGGTTCCTGCCACCCAGGAGGGAGACCTGGATAAAGCTCCTAGCTTTGGCTGGCCCAACCCCAGCTATCGCAGTCATTTGGGGCAGTTGAAGATCTCTCCTTCTCTCTCTGCAGCTCTACCTTTTAAATAAATAAGTGAATGTTTTTAAAAAGTAATTTGTAGGCTTACTTAGACAAATTATTTATCTTACATTAGTATTTAATGCTCTATTTCAAGAATAATCGATAAAATGAAAAAAAGTAAAATAAAGTTCTTTCTCTCTTGGTGTTGACATCCTTAGCATGTTTACTCTTGTGTTCATACCTGTTGCCTCAGTAACAAAATAGCTGCTGTAGCTGCAGACATCACACCATGTTCAAGGCCAAAAAAAGGTGGGGTTAGGGGGAGAGGACAGTCCTGCCCACACCGTTCTATTTTATCAGGAAAAGCAAAAACTCTTCCTTGATTGCCCCAGCAAATTTCTACTTGTGTGTCATTTTCCATAGACACCACTAATGCAAACCAGTGTTTTTTTTTTTTTAAAGATTTATTATTATTGGAAAGTTGGATATACAGAGAGGAGGAGAGACAGAGAGGAAGATCTTCCACCCAATGGTTCACTCCCCAAGTGAGCCGCAACGGGCCGGTGCGCGCCGATTCGATGCCGGGAACCAGGAATCTCTTCCAGATCTCCCACACGGGTGCAGTGTCCCAAAGCCTTGGGCCGTCCTCGACTGCTTTCCCAGGCCACAAGCAGGGAGCTGGATGGGAAGTGGAGCTGCCGGGATCAGAACCGGCGCCCATATGGGATCCCGGGGCGTTCAAGGCGAGGACTTTAGCTGCTAGGCCATGGTGCCGGGCCCCAAACCAGTGTTTTATCAGGACCTGAGCTCAACGTCATCCTGAGCAAAAGCAGACTTACATTAGCAAAGGGGATTTGGTACTGAGAAGGAAATTAGTGGTGTCTGCTGCAACTCTGCTTAATAAACAGGACTTTCACCTGCATGAGAAGTAGCTGTTACCCTTTGGCATGAAGGATTTGCATTACCAGGAAGCTGGATTGGGAGTGGAGGAGCCAGGACTGAAACCGGGCGCTCCAGTAAGGATGTGGGCATCCCAAGCACGTAACTGTTGTGCCAAACACCTACCCATGCTTTTAAACAATTCATATTTTGGGGCCTAGCGCGATAGCATAGTGGTTAAAGTCTCGCCTTGCACTCCCAGGATCCCATATGGTCGCCAGTTCTAATCCTGGCGGCCCTGCTTCCCATCCAGCTCCCTGCTTGTGGCCTGGGAAAGCAGTCGAGGACAGCCCAAAGCCTTGGGACCCTGCACCTGCACGGGAGACCTAGAAGAGGCTCCTGGCTCAGGGCTTCGGATTGGCTCAGCACCAGCAGTTGTGATCACTTGGGGAGTGAACCATCGGACGGAAGATCTTCCTCTCTGTCTCTCCTCCTCTCTGCATATCCGTCTTTCAAGAAAAATAAATACATTAAAAAAAAAAACAATTCATATTTTTAATCATGAAATCTTCTACCCAAAATAAAATGTAGGATGTTGAGAGAGCATTTGCATTTATCAATGTGGTACCCCGACCATCCTACTTCTGCCCTTGGTTTGATATGATTATGGTCCTAAAACTTGAGTTTGTCATTCCTTTCCTCTTCGTAGCTTTATGGTTTATTGTGTCTGTTTAATATGTGTATAATCGTTGATAACTGTATCTTTTCTACTCCTTTTCTCACTGGCACATCGCAGGATTCAACTGTATTGTTGGATTGCTAGTCATTCACTTTGACAACCATTGCCCTCTCTAATTGTGTGACTCTGTAGCAGTGTGTTAGAGTGTCTGCCCCGTTCCTGTCCTTTTCTCTTCCTGGTAATTTTTTTTAAATTTTTATTGCAAAGTCAGATATACAGAGAGAAGGAGAGACAGAGAAGAAGATCTTCTGTCTGTTGATTCACTCCCCAAGTGACCGCAATGGCCAGAGTTTAGCTGATCCAAAGGCAGGAGCCCAGAGCTTCATCCAGGTCTCTCACACGGGTGCAGGGTCCCAAGGCTTTGGACTGTCCTCAACTGCTTTCCCAGGCCACAAGCAGGGAGCTGGATGGGAAGCTCCCTGTGCAAGAAAGGGAGCAACCCAGACCAGGCAAGAGAAAGATACCCACTGGCATACATTTGGCTTAGGTCAGGGGCAGATCAGGCTGAACCAGTTTATATCACCCACTGGGGAATCCAAGCACCAGAACAGAGTATGGGTCGAGCCAGGTTTGGTCGCAACTCATACCAGTGCACATTACAGAAAGCCAAGGTGAAGTGAGCCGTACCAGATGTGCCCGCAGCACCCAACCAGCACATGTGAGAACCAGGGAGAGAGAGGGCAAAGCCGGCAGGGGGAATGTGGGCTCCCCTGTTGGACAGCCACTCCCACTGGAGAGCATGAGCTGGGATGGGGGCAGACCAGACCAGGCAGGGATACAACACCTGTGAGCCTCATGTGAGCTAGATCAGGGAAAAACCAAGCTGGGCTGACTATTACGACTGGTGCAAGCATAAATTAGAGTGGGTGAGGATTGTTTGGGCTTAGCTGCAGCATCAGCTGGCAGAGGCTGGCACTGGGGGCTAACTTTGTCAAGTTAAACTCCAGAACCACCTGCAGAGTGCATAATCTGGGAGTGGGGCTGGACTAGTAGGGAAATAGTGGACACCTCCCTCTTAGTGGGTTACCACTCCCATTGGAGAGCATGAAAACCAGGACTGGGGCAGGGGTGGCTAGACAGAAAGGCAACTGCCAGTATGTGTGTAGGCTGGATAGTCGGGCTGGATGGGTTGAACTAGGCTTCAATGCCCATTGACATGTATGAGAGCTAAATGGGATGTGGGACAGACTGAACAAGTCTGCGGTACATAGTGGCAAGCATAGGAACCAGGGTAGGGGGCAGTCCTGGTGGGGGTTAGAGGGAGTCACCCTGACTAGGCTGCAGCTCCCACTGGTTTGCGTGATGGCTGAGTATGAAGTGGGCATGATCAGGCTGGACTGCAACAACCATTGGTTCAACTGGAAGAAAGGGCTGGAAACAGAACTGACCCAGAAATTGCAACCACCAGCATGTGCATAAGCTGACTGGGACTGTGCCGGACCATGTACTGGCAAAACACATACAAGAGTCAGGTCTGAATCACCTCAGATAAAGTTTCTCTGGAAATCTCTCCAACTGAATTGCTGATCTCAGAACCCCAACCATGAGGAGACTATGTCAGCCAGTGGATTCTGAATAGATTTCATCGTGCTTGGAACAGCGAGATTGGCAGCAATTCAAAACTGTTAAACTATCAAATCTGCTTCAGCAGGACCCTCAGAGTGCGCCTCACATTGGGAACCTGGGATGGGTGGGAGGCTGGGTGGGGCTTCTTCCTTTGTTTCTCCCTTACTCCAGATACAGAAAAAATATATATATATATTAGTGTGGAAACAATGGTCTTACCCACTTTCCTGTAACCCTTGACCCTTTGTGCCCTTACCAACTATGTAAGATTATCAAAATAAAAAAATCCTCCCTTAAAAAAAAAAAAGAAAGAAAAGAACTGGCACCCCTATGATATCCCTGTGCATGCAAGGCAAGGACTTTAGCCACTAGGTTATTGTGCTAGTGGCTAAATATTTCAACTAGCTGGTTTGACTCTGTTGCATCCATATTGGCTAAGAGCCCAGCATGTGGTTTTAGCAGGTTCCTTGTGTTTTCTGTAAGGGCTGCAGGAGCTGCAGTGGCTTGTCCAGGCTGGGGCTATCACTTTGCAAGTGTCTTCTTTGTGGAGCTGAGCACAGAGCTGCCAGCAAGAGGCTGACTAACGAAGACGTTCACCCACCAACGCTGGGTGACCACAGAAAGCCCTTACCTTCAATGAGGATGTCTGATGGCAGGAGAGGGGCAGCGGAAAATGTGGGTTCCTTGGTGACTGTTCCTTGCTTCCCTGGTGGAAGCTGGCAAAGGCAGGGACTAGGATCATGAACAGTCGGAATAGAATTCCCTTGAACCATGCCTCCAGCAACAATTTGAACCTGAGTCCCCTCCGCTTAAGGACGTGACTCCAAGAGTGCAGAAGTGGCACTGTGAGACATCTGTGAGGCCACTGCCACCTTGGGGGACACTCACTGTGGGGGAGCCAGCCATCAAGACAGAGAAGCAGTCAGAGGGATGCACCCTATCCAGAAACACCCAGTGGAGAAGCTGCGTGGACAGGAATTGAGGCCCTCAAGTGGCAGGCAGCAGCAGACACCAACCATAATCCTCTAGGGAGCAGTGACATCCTCACGCGTTAAAATGCCCCACCCCACATAGAGCTCAGCTAACCAAAGCTCTCAGCCGCAGAGTCCCACAAATTTGTCCTACAAATTTGCAAATTTAGGACAGGTGAGGAAGCTGAGACCTGGAGACAGTAAGTTGACAGTAAATGGAGAAGCCAAGATTTGAACTTGAAGAACATGCTGCTCTTCACCTTGACTCTACCCTTCAAATTGCCTAGAATCTATTTCTTCCCCCTTGCACTTTGAGAATGCCCTCAGTGACTCAGAACATGACTCAGTAATCTGCTTCCCCCAACTGAGGGATTGAATCAGGAGAACAATGCCTCCACTGAAGACACAGCCTCAGCCATGCCCTAAAAATAGCACCCTCAGAAAGGGAGAAACTGAGCTAAAGATTGGCAAGTGGAGTCTGCCCAAGAGAAAAGCCTGGCTTGAGACCTAAAAAAACAAAGACTATGTTACACATCAGTTTTGGAGTTCAAGAACCAGCCCCATTATGGGAATCTCAGCACTACAGGCTAGAGCCTAGCCTGTTATAGTACCAGACACCAGATGCAGTTTGAAAATTATTGTGCCCTCCACAATTGATGTGTTGAGACTGAATCTCTTTGGTGTTGGTATTAAGAGACAGGGCCTTTAGAGGTTGGCGGAGTCATGAGGGTTCTCACCTCACCAATGGGGCATGCTGGGTCAAATGACCAGAGGGAGCTCGACCTTCAGTCACAGCAGGAAGACACATCGACAAGTCACCACCCTGGGAGCAGAGAGCAGCTCCCAGCAGACACTAGCGCTGGCTCTTGGATCTTGACTGTACGGGACCACAGGAGAGAAACACCCCTCAGCGTGTGGTGTCCTGTGATCCCAGAATTGTGTGTTGTGGCCCACATGGACAAAGGCAGATGTCTTTAATTTGTTGTAAACATTCCAAAATGAAATCAGAATCACTCCTTAGGGTATAGTACAAGCAATCCCCAGCTTAGGATGGGTTGACTTAGCATGTTCCCAATTAGGACACGTATGTGCATCTGGGAGAAAGTGTCCTTGTACTTGAGAATTCTGACCTTTTCCCACGGCACCATACCCTCTCCCCCTGCACCGGGCAGCAGGGCAGCAGCAGGCAGCCAGCCCCGCCATCCTGGCGGACACCCTGGGGTGCTGTGTGGCTGAACTGACGGTCAGTAGGTCAGGTGAACCAAGGGCATCTTCAGAGTTGATGGTAGTTTCCCTTCACCATGGGCTTATCCCATCATGAGTCCAGGAGTGTTAGTGCTTGCAACAAAGAAAGCAAACAGGCTTTGCAGTCTCCCCTCTGCTCCCCCGCCCTGTGAAGTTAGGCGGGCTGTGAGTTAAGAGGAGCACAAAGCTCTCTGGGCAAATAATTAGGATCATGTACTTGGGGAGTTTTGTGTAGGTTTCACCACAAGATGCTGATTTCCCCAAAATCTGCACTAGGGACTGAAATGCTAAGGTGTTTTGTTTGTTTTGCTTTTTATAATATAGAGAGGATCAGAAAGGGCCAGGCCACAGGGAGCTGAAGTTCGGCTCAGTTCCATCCATTGAAGCCAGTTGCAGAAGAAACAGCAGATGGAAGATCTTTCTGTCTCTCCTTTCTGTAAAATCTGCCTTAAAAAAAAAAAAAAAAAAAAAAAAAAAAAGCAGAGCAGTTAGGACCCAAACCAACAAACCACCAATCTAATATGAGATGCTATTGTTTCAGTCAGTGTCTTAACCCACTACATCACAATACTGACCCCATCATTATTTCTTTTAATGTTCATTTACTTATTTATTTGAAAAGTAAAGAAAGACAAAAACAGAGTTTCTGTTTCTGTCTACTGACTCACTTCCCAAATGCCTATCCTGTCTCAGGCTGGGCCAAGCTGAAGCCAGGAACCTAGGATTTCGTTTGGTTTCCCCAGGTGGGTGTTGGGGACCCAACCACTGGAACCGTTGCTGCCACCTCCCAGAATCTGATTTGGAGTCATGAGCTGGGGCCAGGAGTCCTACAGATAGGCCATCCTGGGGCATAGCTGTCTTTTTTTTTTTTTAAGATTTATTTACTTTTATTACAAAGTCAGATATACAGAGAGGAGGAGAGACAGAGAGGAAGATCATCCGTCCGATGATTCACTCCCCAAGTGAGCACAACGGCCAGTGCTGTGCCGATCCGAAGCCAGGAGTCAGGAACCTGCTTTCCCAGGCCACAAGCAGGGAGCTGGATGGGAAGTGGAGCTGCTGGGATTAGAACCAGCGCCCATATGGGATCCCAGCGCTTTCAAGGTGAGGACTTTAGCTGCTAGGCCACGCCGCCGAGCCCCATAACTGTCTTAATAGTAAGCTAAATACCTGCTCCCCATCGTTCTCTGGGTTACTGCTGCTCATTCCATTTGACTGACACATCAGGAGAAGGTAGATATTTTCATTTGTTCCATGAAGACATAATCTTTGGGTCCAGCATGATAGTATAGCAGCTAAAGTCCTCGCCTTGCACGTGCCTGGATCCCATATTGACACCGGTTCTAATCCCGACAGCCCTGCTTTCCATCCAGCTCCCTGCTTGTGGCCTGGGAAAGCAGTCGAGGACGGCCCAAAGCCTTGGGACCCTGCACCCGCATGGGAGACCCAGAAGAGGTTCCTGGCTCCTGCCTTTGGATTGGCTCAACTCTGGCCATTGTGGCCACTTGTGGAGTGAATTATCGGTTGGAAGATCTTCCTCTCTGAATGTTTAACTTTTCAATAAAAAAGAAATAAATCTTTTAAGAAAAAAGACATTATCTTCTATTGACTTCCTATATAAGCTGAGAAATTTTTCAATCTAGAGAGAAAACCAAGATTTTGAAAGGCCCAGCGCCATGACCTAGTGGCTAAAGTCCTTGTCCTGAACTCACCGAGATCCCATATGGGTACTGGTTCTAATCCCGGCAGCTCTACTTCCCATCCAGCTCCCTGCTTGTGGCCTGGGAAAGCAGTCGAGGACAGCCCAAAGCCTTGGGACCCTGTACCCACATGGGAGACCTGGGGGAAGTTCCTGGATCCTAGCTCCCGGCTCCGGATTGGCACAGCACTAGCTGTTGTGCTCACTTGGGGAGTGAATTATCGGACGGAAGATCTTCCTCTGTCTCTCCTCCTCTATGTATATCTGACTTTGCAATAAAAATAAATAAATAAAGTGTTAAAAAAAAGTCACAAGTAGGAGTACCAAAGGGACACCCCTCCCGCCAAGCTAGTGGCTTGCTATTTTGTTTAAAGATTTACTTATTTTTATTTTACTTATTTTTATTGGAAAGTCAGATACACAGAGAGGAAGATTTTCTGTCTGCTGGTTCACTCACCAAATGCTCACAACTGCTAGAGCTGATCTGATCCAAAGCCAGGAACCAGGAGCTTCTTCTGGGTTTCCCATGTGGGTGCACGGTCCCAAGGCCCTGGGCTGTGCTTAACTACCCTCCCAGGCCACAAGCAGGGAGCTGGATGGGAAGCAGGGCTGCCAGGACACGAATCGGCACCCACATGGGATTCTGGTATGTGCAAGGCAAGGACTTTAGCCACTAGGTTACCGTGCCAGGTCCTAATAGCTTATAATTGACAGGAGTTTATTCCTCTGTCAAGCAGCAATGACATGTGATTGCTTAGGGTGCTTGCCATATTCAGCAACAGCTTGCAAGCTGGAGTCATAGATCAGCTCTGGGGACAGGTGCTACGGCACAGCGGTTAGGGCCTCATTACCTATCAGGATGCTGCTCACACAGGAATTGTGACTGCTCCACTTCTGGTGCAGTTTCCTGCTGATGCTCCTAAGAGGCAGATGACAGCCCCAATGCTTGCATTCCTGCTGCTCACAGAGGAGACCTAGATGGAGTTCCAGCCTCCTGGCGTCAGCCCAGCCCAGTCCCAGCTGCTGTAGGCATTTGGGGAGTGAACCAAAAGATGGAAGAACTCTTGCTCTTCCTCTCTCTCTCTCTCTCTCTCTTTTTCTTCCCCTCTCTTTCTCTCTTACTCTGTCTTAAAAATAAATAAACAAACAAACAAACAAACAAACAAATAAATAAATAAGGCCCGTCAGCGTGGCCTACGGCTAAAAGTCCTCACCTTGAACGCGCTGGGATCCCATATGGGCACCGGTTCTAATCCCGGCAGCTCCACTTCCCATCCAGCTCCCTGCTTGTGGCCTGAGAAAGCATTCGAGGATGGCCCAAAGCTTTGGGACCCTGTACCCGTGTGGGAGACCCGGAAGAGGTTCCTGGTTCCTGGCTTCGGATTGGCACAGCACCAGCCGTTGCAGTCACTTGGGGAGTGAAACATCGGACGGATGATCTTCCTCTCTGTCTCTCCTCCTCTCTGTATATCTGACTTTGTAATAAGAAATAAATAAATAAATCTTTTTAATAAATAAATAAATAAATAAGTTCTGGGGCCAGCATTATTGCAAAGCAGGTGAAGCTACCACTTGCATTGTTGGCATCCCATGTGGGTACTATTTCATGCCCTGGCTGCTTCCTACTAATGGCCTGGGAAAAGCAGTGGAAGATGGCTCTTATGTTGGGGGCCCTTCCACCCATGTAGGAGTCCCAGATGAGTCTTCTTGCTCCTGGCTACAGCCTGGTCCAGCGCTGGCCATTGCAACTATCTGGGGAGTGTACATCAGATGGGAAGCGCTCTCTCTCTCTCTCTCTCTCTCTCTTTGTAACCCTTTCTAAATAAATAAATAAATAAATAAATAAATAAATAAATAAATAAATAAATAAATAAATAAATAAATAGATTTTAGGGCTGACATCATGGTGTAGCAAGTCAGCCCATCACCTGCAAAACCAATATCCTATGTGGGCACCAGTTCATTTTTCAGCTGCTCCATTTCTGATCCAGTTCCCTGTTACTGCGCCTGGGAAAGCAGTGGATGATGGCCCAAGTGTTTGGATCCCTGCCACCCAGGTGGGAGACCTGAAAGAAACTCCTGGTTCCTGGCTTTGTCCTGGCCCTGCCCTACCTGTCTCAGCCATTTGGGGGAAATTAGCAAATGGAAGATTCTCATCTCATTCTCTCTCTTTCAAGTAAATGAAGAGGCTTAAAAACATCTTTTAAAAGTCGGTTTCTGACCATAGCTAGGAAAGAGGAAGGAAGAGATGGAAAAGTGTCAGCACTCCTAACAGTTCCATGAGCGACACTGAGGTGGCAGACGTCACTTCTCTTGACCCTCCAATGTTCATGTGACCACATAAAACTGCCAGAAGCCCCAGCCAACGTGTAAGGGAACTTCAAAAAGTTGAAAAGCAGAATTGAAAGGCCCAGTCTATTTTGACGTAAAAAGAATTGAAACTCACCCATTCCTTATGTTTTCTCCACGGAAAATTCACTTCGTCATTTTAAAGAATGGAAGTATAAATATTTCTTTATTTTTGAAAGATAGAGTAACAGAGAGGGGAGAGAGATCTGCCGTCTGTTGAAACTTCTTTCTGCAACAGTGGGCCAGGCTGAAGCCAAGAGCCTGGTACTCGATCCAAGTCGCCCACACTGGTGACCAAGACCATTAAGTCTCGAGCCATCAAGGACACACACTTGTGCCTCTCAGGATGTATGATGACAAAAAGTTGGATTATTAGCAGAGCAGGTGCTTTGCTGGGGGTGTAGGCATCACAAAGCAATATCTTTACTACCCCCAAACACCTGCCAACCACACTATCTTTCAATTCAGTTTTTCCAGGAACTTGTTGAAGTCCCTCATAGTTACTGTGTGGCCATGTGTTTGATTCCCCCACACCTCAACACACTCATACGCACACACACACACACATTATTGTTGGGAGAAAATGATCAGTTGACAGGAACACAAAATCATTACGAGCTTTTACAGACTGGCAAGAGAAAGTCTTCTGTGTGTTGCAGGTGGATGGGAAGCAGTGAAGGTGGCAGGGCCAGCTACGCTGCAGGTACGAGGCTAGATGACATGTCTTCTCTCAGCCAATTTTAAAACATGCGTAGCCCACTTTCAATCCTTCATTGATGAACTAGTTTGCTTGTCTGTTTTAAACTGTGATTGAATCCTGTGCTCCTCCCATCTGACCCACTCATGTCTGTCCCCTTACTCGCTGGCCGCTGGCCCCTCTCCCCCTGTATCACTTTCAGGATTAGCAAGAGATCTTGTTCATGTTCTCTCCTGCCCATGTCCTCCATGGGGCCTTCATCAAAGCCCGATCTTCCAAAATGGCGAGCTACATAAAACTTCTGTCCTCGTAAGACAATCATGGTAGGAACAACAAAAAAATAACTGGTTACAAAATAGTCAAGCACATGCTTGACATGTGATATCTAATTTTAGTTATTTTTCTAATTTTCTAAAAAAATAAGGGGTTGTATCATCATACTGGGTGCTCTCAAGTCTTGACAAATATTTTAGGGGCTGGCATTTTTGCATAGCGGGTAAAGCTGCCACCTGTGATGCCAGCTTCCCAGGTGGGTGCTGGTTCTTGCCCTGGCTGCTACACTTCCTATACAGCTCCCTGCTAATGGCGGCCTGGGGAAAGGAGCAGAGGAAGGCTCAAGTGCTTGGGTCTCTGTAGCCACATTAGAAGGACCTGGAGGAAGTGCCTACTTCTTGCTTCAAATGGGCTCAGCTTTGGCTATTGCTTTAATTTGAGGAGTGAACCAGAGGATGGAAGATTTCTGCCCCTCTTCTTTCTGTATAACTCTGCCTTTCCAATAAAAATAAATACATATTTTATTTTATTTTTTTAAAGATTTATTTATTTTTGTTGGAAAGGCAGATATATATACAGAGAGGAGGAGGGACAGAGAGGAAGATCTTCCATCTGGTGATTCACTCCCCAAATGTCCGCAACGGCGGGTGCTGTGCTGATCTGAAGCCAGAAGCCAGGAGCCAGGAACTCCCTCCAGGTCTCCCACATGGGTGCAGGAACCCAAGGCTTTGGGCCGTCCTTGACTGCTTTCCCAGGTCACAAGCAGGGAGCTGGATGGGAAGTGGGGCCACCAAGATTAGAACCAGCACCCATATGGGATCCTAGCACATTCAAGGTGAGGACTTTAGGCACTAGGCCACGGCACCGGGCCCGTAAATACATATTTTAAATAATTTTAAAAAATGTTTAAAAGTCATCTGAAGGGCCAGTGTGTTTAATTAACTGGCTAATTATCTACCTTGAAGTACCAATATCCTATATGGGCACCAGTTCATGTCCTGGCTGCTCTTCCTCCCATCCAGCTCCTTGCTTATGGCCTGGGTAAGCAGCAGAGGATGACCCAAAGCCTTGGGACCCTCCACCTCTGTGGGAGACGCAGAAGCTTCTGGCTTCAGATCAGCTCAGCTCCAGCTGTTGCTGCTCTTTGGGGAGTAAACTAGTGGATAAAAAAATCTCGCTTGCTCTCTTTCTCTGTGTGTAAATCTGCCTTTCAAATAAAAATAAAATAAATCTAAATAAAAAAAAAACTATTAACAAAAGAAAAAGTACAAGCAGGGAGCTCGATGGGAAGTGGGGCTGCCTGGATATGAACCAGCACCCAAATGGGATCCTGGCACTTGCAAGGTGAGGACTTTAGCCGCTAGGCGACCACACCAGGCCCTTCCTTCTAATTTTAAAAGATTTATTTGTTTATTTGTTTGAAAGGCATCAACAGAGGGGGTGGAGAAGAGAGAGGGAGAGAGAGAGAGAGAGAGAAAGAGAGAGAGAGAACACTTCCCAAATGGCTGCATTGGCTGGGAACTAGCTAGACCAAAGCCAAGCACCAAGAACTCCATCTGGGTCTCCCACATGGATGGCAAGAGCCCAAGGACAGAATGGGAAGAGAGGAGCTGGTATTTGAACCATCTTTCTGGTATGAAGTGCCAGCTTCATAGGAAACAGCTTAGCCTGCCACACAGTAATGTCCCCATCCTATTTTTTTAAAAAATTTTTCTTGTTTTACCCCCAATTTCTTGAGTTTAACACTTAGCTCAATATTGTCTATTCTACCATAATGTATTCTTTTATGAATATTTATTTATTTGAAAGGCAAGATGGCAGGCAGATATTCCACCTGCTGGTCCACAACAACTGGGTCTAAGTCAGGTCAAAGCCAAGAGTCAGGAACTCCATTTCCTGTTGTCCACACAGGTGGCCTGAGTTCAGGGACTTGAACCAACAGCTGCCCTCCAAGGTACATTAACAGAAAGTTGTATTGGAAACTCAAGAGTAGCCAGGACTCCAACTAGCACTCTGATATGTGAAGCAGTGGCTTAACCACTGTGCCACAACACCTATTGCAGCTATTATAAGAATATTCTGTTCGCTGCCTGGCATGCCAGCAATCCATACGGACACCTGCTCGGATCCTGGCTGTTTCACTTTCCATCCAACATCCCTGCTAATGGCCTAGAGAAGCAGCAGAGGTTAGCTCCTGTACCCACATGGGGGACCCAGCTTCAACCCAGCCCAGGCCATCGTGGCTATTTGGTGAGTAAACCAGCATATGGAAGCTCTGTATGTGTGTATGTCCAATTCTGGTTACAAATAAAATAAATAAATCTTAAATAGAAAACGAATATTGGGTTTGGCATGATGGCTAAGTCACTAAATCCTTGCCTTGCATGTGCTGGGATCTCACATGGGCACTGGTTCATGTCCCAGCTGCTCCACTTCCAATCCAGCTTCCTGCTTCTGGCCTGGGAAAACAGCAAAGGATGGCCTAAAGCCTTGGGATCCTGTACCCACGTAGCAGACCCAGAGGAGGTTCCTGGCTCCTAGCTTTGGATCAGCTTAGCTCCAACGATTGTGACCACTTGGGGAGTGAACCAGTGGATGGAAGATCTTTTTCTCTCCTCTCTGTAAATCTGCCTTTCCAATAAAAATATAAAAATAAACCTTGGGCCTGACGCGGTGGCCTAGCACCTGAAGTCCTCACCTTGAACATGCTGGAATCCCATATGGGCACCAGTTTTAATCCCGGCAGCTCCACTCCCCAACCAGCTTCCCGCTTGTGGCCTGGGAATACAGTCGAGGAGGGCCGAAAGCCTTGGGTTCCTACACCCATGTGGGAGACCTGGAGGAAGTTCCTGGCTTCTGGCTTCAGATTGGCGCAGCACCAGCTGTTGTGGTCACTTGGGGAGTGAGTCACTGGATGGAAGATCTTTCTTTCTGTCTCTCCTCCTCTCTGTATATCTGACTTTTCAATAAAAATAAGATAAATGTTTTTTTTTAAATCTTTGAAAAAAAGAATTTTTAATACTCTCAATGTGCTCTAAAGGATATATTTCACTGTGACCCATACATTTTGGTGTGTAGTGGGCCAGTTGACATCCACCTGTTACCATCACCTCCTTGGCGTCAGGAGAGCCACTGCTTGGAATATCGGAGTGCCAGTTGGAGTCCTGGCTTTAATGCTGCCCTGGTGATTCCCCAAGATGCCTGAGCTCAGCACAGCTGATTTTCAACTCAGACACACAGCAAGGGTTGCCCAAGGCATTGCTAGGAGAGCCCAGTTTAAAGTCCTCTTGTCTAACAGTGTCTTCTTAACACTGGATAGATCTGAAAACTCCTGAGGAGGTTTCAAGCAACAGTGCTCACTGCTGCCAGACTCCTACCTGGACAGTGCTCCCACTGGCACGGGTGGGGGCCGGGGCATGAAGACTTCAGGGACCCCAGGGTGCAGCCAGGGACCAGTGCTGTGATTCATGTGCTCACGGCTACCAACCCCAGACTGAACCCTCTGACACCCCTCTCCCTGGTGGGCTTGAAACAGTCCTTGTCCTTCCCATGCTGTGCTGTCCTGGTTTCCATTTCTCCATCTTCTTCTAAGTGGATCTGGGGACAGAGACAGTAGCCCTGGGAGTTTCCCACGCGGCCAGAAGCCACCACGCCCCCGAACATTCTGTCTTCGCAGGAAGGTTGGGCGGGAAGCAGAAGCGCTGGTGTGGGATGACGGCCAGGATGGGCACCGTGCTGTCAGGCGTCTTCACCTTGTTGGCCGTGTACCTGTACCTCAACTTCGAACAGAAGCACCTGAGAGACAGCTACTGCCCTCCGAAAACCCAAACTCGCTACAATAGCACGGACGACGTCATCAACAAGTTCATCATTTGTCACAGCCAGAAGATCGTCTTCTACCTGTCCATCATCACCATCGTCATCAGCTGCTTTCTCCTCTACTCAGTGTATGAGAAGCTCTACAAGGGCCTGATGACCTACGTCATCTGGATCCTCTTCTACGAAACCGTCAACATCATCGTCCAGGGACTCACCAACACGGGGTTGCACAGCACGGAGGTCCGAGTCCTGCGCTGGTTTGGCTTGGTGGCTCGCGTGGTCATGCACTGCTTCTGGGCGTTCTACGTCATCACCTACGCTCACATCATCTACAAAGACCATAGCCAGGGCAACATCCTGTCCTACAACAGGCGCATCTCCATGGGGGGCGGCGATTTCTTACCACAGAAATCGAAGATCTCCATCTACCACTAGAACACACAGCGCCGGCCCTTGGCCCTTACCCAGGCTCCGGCAGCGGAGGCAGAACGAGGGGTGGGGGGAGAGGCGGTTGGCTGGTTCCTTTTTATTTATTTATTTATTTTATTGTGCTGGAGGGGTGGGATGTGTTTGGTTTTGTCTTAGCAACTAGAGACCTTTACTGCTTACTCTTTCTAGGGAATGGAGAGAGAGAGAGAAGAGAGAAGAAGAGAGTGTGATTTATAATCCCATCTGGAACCTCCTGTGCACTGAGGCTGTTTTAACTAAAAAGGCCCCTGTCGTCGATGAAAACCTTCCTGGATTGCTTTTTTAAATGGCTCCTTTTGCATATCAGTGTTTGATGTGGTGGTAGACTTTGCGATTGCTGCCTTGCTGCTTGCGTTCTGCCTGGGCTGCAGCTGAGCAGGTACCGCTCTGACCGTCCATCGGTTTAGGCAGGATGGATGGATGCCTGGCTCAGCAGAGGGGTGGGGGCTACCAGGTCCTCACAATGGGGGCCAGGCCTTGTTGTGTGCTCTGCGTAATTCCCCATGAATCATGAAGTTTTCCAGTCTGGCTGGTGAGAAAAGGCACCATTTCCGGCCCTGTGTGAACACTGGGCACAAAGAATTGTCACCACTAATCCTTCAGGGTCGCTCTTCCGCAACTCTCTGTTGCTACCCTGGCGGTAGGCGGCGGGGCGGGGGGTCCCCTCTGCTGACCACCAGTGTTTACATGGTCAGGGCATGGCGTCTCACTCCGGTCTGGTCCCCACCCCCCTGCCTGTCCTGTGAACTCTAGCCAGACTTGGAGCCCCCTCTCTGACTCAGAGCTGTCACTGGATCCCACTCCCCACCCCACCCCACCCCCAGCTGCCACAGCCTTGAGCTGAGCTACCCACAGCTTCACTTGCTCCGTCCCCCATTTTGGAGGTCAACACCTTTCCCAGCAGCCGGTATGTCTAGAATAGTTTGTGAATGTCTTTGTTTCAGGTTAGGAAGATAAAGACTGATTCCCTGAGACACTCCACCCTGGATGGGAGCAGAGTCTCCAGCCCAACAATGCTCTCACCCACTTTCCTCTAGCCCTTGACCCTTCGCACCCTAATCAAATATGTAAAAAATGATCAAAAATAATCTCTATACAGTTTTAAAAAAAATCTGCAGTCCTGGGTGGGAATAGAAAAGAGAAAAGAAAGCAGAAAGTGTATCATGAGTTTGTTTATTTCTTAAAGGGAAAAGTTTTGACATCAGAACAATGGCCCAACTCTCTGTTATGCTTCATGACTGTCCTGCTGTTAGCTAAAATACGCTTCACAAACACATCTATGCAAACCAGGGCTTAGGAATTACATCTTAAAAAGAGAAACACGGGGCACTGCGCAATGGCCTAGTGCCTAAAGTCCTCACCTTGAATGCACCATGATCCCATTTGGGCACCAGTTCTAATCCTGGCAGATCCACTTCCCTTCCAGCTCCCTGCTTGTAGCCTGGGAAAGCAGTCAAGGACGGCCCAAAGCCTTCGGACGCTGCACCCACGTGGGAGACCTGGAAGAAGTTCCTGGTTCCCGGCTCTGGATCAGCATAGATAGCACCGGCCGTTGCTCTCATTTGGGGAGTGAGTCATCAGGCAGATGATCTTCCTCTCTGTATATTTGACTTTCCAATAAAAATAAATAAATCTTAAAAAGAGAAAGAGAGAGAGAGAGAGAGAGAGAGAGAGAAACACAGGACTCTCACCTGCACCCCAGTGCTATGGCACCACAGGTAAAACTGCGACCTACAGTGCTGCCATCCCATATGAGCACCGTATGTTCTAGTCCTGGCTGCTCTACTTCCAATCCAGCTCCCTGCCAGTGCACCTTGGAAAGCAGTGGAAGACGGTCCAAGTGCTGGGGCCCCTACATGCACATGGAAGAGACCCAAAGGACACTGCAGGCTCCCAGCTTTGGACCGGCCCCACTGCAGTCATTGTGGCCATGTGAGGAGTAAATTGGAGATGGATGTCTCTGTGTCTGTCTGCTCTCTCTCTCTCCTCTCTGAAACTCTGCCTTTCAAATAAATAAATAAACCTTAAAAAAATAAAAAGAGAAAGATGGCTCAGTACACTTTGGGTGGCATTTTGCTACCCACGATCGTGAAGAATCCACAGACATTTTCTCCATGAAGGTCTAGATTGTGTGACTGAGAGTGCAAGAGAAAGAGAGTCCAGCAGGTAGCAGCTTGGACGAGGATGGAAGATGTTGGCCCCAGCAGTGAGGTTGGAGGCTTTATGGTCTAGGGGCCGGAGGTCGGGGGGAGAGGGGAGGAAACCAACACTTGCGAGGGGACACCGTGTTCTACAGAATAACCTGGATAAGCAAAAGGCACAAATGATGCTTGCAGATGGAAGATGAGCCAGTTGAGCCATTGTGCTGGCCCTTCAAAAGATATTAAATGGTCCGTTTTATGTGTGCTTTATGTTTTTTTAATTTATTAACTGAAAGGCTGCAAGCGAGGGAAAACTCTTCCATTCACTAATTCACTCCCCATATATCTGCAACAACTAGAGTGGGCCAGGCCAAAGGCAGGAGCCAGTAAATCAAATCTAGGTCTGCCATGTGGGTGGCAAGGATCCAAGCTCTTGAGCCATCACCTGCCACCTCCCAGGTTGTGCATTAGCAGGAAGCTGGCATTGAGAGAAGAGCCAGCACTCAAACCCAGGTCCTCCAGTACTGGGCACTGGGCTCCCAAACAGCATCTTCACCCCTGAGCCAAACCTGCCCCAACTGTACGGTGTGTATATTTTGTCATATTTGAGGTTGAACCAATACATAAAGTCAGGGATGGTGGTGAGTGGGGAGGGAGCCAGGCAGCCTGTGTGTGTACCCATTGGCTGGGCAGGGCCCCCTCTGACTGCCTAATGGAGAGAGGCTGGGACCAGCCGCCGGCTGCCAGCTGCCCTCTGGTTGGACCACTGGAGACGCCTCAGGCAGAAGACAGACAAGCTTCAGCATAATGCATGCATGACTATTTCTTGCCTTTCTCCCCTCATAGGCTGGCACGCCAGTGAGGTGCTTGAAGAAGAGAGAGCCTTCCTGGGTAGCCGTGTGATGTGGCAAAGAAGGCAAGCCAAGCCAAGCCCGCCCCAGCCTCGAGCCCTCCACGACAGGCACATGCCAAGCAGTGTCTGCTGTGGTTCTGAGCGTCTCTCCCTGGCCAGAACACAGCCTTGAGGGTTCAAGTGTGGCCCAGGTTGCATCTGGAGGTACACCTGCTGGGTGATCTCTGCAAGCCCTCACACTCACAGCCTTCTGCTTCCAGTCACTGCTGGCTGAGGACAGGGCCAGGGCACACCCAGGGAGCAAGGCCGGTGCAGGGTAGGGATGCTGGAGGAGAGCCAGGAATGACTCCCAGCCTCCAGCCAGGGAGCCAATGTAGGCTTCTGTCTTCAGAGAAATGCTTTCCCTGGAGCTTCCTAACTCCAGCAGGAGACCCCATAGAGTGAGGCTGGAGCTGGAACAGAGGGAGCTGAGAGCCATGTTAGGATTTAACCAAGGCATGTCTCCCACTTCCAGCCCACCAGGTCAGCACAGGGGACAGACCCCGACAGCCCCAACCACAGGCTACAGCTGGCTACAGCTGGCTACAGTGCTAAGGGAGGCTGGGGACTCCTTCAGGGCTGGCTCTGTCCGTCGAGTCACAGACTTGGTTTCCTCTCTGTCTCCCCAGGAGCCACTCCGCTAGTACAAGCTTGGGATGGCTCCTGAGCAGCTTTCCCGTATAGCGGGCCTCTTCTCCGTGCTCAACACCATCCAGTTCCTCATCTTTGATGTGAGCCAGCTCACCCACATCGGCTATGAGGACAACTACTCCATCTACCTGGAGTCCGACTCCAGTCTGGCCTCCTGGCTCATGAAATTCCACCGTAACATACGCACGGGCCTGTCGGTTGTGACCATCCTGATAGGCAGCTTCCTGGTGTTCTGCATCCGCAAGAACTTCTACCTGGGGATGCCCATCTACGTCGTGTGGATCGTTGTCTACGAGCTGGCCAGCTTCTCCATGGTGCTGTTCACCCAGGGCATGATCCGCAAACAGTTCAAGCAGCTGAGCTACCTGAACCTGCTGCTCTCGAGCTCACGCATGATCCTGCACTTCTGCTTCCTGCCATTCGTTATCAAACACACCTACTTGCTCTACAAGGACCCCAAGTCCACCTTCAAGGTGAGCCGCCTCTGGCACTCCTCCACCAGCACTGTGAACTGGCAGCCCGTTGGACCAGGGATTGTCCACAGCAAGTCAAACTGAAGAACGCCAAACAAGGCGGGTGAGGTGCGGAGGCTCAGGGCCCATTGCCCACTGGGCAATCCGGGGGTTGGTGCCTGACCTTCACACACAGTTGACCGGCGGAGAGGGAGCCCCTGGGGCAGTTCCTGCGCAGGTACGTGTCTGCGGTGCTTGTTTCAGCTGTTCATGATGTCCTTGCCTTTGAGTTGACCTCACGTTGTGACTGCTGTGTGTCTTTGTGGCTCCCTCTCAGGAGCCCCTGCTCCCACACCACGCCCCTGCTCTCTGTTTCCCCCATGGGCCATCCGCCAGGCGCTCAGTTCTGTGGAGTCCTCCATGGGCAGTGCTGTCCCACAGGGCGCTTTGTGTGCAGATGGCAACCCACTATATCCATTTGTCCGTCCGTCCGTCTGCGCTGTGCACGAGCCGCCTGTGCCTAGAGCAACCCTGGATTTGAGCTTTGGGTCTACTGCCAATTTCCATCTGCAGAGCCACAGGAGCTGGTGTTGGGGGCAGAGTGGGGCACACACGCTGCTCCTTTTGCCTAAGCTCATCTCCTCCAACTCCAGGAGACCCTTGTGCCTTTCAGAGAGCAGCTCCTGGAACTAACCGGGCAGACAGCAGAAAGGGGCTTCGTCTAAGGAAGCTGAGACTTCTCCACTGACCCGCCGTGGACTTTCTGCTCACATAGCTCCGGCTGCAGGGGGTGGGTGGCCTGCACATGGTGGGATGTTCTTGAACACCATCCCTGGCCTCCACCTGCCAATTGCCAACGGCATTCACCCATTCCCTCTCCAAATCCCACCCCCCAATCCCAAGCACATTGTGACAACCAAAGTATCTCCAGACCTTGGCCAAGTCCCCTACAGGTTCTCACTTGAGAATAATAACCACTATTATTTTACTTTTTTTCTTTTTTATTGGAAAACAGGCAGAGAGAGAGAGCTCTTCCATTCACCGGTTCACCCCTAAGTTCTGCTGCAGTTGGGGCTGGGCTGGCTGAAGGCAGCAGCGAGAACTCCATCCAGATCTCCCACACCTGGGGGCAGGATCCCAAGCCATCATGGTTATTACCATTGCTTCCCAGAGTGTGTGTTAGCAGCAAGCTGGGATTGGAAATGCAACCAAGACTTGAACCCAGAACCCCAGGATGGGACACAGGCACCCTAGGCAGCGTGTTAACCGCTGAAGCCAAAAGCTGCCCACTGTTGAGAGCTGTGGGCTGCTGCTCCTCCCGGGAGCTCTGAGTTCTGTGCCTTAGGTGATTTCACTCCCAGTGTGCCCGTTTGTTTTAGGATCACTTGAGATGGTAGCTCAGGGGACTCGAGTGATGGGATCAAGCTGCGCGGCAGCTTGCAAAGCAGGTCTCGGATCCACATTGCCTGACTCCCAGCACATTATTTTTGCCAAGATAAAAATGAGGAACTTTCTCTCATGGCGGTTCTTTTCCTCTCCAACAACAACAACAAAAAAGGCTGGGGGTGAAGAGTGCTAGACCCTTCCAAACCATGTTCAACGTGACAATAGCTTCTTTTTCTTTATCTTTCTTCTGGTAATCCATCACCTCCTCTTCCCTCCTGCCTAGAGTGGGAGAAATGTAGACCTTGGACAATTCCCTCAAATGACCACAAGAGGGCGGTCAGTAATAAGCTTTTGCTGATGACAGACACTTACCGTCCTAGTCTCACAGAGGCACTTTGGCCGACTTCCAGGTCCTGAACCTCCATCCCATTTGGGGTGTCTGAACGAGGACTTGGAGGCCTGTGTGTTATGGAGGAGAAGTTGCCTTCCCAGGCCAGGCCCCACTGAGAGCTCTCCAGGCCCAGACTCCCCAGAAAATGTTGTTGCTTTGGTCTCCAGTTCCTTCTGAAGGCTTCTGGAAGCCTCTGCAACAGGGTCCTCACCCCTGCCTTTCCAGGGGTACCAGTTACCTCAGGGACAGCTCCTTACTGCCCTCACCCCTCAGGCCGGCTGACTCTTATCGGGGCAACAGGGATCCCCAGCACAGCCCTCTCTCTCCTCCCTATTTTCCTTCCCCTTCTTCCTAACCCAGGATCAGGCGCTTTCTCTTCTCTTCTCCGTCCCTTCCTCCCAGGCCCCTCTCTGGATGGGCCTCTGACTGTCGTGTGTTGAGGACTCTGCTTACCCAGTCGCTTGCCTGGAGGGGAGCGAGCCTCCATCACACCATGCTCGGTTTCCTGAAACCACCGTGGGCTGGCCCAGGTGTTCTTGCACCCGCAGAAGCAGCAGAACGGACCAGTGGCACTGCCAATGTCCATCACTGAGGGAGGGCCGGGGGACCCTCGCGGAAAGACTGCAGGAGCAGCTCGTGAGGCAGCTGGTCCTGCCTGTGGCCTTGGAAGCAGAACCTCTGTTAGTGGCCTCTAGCAATGACCGTCATCATGGCCAACATCCTCACTGAGGGTGAGCTGCACCTTGGCTCCTGACCCCAGCACCTCGGACAACATCGAAGTGCATCATCTCAAGCTGCCAGGTCATGGGGTGACCTGCTAGCGAAGCGCAGGCAGGAGGTACAGGTGACATCCCTTCCTCAGTGCTGGGTGTCTGTTTAGTGTGCGTCCAAGGCCACACCCCTGGTCTCATACCATACCCTTGCCTCAGCCTGCCTTTCCCACCTCCATCGACCCCAGTGGCATCCCTGGCTGGTTCAGTCCAAGCCCCACCTGCACTGCAGAGCCAACCATCCCTACTCCTCATCACCTCCTTCACCACCATCTGTCCCTCGATCTGCAGGTCACCATCTCTGTCCAGGCTGCTGCCTGAGTCACCCCGCCACACTCCTACAATGCCACTCTTGCCTTCCCACATAGGATGATGGGAATCCAATCACATGAGCCCTCCCCAGAGAGAAGGAGAGATGGAGAGAAAGATCTTCCATCCCTAAGTGGCTACAGTGGCCAGAGCTGAGCCAATCAGAAGCCAGAAGCCAGGAACTTCTTCCAGGTCCCCCATGCAGGTGCAGGGGCCCGAGGACTTGGCCTATCCTCAAATGCTTTCCCAGGCCACAAGCAGGGAGCTGGATGGGAGGTGGGGCATCTAGGACACAAACCAGCACCCACATGGAATGCTGGAACTTGACAGTGGAAGATTAGGCTATTAAGCCAGGGCACTGGTTCCCAGCACTTTCCAGTTATTAATGAAACTCAAGCTTATTGATATGGCTGCAATGTTTCTTCCACAATAAATTCTGACTTTCTACCCTGTGGAACAGGCTTCACAAATCCCATGGAACTGAGGTAATTTTGTTTTATAAACAAAGGCTTTGTGCTATGTGCTATGTGTGAGAAAGGCTTAATTGAACTTGATGCGGATCAGACATAACTTACATGTTCAAGAAACAAGGTCAGCTTCCCGGGGGCTTAGCAGGTCTCCGAGAGCTGCTGCTGCCTCCTCTCATGGCTACCTCTTGTCCTCAGCAAGAAATCCCACACGAGAGATCCCGGGAGGCACCTGAACAAAGGCAGTGTTTGATCCCTCCAGCCTAGCAGCGTGACCCAGACCAGATGTTTCTATGAAGGAGAAGGTAGGGAACAAAACTTGAACCCCAGACTGCATTCCAAATGCATTTAAAAAAATTTTTTTTTAAATTTTTATTGGAAAGTCAGGTATACAGAGAGGAGGAGAGACAAAGAGGAAGATCTTCTGTCCACTGATTCACTCCCCAAGTGATCTCAATGGCCAGAGCTGAGCTGATTCAAAGCCAGGAGCCAGGAACCTCTTCTGGGTCTCCCATGCGGGTGTGCAGGGTCCCAAGGCTTTGGGCGGCCCTCAAATGCTTTCCCAGGCCACAAGCAGGGAGTTGGATGGGATCCTGTCACTTGCAAGGCAAGGACTTTAACTGCTAGGCTACCACGCCAGGCCCCCAAATACATTTTTTAGAATTTTATTTATTTGTTTTTATTAGAAAGACAGATCAGACTTATGGAGAGAAGGAGAGACAGAGATGAAGATCTTCCATTTGCTAGTTCACTCCCCAAATGGCCACAATGGCTAGAATTGAGCCGATCTGAAATCAGCAGTCTCTTCCAGGTCTCCCATGCAGGTACAGTGTCTCAAGGCTTTGGGCCATCTTCTACTGCTCTCCCAGGTCACAAGCAGGAAGCTGGATGGGAAGTAGCCGGGACACAAACCTGTGCCTTTACAGAATCCTGGTACTTGCAAGGTGAAGATTTAGCCATTGAGCCATTGTACCTGGTCCCCCAGCTGCATTTTGAAGGCAAATGCGGGGTGCCTTCCAGAGGCACAGCAGCTAAATTGTTGCCTGGGACAATTCTGACTCATGGGCTTCCGTCTCTACTTCCTACCAAGGACCAGCAGCGATGGCTCCAGTGCATGGGACCTGTCACCACGTGCAAGGGTGGGATTCCAGGCTCCTGGGTTTCAGCCTAGCCCAGCCATGGCTGTCGCAGGAATCTGGGGGACTGAATAGGCAGTTGGAGGTCTCCATCTCTCCCTCTTTCTCTGCCACTGTGTTGCTCAACCAAATAAATCTGAAAGAAAAAGAGAGTAGACACATTTAAAAAATGATTTTTTAAAAAACGATTAATTTATTTATTTTTATTGGAAAGGCAGATATACAGATAGGAGGAGGAGAGACAGAGAGAAAGATCTTCTGTCCATTGATGCACTCCCCAAGCAGCTGCAAAGGCTGCAGCCAATCCAAAGCCAGGAGCCCGGAGCCTCTTCCAGGTCTCCCACACGGTGCAGGGTCTCAAGGCTTTGGGCCATCTTCGGCTGCTTTCCCCAGCTGTAAGCAGGCAGCTGGAGCAGAAGTGGAGCATCAAGATGTGAACTGGCACCTATATGGAATCTTTGGCACTTGACAGGTGGAGGATTAGCCTGTTGAGCCACCACACTGCTCCCAGACAAATATCTGTTGCTACAAAACTTAACCCTCTAAGGAGGGAAGACAGATCCCGCACAAGTGAACACACAAACCTGCGGATTAATTCCAGCCCATGATTGGAGCTGTGGAAAGAAGACAACAAGGTCAGGTCATAGATTTTCCCCAGGTAAGGAGACTCAGCAGGACTTAGAACGCCACACTCCAGTGACTGACCACCTCAGGGAAGCCCGGGATCCAAGCCAGGAGGCCTGTGGGTCAGGAATGTCTCTTAGGGGAGGTGATGCCAATGGAACCGGATGCCTCCAGGAGCAGGGCCACGGGGAGGAGCTGGCTGTCGACTCTTGTCAGCGTGGGAACAACAGAATAGATGCTGTCATGAAGAAAGAGTTTTCCTGGCACTCGTGGCTCTGGTCCCAAGTTGAGGGGCCTTCCTCCAGCCAAGCCCAGCGGAATCCCATAGTGAGAGACAAGGAACACCTTGCAGACCCAGCCCAACCGGCTCCCCAGAGCAGACCCACTTGGGAGATAACCCGCCAGTTAATCCCTTAATCCACTCTGGAGGACACAGTCCTAATCTCCTCCTGAAGGGCCCACCTGGTCCCAATTGTGATCTCACAGCAGGGATTAACTTTCAGTGCCAAGTTTCGGGAGGGGTAAACCATATGCAAGCCTGGAGGGACAGGATCAAACTGCTGCAGCACCCATGTTGCCTCCTGTGCCTTCCTGTGTCTTGGCCCAGAAAGTCGATGCCAAGTCCCTGCAGCTACAAGTCCTGGCGGCTACATGGGGAGTGTGTCCTTGGGAAGGTAGACTAACGCAAGCACCGTTTTGTCATCTTCTGTCTTCACCGCCGGTGCACCACTGCATGTCGAGTTGCCTGATTCTCTGCAGCAATTTTCCCCGTGAACCCTCGCTGGCCTGTGGGCAGCTGTGACCTGGTGACCCCTGGGTTGTGGCTGCAGTGGTGCTTTCTGGAAACACGTGGTTCCTCCAAGTCCCCCCACATCTTGTTGGCGACAGTAGTAGCAGGTCTCAGCATCAACCTCCTGAAGACCGATCCTGAGGGAGGCAGTCCCCTATGTTCAATCCCTTTCTGCTACAGAAACACACCTGGAGTGGTTCTCTGCAGCTGGTCCCACATGGTGCAGGGGGTCGGGGAAGCAGTTCTTACCTCTGGGAGGCTCCATTGAGACACAAATGTGCCTACCTGACCCCACCTTCCATTTCCCAGGTTACAGTCCACTTTCCTGGTGATGCAGTAAACAGCCCTGGGCAGGGGAAGCACTCACATAGTTTTGGTTGACACAGCATTGGACTGCTATCCCCTGGGTAGTGGAGATGCAGAAGCCTGTAGCTGGAATCCATCAGACACCACCTCCCCAGCCCAGGGGCTGTCCTTATTATCATCACAGCCTGTGTTGAAGGTCAGTGGGAGACCACAGCCACCCAATCCAGACAGGACCATGATGGCACAGACCCCTCAGGAATGAGAGTGCCTAGTGCTGGTAACTCCCCTGGGGGAAGAACCATGAGCAGCCAGGGAGCTTACTGCAAACCAAGAGGTGGGTGGTAGAAGATAAAGCCACCAGGCAGGACCAGCTGCAGAAATTAAGGCTGTGATTGCCAGCAGTAGTCTCTATCTTGGGCACTGGCATATGGTAGAGAAGGTTAAGCTGCCACGTGCAAGGCTATTATCCCATATTGGAGCACCAGTTTGAATCGCAGTTGTTCTTCTGAACCAACTTTTTGCTAATCAGCCTGGGGAGGCAACAGAAGAAGGCCCAAATGATTGGGGTCCTATAACCCATGTAGGAAACCCAGATGGAGCTCAAGGGTCCTGGCTTTGACCCAGCCCAGGCCAGTGTAGCCTTCCAGGGAGTGAACCAATAGATGGAGGATCTCTCTCTCTCTTTCTCTCTCTCTCTCTCTCTCTCTCTCTCTCTCTCTCTTTTGTCACTCTGCCTTTCAAACAAAATTTTTTTTAATTATATTTTTTGGCCTGGTACAGTAGCCTAGTGGCTAAAGTCCTCACTTGAACATGCCAGAATCCCATATGGGTGCCGATTTGTGTCCCAGTGGCCCCACTTCCCATCCAGCTCCCTGCTTGTGGCCTGGGAAAGCAGTGGAGGACGGCCCAAAGCCTTGGAATCCTGCACCCACGTGGGAGACCTGGAGGAAGTTCCTGGCTCCTGGCTTCAGATTGACACAGCACCGGCTGCGGCGGTCACTTGGGGAGTGAATCATCAGACAGAAGATCTTCCTCTCTGCTCTCCTCCTCTCTGTATATCTGACTTTGCAATAAAAAATCTTGTTAGAAATTATATTTTCATATATATCTGTTTATATTTGGCAAATATCTATTTCTTATAAAAATATATATTTATTTTTATTGGAAGGGCAGATTTACAGAGAAGGAGAGACAGAGAAGATCTAGTTGCTGGTTCACTCCCCAAATGGCCGCAGTGGCGCAGCTGAGCTGATCTGAAGCCAAGAGCTTCCTCTGGATCTCCCATGTGGATGCAGGGTCCCAAGGCTTTGGACCATCCTCTACTGCTCTCCTAGACCACAAGCAAGGAACTGGATAGGAAGTGGAGCAGCTAGGACACAAACTGATACCCAAATGGGATTATAGGGTGGAGGATCAGCCTATTGAGCCATGGTGCCAGGTTCGAACAGCTAGGTGTTCTTTCCTCTGGCTTCTGCGTGATATTCCATGAGATGGATCGAGCTTGTATTAGAAGTAATATTGCTGCCACATCATGATGCTGACGTTAGGAGATCTTAGGAGAGGAGTAAACATAACTGAAGCCTGTCAGCTGTCCCCCTGGGGAAGGGATTAGGATGTTTTCCATTGTCCACATGATCATTGTATCACCATAAGCTGATTGTTAGTCTTGTTCCTGTCTCAATGTGGAGATTAGGACTGTTTGAAGGAGAGGCATGAGTGTGCCTAGCTGACCAGGGGCAGACTCACTGTGGTGATTTCAGGTGTGTCTGGTGAGGCAGTGATTGTTCTCCTTGCTTCTATAGGCTCTGAGCCCTTCTCTGGCCCAAAGGGAAACCTAGGTGATAGGGCTCTGATTGGACCGCCCTAGGTGTGTATGTGTATGTGTGTAAGAGAGAGAGAAAGAGAGTGTCTGGGGTGGAGATGAGTATGTGTCAACTGGCTGAGTAGCAGGTGCCACCCATCAGCTGGGGCCCCCCGACAGAATGAAGGGCAAGTGCCTGCTCTCCCTTCTCCTGCCCTAGGGGTATCAGAATGCAACTTTTCTGGCCTTGGGACTCCAGCAGTGACCGTAGCAGGTCCTGAAGGCCATTAGCTTTGGATTAGAAGTTACGTCATAGGCTGAACTCAGGCCTCCAGACACAGACTTCAACCACCCTCCCTGCTTTCCTGATTCTCCAGCTTGCAGATGGCCTATAGCATCTGGAAATGAACGATCCAATTCTATCAGATCCCTTCTCACTTCCCTGAATCTCATCTTATAGTCCCCTCACCTCCCAATCCCTCCCTTCTTCCCTCCCTCTCTCTGTCCCTGAACTAATACAGAGAACACAGAAACAATAATATCCTTGTGGCAACTCAACACACCAAGAACCCAGATACGAAGTTTAAACTCATCAACTTCAGTAACAGGAGCCAGGGTGGGTATAGGACGCAGCACTTGGGACACCCACACCCCCAGCCAAGTGCCTGTGTTTGAGTACTTGTTCTCATCCCAGCTCCAGCTTCCAGCTCAGGTGTACCCTGGGAAGCAGCAGCTGATGACTCGAGTAGACAGGTTCCTGCTACTCATGTGGGAGACCCAGACTGAATTCCCTGCTTCTGGCTTGCCCAAGCCTGGCTCAGGTCATTGCAGGCACTTGGGGAATAATTCAGTAGATGGGAGATCTCTCTTTGTCCTTCTTGAAAGAAAAAGAAACCAGAGGTTCTGTGGAGAAGTGACCAATTCCAGAAGTGAGACGGTAAGCATCGGAGATGAGCCTGGAGCATTGCACAGTGCAGGAGGTAAGAAGGATGGACCTCATCGAAAAGACACAGGAATCAATCTGAAAGACTGCTCGATTGGAAAGTGGGCAATGATAGAAATGGATTCTACAGCCACAGACTAAAATGTTTACCCATGAGATCACACTGAGATAGCAACTGAACAACAGACATTACTACCTTTGTTTTTAAATTCTTACTTATTTACTGTTATTTATTTGAAATGCAAAAGTAAGGCCAGCACAGTAGCTCAATAGTCTAACCCTCCACCTTCCAATGCCAGAATCCCATATGGACACCAGTTCTAGTCCCAGCTGCTCACTTCCTATACAGTTCCTTGCTTGTGGCTGGGGAAAGCAGCAGAGGATGGCCCAAGTGCTTCAACCCCTGCACCTGTGTGAGACACCCAGAAGAAGCTCCTGGCTTCAGAATGCTATTGAGGCCATTTGGGGATTGAATCATCGGTGGAAGATCTCTCTTCTCTGTCTTTCCTTCTTTGTAAATCTGCCTTTTAGGGCCTGGTGCAGAAGCCTAGTGGCTAAAGTCCTTGCCTTGCATGCTCTGGCATCCCATGTGGGTGTCAGTTCACATCCTGGCTTCCCTACTTCCCATCCAGCTCTCTGGTGTAGCCTGGGAAAGCAGTTGAGAACAGGGCAAGGTCTTGGGATCCTGCATTCAAGCGGGAGACCCAGAGAAAGCTCGTGGCTCCTAGCTTCAGATCACCTCAGTTCTGGCTGTTGAAGCCACTTGGGGAATGAACCAACAGATGGAAGATCTTTGTCTCTCCATCTGTTTGTAAATCTGACTTTCCGGGCCCAGCGGCGTGGCCTAGTGCCTAAAATCCTCACCTTGAACGCACCAGGATCCCATATGGGCGCCTGTTCTAATCCCGGCAGCTCCACTTCCCATCCAGCTCCCTGCTTGTGCCTGGGAAAGCAGTCGAGGACGGCCCAAAGCTTTGGGACACTGCACCTGCATGGGAGACCCAGAAAAGGTTCCTGGATCCCGGCTTCGGATCAGCGTAGCACCAGCCGTTGCAGTCACCTGGGGAGTGAATCATCGGATAGAAGATCTTCCCCTCTGTCTCTCCTCCTCTCTGTATATCTGACTTTGTAATAAAGTAAATAAATCTTTAAAAAAAAATCTGACTTTCCAAAAAAAAAAAAAAAAAAAAAAAAACACTGCCTTTAAATTAAAAGCAAATAATTCTTTAAAACGATTTTTTTGAAAGCAAGGCAAAGGGGGCCCGGCGGCGTGGCCTAGCAGCTAAAGTCCTCACCTTGAACGCGCCAGGATCCCATATGGGCTCCGGTTCTAATCCCGGCAGCTCCACTTCCCATCCAGCTCCTGCTTGTGGCCTGGGAAAGCAGTCGAGGACGGCCCAATGCATTGGGACCCTGCACCCGTGAGGGAGACCTGGAAGAGGTTCCTGGTTCCCGGCTTCGGATCGGCGTGCACCGGCCCATTGCGGCTCACTTGGGGAGTGAATCATCAGACGGAAGATCTTCCTCTCTGTCTCTCCTCCTCTCTGTATATCCGGCTTTCCAATAATAATAACAAAAATCTTAAAAAAAAAAAAAAAAAAAAGACAGTTATGGGGCCCTGCGGCGTGGCCTAATGGCTAAAAGTCCTCACCTTGAACGCCCCGGGATCCCATATGAGCGCCTGTTCTAATCCCGGCAGCTCCACTTCCCATCCAACTCCCTGCTTGTGGCCTGGGAAAGCAGTCAAGGATGGCCCAATGCCTTGGGACCCTGCACCTGCATGGGAGACTCGGAAATGGTTCCAGGTTCCTGGCTTCGGACCGGCGCAGCACCAGCCGTTGCGGCTCACTTGGGGAGTGAACCATTGGATAGAAGATCTTCCTCTCTGTCTCTCTTCCTCTCTGTATATCTGACTTTGTAATAAAATAAAAATAAATCGTTAAAAAAAAAGGCAAGGCAAAATGACAGTGTTTCTAACTGTTGATTTGCTCCCCACTTGCCCACATTCCCTAGGCTGAGCCAAGGCAAAAAGGCAGGAGCCTGGAATGCCAGTCAGTTCTCATACATGAGTTCCAGGAGCCCAACCTTTTGAGTCATCCCTCGCAGCCTTCCCGGGTGTGCCTGGCAGGAAGCCAGATTGGAAGCAGAGTCAGGACCTGACCTTGGATGTCCTAACCAGCAACTAATCACTGCACCACAACTCCCACCCCCTTCCTCCTTAACTTATATAGACATCTGGGAAAACAAAGAATTTAAAACTCAGTACTGGGGCAGCCACCTTGACACAGTGGATGAAACCATCAACTATAGTGCTGGTATCCCACGCTGGCATCAGTTCAAGTCCCAGCTGTTCAACTTCAAATTCAGCTTCCCACTGACTGCCTAGGGAACAGCAGATGATGGCTCCGGTCCTTGGGCTCCTGCACCCTTGTGAGAGTCCCAGAGGAACCTCCAAGCTCCTGGCTTTGGATTAGCCCAGTTCTGGCCATTGTGGCCATTTGGGGAGTGAACCAGTGGATGGAAGATCTCTTTGTGTCTCTCTTTTTCTCTCTATAAATCTGCCTTTCAAATTAAAATAAATAAATAAATACATCTTTAAAAAAAGATAAAGCGATAAATAAAATAATTTTTAAGAAAGAGTAGCTGTGAATACCTGTGAATTGATTATGTTTCATAGTAACTAGAACTAAAACCGTGTGTCGTGAGGATTGAAGTAAGTTTTCGCTCCATCCTGTAACTGCCACAATAAGCTTGTCACCCTCAGTATCTAAAACAGGAATCAAAACATCTACCATGCTTACCAGATCATTCTCCAAAGAAATCAAGTGTATGAAAGGAAGTGACGGGGAAAATTTAAACATCAAGCCTTTCAATCATCCATAATGAAGCTGATTTTCATTATTTATGGGTTCTATATTAGTGAATTTTTCTACATACTAAAATTCATTCGTGACCCCAAAATCTGTATTCATGGTGTTTCTATTGAGGGCATGTGGCTAAGTGGCAAACCTGTCACTCAATGTGGCTGAGCTGCCCGATGGCTACAGCTGAGGTTGAGGTTGCCCCGCCTTCTTTCAGCTCTCCTACTGTAGAGAAGCCTCCTTTCCGGCATCTGGCGTTGCATTTTTCATGTGTTCATGCTCTGTTAGTGATTCTGCTGTTTGTGACGGACCCCAGGGGCCAGTGTTGTGGTGTAGCCGTTGGCGCCTCTGTTTGTCCCGCTGGCACCCATCTCAGAACACCCACTGCTCTACTTCCGACTCAACTTCCTGCATGTGAACCTGGGAACACAGCAAATGAAGGCCCCGGCACTTGAGCCCCTGCCACCCCTGTGGAGGACAAGGAGTTCCTCCTGGCTTTAGCACTAGATACATAAATCTTTCAAAAAATAAAACAGCCCCAAGCATTATGCTATAATGCTATCTAAGGTTCCCAAGTCTCAGAGGCTGACTGTAATGTGTCTTATGGAGAAAATACATGTGTTGAGTAAAGTTCACTGTGGCATGAGTTATAGCGCTGTTGACCCTGAGTTCAGCGGAAATGAGTCAACAACATATATTTCATAAGATGTCTTTAAACAGAAACACACATTACATAAAGCTGTATATTGATTGATGGAAATGTAAACACAGGCTTAAAGGAAAACAGCCCTGTACTCTCCCTGGAAGCAGTAGTAGGATTCACTACCTCAGTGTTTATGGCAGCTTTACAAAACATGGCGACTTTGAATAATGAGAATGAGCTGAGGGGGCAGGTGTTGCGGGGCCCTGCTTCCCTCGGGAAAGATCTGATGTGAGCTCCAGCTACTCTACTTCCAATTCAGTTTCTTGGAAATGTGCATCCTGGGAGCAGCCAGGGACGGCTGAGCACCTGCATCCCTCCCACTCACCTGGGAGTCTGGAGAGGGCTCCTGGCTCCTGGCTTCTGGCTCCTGGCTCCTGGCTCCTGACTCCTGGTTCCTGGCTCCTGGCTCCTGGCTCCTGGCTCCTGACTCCTGGTTCCTGGCTCCTGGCTTTGGCCTGTCCCAGCCTTAGCTGTTGTGGCATTTGGTAAGTGAATCAGTGGATAAAAATTCTCTGTTACTCTGCCTTTCAAATTCATAAAACATACATAAGCTTTTAAACCCTACTTCATGGGCCCAGAGGCATGGCCTAGTGGCTTGAACGCCCAGGGATCCCACATGGGCACCGGTTCTGATCCTGGCAGCCCACTTCCCATCCAGCTCCCTGCTTGTGGCCTGGGAAAGCATTCGAGGATGGCCCAAAGCTTTGGGACCCTGCACCCGCATGGGAGACCTGGAAGAAGTTCCTGGTTCCCAGCTTCGGATTGGCGTAGCACCAGCTGTTGTGGCTCACTTGGGGAGTGAATCATTGGATGGAAGATCTTCCTCTCTGTCTCTCCTCCTCTCTGTATATCTGACTTTGTAATAAAAAATAATAAATAGATCTTTAAAAAAAAAATAAATAAACCCTACTTCATGTTTTGTTTTGCTGTGTTGTGGTTTTTATTGTGTACTTTTTTTTTTTTTAACAATTATCTGGGTTTAGGGCCCGACGCAATAGCCTAGTGGGTAAAATCCTCACCTTGGACTTGAACTGGTGCCCACATGGGATGCAGTGCTGTAGGCACAGACTTACCTGCCATGACACAGTCCTGGTCCCCCCATTCCTAGTAATTTCTTACATTCCAGAAGGAAAATGCTTTTATCTAAGTCCCCCACAAGGCACCAAGACATCAGCGTTCTTTGGGCTTTCGGTCATATTGTCTGACAGTGCTTAGCTTTGTACTTTGTTGTCCCAATTTTTCTCAAATAAATCAATAATTTTTCCTGATTATTATATTCACTCTTTGCTAGTTTCAGAGAGGAAAATTTTTCCCCAGGTTCCAGTCATTGAGGGATTTAAAAAAAAATCTTGTAACTTTATTATTAAAAATTGTAAAACATATAGAAAAATTGAAAAACAATTAAGTCTGGTATTGTCCACTTAGATTCCATGACTAATGTTTTGTCATGCTGACCATCTACACGCACACACACACACACACACACAGATTTTTGGCTTGCATTTGAAAGCAAGTTGTGGAAATCAAGACTCCCTACCTCTAAAAACATCATGCAGCCCCTCCAGTCCCAACAGCGTCATTATCACACCAAGGAAAAATAGCAACCACTCCGTATCTTTTAAGATCCGGCGCACAGGGAAAGTTTCCCAGGTATCCCAGCAACGGCTGGCAGGCCAGATGAACTAGCCTTATCCTCCCAGGACTTACATATTCAAACCGGAAACCAGAATCTATGGGCCCTGAGAAATGACAGGTTTATGGGAACAATGGGTCCAAAGACTCTCTGATTGTCCTAAGATCTCTAGCAGCAACTTCCTCCACCCTGCTTCCTCCCCACCTGACTCCTAACAGAGGTTCCCACCCTTCCAAGCCAACTTGCACGCTGACCTGAGGCCAAGTCTCCACCCGAGGTCTCAGGGACGTTCTGGATACAGAACGTGGGGACTTCCCCACACCTTGCCCTCGGTCTCATTTTGATGAGGATCCGTTCATCCCACTTCCCGACATCCTAAATACAACTTCTTTATATTGCTTTTGTGACTAAAGGCCTCCATAACTAGGATGTTGCGCAAGAGGATAAGAGGCACCTTACCCTTATCAAGGAAGAATGAATCCACACAGCCAGCCTCTGGGGTGAGCTTAGAAGGTGCCATCTGCTCACGTTCAAGCGCTCTAACCCTGCCAGCACCCCACTCCCTCATACCTGCCCATCCTGCTGGGCTTCAGAGCCTTGGACTTCGAGGTGTATCATGTCATTGGGTTATTGAAATATGGTTGTCTTCAGCCCAGCACAGTGGCTCAACTGATCAATCCTCCCCTTGCAAGCAACAGGATCCCATGTGAGCACAGTTCATGTTCTGGCTGCTTCACTTCCCACCCAGCTCCCTGTTTGTGGCCTGGGAAAGCAGTCGAGAACGGCCCACAGCCTTGGGACCAGGCACACATATAAGAGACCTGAAAGAAGCTCCTGGCTCCTGGTTTCGGATCTGCTAGGCCCTGGCCATCCAGCAGATGGTAGCTCTTTCTCTCTGAATCTCCTCTCTATATCTACATTTCCAATAAAAATAGATTATACAAAAAAAAAAATACAGTTGTCTCCAGTGAGCTACAGTTCAATCCCATCCACATTTCATCAATATCTCAGATAACAGGGTGGGTAGGCCTTTAAAAAAATTAAGATTTATGTATTTTTATTGGAAAATCAGGTATACAGATCTTCTGTCTGTTGAATTACCTCCCCCCCAGTGGTCGGGATTAGAACTGATAACCTAACATATGGGATACTGGGGTGTGTGAAGTAAGTAGTTTAGCCACTAGGCTACCATGCTGGACCTGTATGTCTGCCTGTTAAGAATACAATGACAGGGGACCGGCATGATAGCTTAGCGGTCAAAGTCCTCACCTTGAATGAGCTGGGATCCCATATGGGCACCGGTTCTAATCCCATCCAGCTTCCTGCCTGTGGCCTGGGAAAGCAGTCGAGGATGGCCCAAAGCCTTGGGACCCTGTACCCACATGGGGAATCCAGAAGAGGTTCCTGGCTTTGGATCTGCGCAGCTCCAGCCGTTGCGGCTGCTTGGGGAGTGAGCCATGGGACGGAAGATCTTCCTCTCTGTATATCTGCCTTTCCAATAAAAATAAATAAACCGTAAAATCCAATGACAAAAAAAAAAAAAAAAAAAGAAGAAGAAGAAGAAAAAGAAGCTAAACTTTGTCCTGTGGCACTGTCATCCCATGTGGGCACTGGTTCTGGTCCCAGCTGCTCTATTTCTCATCCTGCTCCCTTCTTTTGGCCTGGGAAAGTAGTAGAAGATGACCCAAAGTCTTGGGGCCCTGCACCCATGTGGAAGACCTGGAGGAAGTTCCCAGCTCCTGGCTTCGGATTGCTTCATCTCTGGCTGTTTTAGCCATTTAGGGACTGAGCCAGTTTGGGAGGTGGGGGGGGGAATCTTGCTCTCCCTCCCTCTCTCTCCTCCCATACTTGTCTCTCTGTAACCCTACCTTGCAAATAAAAGTAAAAGAGTAAGTCACATTCACCTGTGAGTGTGGGCTGCCCCACTGAGAAACCCCAAACATGGGCAAACCACCGAGTCGCCCATAAACTAGAAAGACAGAGAGAGAGAGAAAAAAAAAATGAAACTGGTAGCTATAGTCAGGAGGGTCTGTTATGTTGTGCCTGAACATGTTCTCTGATGCCTCTGAGCGAAGTTGGTGGGAAGAGCTCTCTGCCCTTACACGTCTTTTTATAAGGAGGGGGTTAGAAACCCTCTCAAATGGATATGCAAATGAAGTGGAGTCTTAGCCTGGTCCTGGAAGCGACTGGTACATCCCAGGAAAGTGGGCATGCATATCAAACTTAAGGAGATAAGGATTACAGGGCAGGGGTACAAGAATTCTTGTGACTCCTGAACTCACTTCCTGTTTACGTATCATCAAAGGGTCTCTTGTTGACAAGAGAATACAGAGTCTGAGGATGACATTAAAAGGAGAATTCCTAGCATTTTCTGATTTGCGTGATAACGAATACTCCTACCCTGACTTACCAAGATGATGTCAATGACTCGTAAAACTCCTGAGAGTTTAACATTCAGTTCTTCTGAACTTACTTGAGGCAGTAGCTGGACGCCTCCGGGGCAGAGGCTCTGGCTACCAAAACATCTACCAGAGGCCTGAAGGCCCCGCGGCTGTTTGAAGATTCAGTGGACAGTCATCAGATCCAGTGGAATGAGGGCCCAGGAGGAGAAGACAGCAGCAGATAAAACTTCAACTTGAAGCAGGGAAGCCTGCTTTATCTTGTGAGGAGAATGAACTCAGCCCAGGCAGGATAAAGTAGGGAGGGGACATGCCAGAGACCTAGCCCTGCCTGGGGAAAGAGGAGAACCCCAATGATACAGACGTCCCCAGGTTCAGGATGCGGAAGCTGCACAGGGCAGACCCAGGTGGGTTCCATTCTGTCTGGCTCAGGGTGGTCGCACCTCGTTTTCCCCACGGTGATCTCAGCCACCTGCAGCCGTCCCTTGGCCCTAGAACCCAGCCTGTGGTTCCTAAAGGAAGATGAGTGGAATCTCAAACTTGTGAAAGGTGACATTTGATCAGCTCTCTGTTCTGTCTTTCCCTTGTCCTTAAACTCTCGCATTTGGGAGTTGGACACTGTGTGTTTGCCTTATGAAATTCTGACTTTCTGAACTTCAGATTTCATCATGCAGTTGATCTGACAAAGAAGAAGCCTTGGGACTTGGTCCCTTCTGGGTTCCAGGGTCCCAACCCAGCTTCAGATTTGGCCTGAGATGAATGCTCTGGGGGACAGATAATCCTACCCCGCTAATCCCCATATGGTAACACCTGCAGGCTGCAGCAACCCAGGCACTTTCTTTTGAATTCTTCGTTACAATTTATTTTGTGATTTGACAATGGATCCTCTTGTCTGTCCTGCAAGTGTTCTATGTGCTTTACTCTGGGGTTTTCATGAGAATGCAAGCCTTGATCTTATTCCTGCTCCTAAAGTATTTATTGCTTATAGTCTCCATAAACCCAAGGGCAGCAGCAGCGTAGGGCATAAGGAAGGGAAATAAACTTGGCGACACAGAAATCCACTCAGAATTCTACCCTGCCACTTACTAAGCCATGTGTCCCTTGGTGAATTAATTTCTTAGGCTTGCTTTTTGCATTTCTAAAAGGGAAATGGCTATACTCTTGTAAAATATCCGTCACATGCTAGGAACCAATAATACATGGCCGTTCTTGCAAACCAACACATGTTATATGACACCATTTCGATGAAATTCTAGAACAGGCAAAGCTAATCTACAGTGACAGAAAGCAGATCAGTGCGAGACTGGGGGCTGGTAGGGTGGGGCAGGGAGCTTGCTTGCCAAGGGCCCAGCAGCTTTTGAGGGTGCTCTACACCCTGTCTGTGGTGTATGTGCACATGGTGGGTGGTGGCCATTTGTCAAAACTTGTATTTAAAATGAGTGTTACTGATGGTGTGTAAATCATCATTTAATAAAGCCAAATTAGAAAAATATTCAGAAGCAAGTGTTCAGGTAAAGACACCAGCTGAAATCCCCACACCCCATGTCCTAGGGACTGGGTTTGAAGGCCAGCTCCGCTTGGCTTGCTGTAATGCAGGCCCTGGGAGGCAGCCATGCAGCTGTTTCTAAGAACTGGAGAAGTGGGGCAGCAGGTGGGAGTGGGCGTTGCCTCCCTCTCTGTCTCTTTCCTTCTTGGATGGGGAGCTGGTATGGTCGGATGGTGAGTTAAGCAGCTACCTATAATGCTGACATCCCAGATGGGCACTGATTTGAGACCCAGAGACTCCACTTTGAATCCAGCTCTGTGTTAATGTGCCTGGGAGGACAGCAGAAGACGGCCCAGGTGTTCGGGCTCCTGACACTCACATGGGGGACCTGGATAGAGTTTGAAGCTTCAAATCGGACCCAGTCCTGGCCATTGTAGCCATCTGAGGAGTGAACCAGCAGATAGAAGATCACTCTCTGTCATTTCTTCACTCCTTCTAAGTCTGACTTTGAATTAAGTAAATAATTATTTTATAAAAATAAAAAGCAAGATCGTGTATAATGTTGGCATATAATGTACGCATATCCTCCCATCTACTTTAAATACAGATCACCTCACTGCTTAACACTACATAAATGGTGTTCAGCTATATTGCTCAAGGAATAATAAGAAATAATAATAAGAAGAAATAAAAAAGAAATAATAAGAAATAAGAAATAATAAGAAATAAAAATAATAAGAAATAATAAGAAATAAGAAATAAAAATAAGAAATAAATAATAAAAAGTAAAAAATAAATAAAAAATAATAAGAAATAAAAAGTTTATATGTGTTCATTACAGATGTGGGGTTCCTCCCCACACATCTTTTGTAAGAGATGTATTTATTATTTATTTGAAAAAGCAGAGTGACAGAGGCAGAAGGATTGTTCACATGCTGACTCACTGCCTGGATGGCTGCAAACCAGGAGAGCCTGGAGCACCATCCGGGTCTCCCATGGGAACGCAAGGGAACAGGCCCCTGGGCCATCTTCTACTTTCCCCGGGAACTAGACCAGAAGTGGAGCATCCGGTACAAGTCCTCATGCGGGATCCTGACAGGTGGTGGTTTAGCCTTCTGTACCACACTGCCAGCACCATCCCCCCTTCCCAGCCTGCAGATGTGGAATCAGTAGCTGTGGAAGACCTGTTCTATTAATGCACAAAGTCTGGACATATTAACAGAATTTCTCTCCAGGGTGATAAGATTATATCACAGAGCTTTAATTCATTTGATGACATTATCCCCCATCAAAAATAAATAAATAAATAAGGCATTTTTAGCAGCAGGGGGAAAAAAAAGCTGCCTCCAACTTAGAGCTTTGCGGCATCCGTGTTTGGGGGGGCACTCGGTGAGTGGAGTTGCCAAGCAGCCTGTGGCTGGGGTGGAGGGTGACAGCTGCTGCCCCCCAGAGCAGTGACTGTGTTACTGAGAGTTTCTGGGCAGACGCTGCTGACCCTGGACTGGAATACAACCAAGAGCTGCCTGCTGCAGCTCTGGGCTCGCTCCTGAGAGCTGGTTGGTATGGCCAGGGGAGAAGGTCCCCTTTGCCACTCCAGGGCCACTCCTGCCCCGGAAGCTGAGGACGACAGCATGCCCAGCTCCCTGCCTCTGGAGGCAGATGAGAGAGCTGCAAGCTGTCACAGCTTGCTTGGGTGATCGTTCCTCTTTCTTTCTTTGTTTTTTCCTTTCTTTTCTTTTTTTTTTTTTTCTTTAGATGTTTTTTGAGTTCAGCATGATAGCCTAGTGGCTAAAGTCCTCACCTTGCATGCACCGGGGAACCCATATGAATGCTGGTTCGTATCCTGGCTGCTCCACTTCTCATCCAGCTCTCTGTTTCTGGCCTGGGAAAGCAGTCAAGAATGGCCCAAAGCCTTTTGACCCTGCATCCATGTAGGAGACCTGGAAGAAGTTCCTGGCTCCTGGCTTCAGATTGGCTCAGCTCTAGCCATTGCAGCCACTTGGGGAGTGAATCATCAGACATAAGATCTTCCTGTCTGTCTCTCCTCCTCTCTGTATATGTGACTTTCCAATAAAAATAAAATAAATCTTTTTTTTAAAGATTTTTATTCATTTTATTACAGCCAGATATACACAGAGGAGGAGAGACAGAGAGGAAGATCTTCCGTCCGATGTTTCACTTCCCAAGTGAGCCGCAACGGGCCGGTGTGCGCCGATCCGAAGCCGGGAACCTGGAACCTCTTCCGCGTCTCCCACGTGGGTGCAGGGCCCAAGGCATTGGGCCGTCCTCAACTGCTTTCCCAGGCCACAAGCAGGGAGCTGGATGGGAAGTGGAGCTGCTGGGATTAGAACCGGAGCCCATATGGGATCCCGGGGCTTTCAAGGCGAGGACTTTAGCCGCTAGGCCACGCTGCCGGGCCCCACCCCCCAAATAAAATAAATCTTAAAAAAAAAAAAAAGAGTCTTCAGGGTAGAAGTAGATGCGATTATGAGAAACTATTACACTGAACTATTACAGTGGGATGAGGTGTCTTGGCCGAACTACGGTGATATTAAAAGGAAGGAGCACGCAGAAGATGGCATGGGCCAGTCCCTCTGCCTCCTGCTGACATGAGACCCTCCCTCCACACGCATTCCACCCCACATCCACCCCCTCTTGGGCTGTGAGCCCCCCAAAACTGTGGACTGAAATACACCTTCCTGCTTCCTAAGGGGCTACTCTGAGGTGCCCAGCAAGGCGCCCATTGGCTTGGCTTCCTCTGGGAGGTCCCAGAGTTGCCACAGGCTTCTCTGAGCCTGCTTGGAGTCCCCCATCCTCATCCCTGTGGCCGAGAAAGAGAATGCTTCCCCTGAGGGCACCACTGTCCCTTGGCTCCCCCAACACCTGCCCCAGAGACTGGCTCTCTTTGCCCATCTCCATGCCATGACTCAGTCTATATACTTGCTGCTGGCTGCCAAGGTCCTGCCCCATACGGGAACTTGGGAGTAAGGAAGGGAAAGAGCTCCTGAGTTCAGAGGGCAGAGATGGACGAAATCTGGACCAAACTGACAGAAAAGGGGAAGGAAACCCAGGGTTATGAAACCAAGCAGGAAGCTCCAGAAGCAGGCAGTGAGGAGTGGTGTTATGGCAGGTTAAGCCAGTGTCTGTGATGCTGGCATGCCATACAGGTGCAGGTTCAAGTCCCAGCTGCTCCAGTTCTGATCCAGTTCCCTGTATTGTGCCTGGAAAAGTGACAAAGGATGGGCTGAGTGCTTGGATCCCTGCATCCAGACCTGGAAGAAGCTCCTGGCTCCTGGCTTCAGATGGGAAGAAGCTCCTGACCATTGCAGCCATGTGAACCAACAGATGGAAGATCTCTCTTTCTTTGTAAACTTAGCCTTTCAAATAAACAAATCTTTTTAAAAAAAATTATGAAAACTGTGAAGAGGTCAAAAAACAATAAGCTCAGGGCCAACATTGTGGTGCACAGAGTTACGCTCTTGGCTATGACACCGGCGTCCCACGTGAGTGCCCATCAGAGTCCTAGCTACTCTGTTTCTGCTCCAGCTCCAGCTAAAACACCTGACAAAGCAGCAGAAGATGACTCAAGTGTTTTGGCCCTTGTCACCCCCCTAGGACACCTGGATGACATTCTCAACTCTCCATTTCAGCCTGGCCCAGCCCTGGACATTATAGTCATTTGGGGAGTGATTCAACAAATGCAAGATCTCTTTTTCTCTTTCTGTTTCTCTCCTTCTGTCACCCTGCTTTTTTTTTTTTTTTTTTAACATTTTTTTAAAATTGGAAAGTCAGTATACAGAGAGGAGGAGAGACAGAGAAAAAGATCTTCCATCTGCTAATTCACTCTGAACTCAGGAGCCAGGAGCTTCTTCTAGGTCTCCCACATAGGTGCAGGGTCCCAAGGCTTTGAGCCATCCTCAACTGTTTTCCCAGGCCACAAGCAGGGAGGTGGAAGGGAAGTGGAGCAGCCAGAACAAACAAGTTCCCATATGGGATCCTGGCACGTGCAAGACGAGGACTTTAGCCACTAGGCTATCACACCAGGCCCTGCCACCCTGCTTTTTAAATTCATAAATAAACCTTTTTAAAACTTAAGGAGTGATAGAGGTAAATGAAGAGACAGATCTTCCAATTGCTGGTGCATTCCCCAAATGACCACAACAGTCAGGGCTGGGCCAGGCCAAAGCCAGGAGCCAGGAATTCTATCCAGGAATCTCATGTGGGTTACAGTGGCCCAAGTACTTGAACTGTCATCTGCTGCCTGTTGGGCACATTAACGGAGCTGGATCAGAAGCGGGCAGCTAGGTCTTGACCCAGTGCTCCGATATGGGATGTCAGCACAGCAAGCCTGGCCTAACTTGCCCCCTCCAATCTGAATCTTTCAATAGAAGCCTGCTGGACAGCTGATCTTTGCAATGCCTTGTCTGCTTATTGGCAGCATGTTGAACCCCCATGGAGAGAGATGAGAAGATT
The DNA here is from genome assembly GCF_030435755.1 of Ochotona princeps. NCBI lineage: Eukaryota > Metazoa > Chordata > Mammalia > Lagomorpha > Ochotonidae > Ochotona > Ochotona princeps. The sequence goes on from NC_080832.1 coordinate 110,486,939, forward strand.
CTTGCTTCTGTCTGCTCATGCGTGGATACGACTCTTTTGCCGTCTGGAGCATGGTGCCTAGTGTTTAGCAAGTGTTCTGTTGGTGGAGCTGCCTCCTGGTTTCCACCCTGGGGTGGGAATATTCTAGAATAAAAGTGAGCTACAATGGGTTCTGCCATGCACGTGAATCCTCATGATGTTGAGTAGAAAGGGGCAAGTTCCAGATTACTACAGGGTGTTTTTATAAAGTTCAAGTTCATTGAAAACTAAATATTATGTAATATAGAGACACATACTTACAAGAAAAAAGCTCTTTTTCTTTTTTAGGTAAAAGAATGCTAAATACCAAAATCCAGTACAGTATGTTACATCTGAGGGAGGCTGATAGTGGACCAACAGGGGACTACATAGAGGGGGACTTCTGAAAATTTGTAAGAATGTGGAATTAAGGGGCAAGGTGGTTCACAGCAGGTTAAGCCACAGCTTGTGATCCCTGCATCCCATTATGGAGTGCCTGGGTTCAAGTCCAGCCTCCTGCCCACGTGAACTGTGGGAAGCAGCAGGTGACAGTTCAGGTCTGTGCAACCCTATCGCCCACGTGAGAGACCCAGATTAATTCTTGGCTGCTGGCCTGGCCTGGCCAGGCCTGGCTGTTGTGGGCATTCAGGAGTAAACTAGGGGGTGAAAGGTCTCGCTTCCAATTAAAAATAAATATCAAGGGCCCAGCGTGGTAGCCTCATGGCTGAAGTCCTCACCTTTGCATTCACCAGGATCCCATATGGGTGCCAGTTCTAATCCCAGCAGCTTTGCTTCCCATCCAGCTCCCCTGTTTGTGGCCTGGGGAAGCAGTCAAAGACAGCCCAAAACCTTGGGACCCTGCACCCGTGTGGGAGACCCAGAAGAAGTTCCTGGCTCCTGGCTTCGGATTGGTACAATTCCAGCCGTTGCAGCCATTTGGGGAGTGAATCAGTACACAGAAGATCTTCTTCTCTGTCTCTCTTCTCTGTCTATCTGTCTTTCCAATAAAATAAATAAATAAACATTAAAAGAAAAGAGAGAAAATGAAGTTAAAAAGTAACTTCAGGGATGGAAATTTTATCCCAGCAGTTAGGATGTCTGTATTTCACATTGGAGCTCCTGGGTTGGAGATCCAGCTCCACACTGTAGCTTCCTGCTAGTGCAGGCCCTGGGAAGCAGAGAGGATGGCTCAAATGTTTAGGTTCCTACTCCTGGCATGGAAGACCTGGGTTCAATTCTCAACTCTTGACTCCAGCCCTGACCCAGGCACTTGGGAACCAAATAGCAGAAGAGAATTCTCTGCTTGCCCATTTATGTCTTTCTGCCTTCTGAGTGAATAAAAAACAATTAAGGCCAAAAAAGAAAGAATTTTGTCTTGGGCAAAACATTCTGAAATCATGTACATGAAGACTCTCCAAAAAGTTCATGGAGAACACCTAAGATGAAAAAGTTACACATGGATTTTAAAAATTTATTGCATCAAAGTAAACTCATTTTATTGCAAAGGCAGATATACAGAGAGGAGGAGAGACAGAGAAGATCTTCCCTCAGATGGTCCACTCCTCAAGTGGCCGCAACGGTTGGAGCTGAGCCACTCCGAAGCCAGGAGCCAGGAACTTCCTCCAGGTCTCCCACACGGGTGCAGGGTCCCAAAGATCTGGGCTGTCCTCAACTGTATTCCCAGGCCACAAGGAGGGAGCTGGATGGGAAGTGGAGCTGCTGGGATCAGAACTGGCCCAGGGCCTATGGAACTGTATCATAAAATGATAATAATACTGAAAAGAAACAAAATTAAAAAAAAAAAAACACAAAGATTATGGGGCCACCATTAATGTGCTATGTCTTGAGCTGGATGGTGGGCTCATGATCCAACGCAATAAAACCGCCGGGCAAGCCAGACTCAGACCAACAATGAGGCTATATCCTGAACAAGAGATTATGATTACCCCAGTTCTGGCCATCGGATGTCCTGCTACAATAAATAAAAATAAAGTCCCCTGAGCTTGACCTTGGTTCTGCTTATTTTTGTACTTCCTCCCACAGTGATGCGGAGGGGTCCCTGCAACCTTGCTCTTGGCAATCGGGGTTAGTAGTGCAAGGCTGGGCAGGAAATGAGCGGGGGGGCTGAGGCCATATCTGCTGTAACACTGTTCTTGATAGGTCCTTGTGGTGAGGGTTTCCAAGAACAAGCCCAACAGTTGCAGGAGCTGAGCAATATTTACAAGAAATGGGCCCTGCCCCGCCTCTCTCCTGCCACCCACCCTTCTCCTCTCTTGACCGCCCTCCTCTCAGGCCTGCAACGAGGAGAGCTCTCAGGAGCCAGTAATGGACATTGCCACAGAACCCTGGTTCTCTGGAGTCTGCAGAGGAGTTGCCTGACTTCCAGTTCCTAGCACACAAACGGCTGAGTGACAAGGTGGCACAGGGTGACAAGTAGCCAGTGCCTTGCACCAAATTCTGATCTGGCCACTTCTTAGTATGTGACATTTGACATGATGTTACAGCTCTGCCTCTCAGCTTTCTCAATTGGTAAAATGGTGATTAAACAATAGTGTCTGGGACTGCTGCTGTGGTGCAGCCGAGGATAAGCTACTGTTTGCAACACCAGCCTCCGTATCAAAGCTCCATTTCTGATCCAGTTCCCTGCAAATGCACTTGGCAAGACAGTGAAAAATAGCCCAAGTACCTGGATCCCTGCCAACCATGTGGGAGATCCAAACTGAGTTCCTGGGTCTTCAACCTGGATCAGCTTTGGCTGTTAGAGCCATTTAGGGAGTGAACCAGCAGATGGAAACATACTCTCTCTCTTGCTGTTTCAGATAAATACTATTTTCAGATAAATAATCTTTCTGACAAATATCAAGCACACAGCAGCTATGTCATCATGCAAAGTCATTGTGAAAATAAATAGGTTAATCCATGTAAATGGTGCAGCACAGGCCAGGCATATAGTAGGTCCTGAATGCCTGTTAGCTATGCTTACTGAGGAACTACTCTATATCTGGCACAAGGCTGTGTGTTGCAAAAAATATGGATGAATCAATGAGTTCATGTATCTGGTGCAGGCTTAGCCAACTTTTTCTGAACAGGATCAGAGGGTAAATATTTTCAGCATTGCCAGCAATCTGGTCTGTCTCAGCTACTCGCAAGACCAATTCTAAACAATAAATGGGTGATTCCTACTTGTGAGCACTGATCACTGAGTTGTTTTTTTAAAAATTTATTTATCTTTATTGGAAAGGCAGATACATAGAGAGGAGGAGAGACAGAGAGGAAGATCTTCCATCCGATGGTTCACTCCCCAAGTGACCGCAACAGCTGGAGCTGAGCCACTCCGAAGCCAGGAGCCAGGAGCTCTTCTGGGTCTCCCAAGTGGGTGCAGGGTCCCAAGGCTTTGGACTGTCCTTGATTGCTTTCCCAGGCCACAAGCAGGGAGCTGGATGGGAAACAGGGCCGCCAGGATTAGAACTGGCGACCATAGGTGATCCTGGCACTTTCAAGGTGAGTACTTTAACCACTACACTATCACGCCGGGTCCTGATCATTGAGTTTTACATAACGTTCATGTAGCACAGGACAGTGTTCTTCATTTGTTCTTTTCCAATCACTGAAAGATGTAGGGGCAGCGGCCAGCGCTTCAGCTCAGTGAGTTAGGCTGCCCCTCACTCGTGGTGATCGCAGCCCAGATCAGAGTGCCGGCTTGAGTTCCAGCTCTGCCACTTCCCATCCAACCCTGCTAAGACAGTAGGTGATACCGCAGGTGACTGGACCCTCTCCCACATGGGAGACCCGGAAGAAATTCCCAACCACCGCCTTCAGATCAGCACAGCTCTGGCCACTGTGGCCATCTGGGGAATGAACCAGCAGATGGAAGATTTTTCTGTCTCTCTCTAACTCTGCCTTTCAAATAAACAGATAAATAAATCTTTAAAATAAATAAATGTCGGGCCTGGCACGATAGCGTAGCGATTAAAGTCGTCACCTTGAACACGCCAAAATCCCATATAGGCACCGGTTCTAATCCCAGTAGTCCCGCTTCCCGTCCAGTTCCCTGCCTGTGGCCTGGGAAGGCAGTGGAGGACAGCCCAAAGTTTTGGGTTCCTGCACCCGTGTAGGAGACCTGGAAAAAGCTCCTGGCTACTAGCTTCGGACTGGCTCAGCTCCAGCTGTTGCGGCCGCTTGGGGAGTGAACCATTGGACGGATGATCTTCTTCTCTGTCCCTCCCTCTCTCTGTATGTCTGCCTTTCCAATAAATAAATAAATAAATGTAAAACCTGGCCTAATCAGGCAAGGTGCACTAAAGCAGGGGATAATGCAGAAGCAGTCAGCAGGCCATGGCTCATTAGTTCCTGGTCTAGAAGAGGAAAAATATTTTCCCTAGATGTCTCTGGCCTGGGACAATGTCTTACTTTATGGTGAACAAACAGGCTCAACCTTCACAACCCAATAGAAACACCACCTCCTTTTTGAAGCCTTCCAGATCACCTTAGTCAAGGGCAGGAATAACCCCCATCTGGTGCCTCCTAGGTGATAAGCATGAGTCTGTTCATTGCTGTTAAAAACTTACCATCAGGGGCCCGGCACGATAGCCTAGTGGCCAAAGTTCTCCTTGCACGCACTGGGATCCCATATGGCCACTGGATCTAATCCCGGTGGCCCTGCTTCCCATCCAGCTCCCTGTTTGTGGCCTGGGAAAGCAGCTGAGGACGACCCAAAGCCTTGGGACCCTGCACCTGCATGGGAGACCTGGAAGAGACTCCTGGCTCTGGATCGGCTAAGTGCCGATTGTTGCATCCACTTAGGGAGTAAACCATTGGACGGAAGATCTTCCTCTCTGTCTCTCCTCATATATATATAGATATAGATATATAGATATCTGACTTTGCAATAACAATAAATAAATCTTTAAACAAAGCAAAACCATCAGGAACTGGCACAGTGGCTCAACAAGCTAATCTTCCACCTGCAGCACCGGCATCCCATATGGGTGCCGGTTTATGTCTCGGCTACTCCATTTCCAGTCCAGCTCCCTGCTTGTGGACTAGAAAGGCAACCAAAGATGGCTCAAGTCCTTAGCACCCATGTGGGAGACCCGGAAGAAGCTCCTGGTTTCTGACTTTGGGTCGGCTCAGCTCAGGCTATTGTGATCATCTAGGGAGTGAACCAGTGGATGGTAGACCACTTTATAATCTCTGCCTTTGGAATAAATAAATAAATAAATAAATAAATAATTTTTTTTAATGCCACACGCACACACAAAGACCCTCACCATGAAATATCTTCGAAGACAAACTAAAAATTATAACTATCTTAGTCTTGACCAACTAGTGTTTGAAATAAAGTACTGCCCTACAGCTGGACATTCCTGTACAGAGACCCCTCTCCCCAGCACACAATCCACCCCCTACAAGGGCAGCAACACTACCTTCCTCTGGGAACTCCCTTGGGCTTTACCACGTGTGCCTGCATCCTGACTCAGGAGCTGGGACTGGCTAGCTTGCAATACACTCATCATTTAATCCGGTCCTCCTAAGAACCAATGGAGAAACACAGCTGGTGGGAAGCTTGTCTCAGAGAGGGTGCTGGAATTTGCCCAAGGTCAGTCTGAGCCCAAGGCTGAGTCCCAAGTCCATGTCGTTGAGCCTCCATGGGAAGAGACCGGAAGAGACTTCTCACCCTTGCCTCCAGCTCCCCATGTCTTGTCCATACAATCCGCATGTCCTCAGAGACCCCAGCAGCCCCAAGAAATGGGGAAACTGCCAGAAACTGGCTTTAAGGGAGATAGGGGAAGGACTGGAGGGGGTGATGTTGGCCAGATTTCATTATTTGGAGGGAATCTGAATTGTGCAAGTTCAATTTACTGGAAAGGGTGAGGCGCGCAATTTTCGGACTCGAGAAAGCTGGCTGGGTGTGTGTGTATGTGTTGAGGGGGAGGAGGTGGGAGGGGCTTGCTGAGAAAAGGGGAACATTGGAACACCAGTCCCCCAGGAACCAGAAATCCTTCCTTCCTCTTTGTAATCACATAGAGGCCAAACTTGGCATTGGATCTTGTCCAAGTTCGAGGGTAAATCCTAAACTCCAGAGCCCAAGCAGGCCCAAGGCTGTGTGGTCTAGGCAACCCAACAAGAATCCATCCACCCACAGCTCTGTCAGGGTGCCAGTTTGGGACCTTGTTGCTCCACTTCCAATCCAGCTGCCTGTTAATATGCCTGGAAAGCAGCAAGGCCTTGGGCCCTCCCACCCAACTCCCACTCTCAATAGTTGAGGAGTGAACCAGTGGATGAATATAAGACTTCTGTCGCTCTGCCTTTCAAACAAAAATCCTGTGGCTAACAGGCTGACCTTTTGCCTTGCAGTGCCAGCATCCCATTCTGGCAGCAGTTCTAATCCTGGCTACTCCACTTCCCATTCAGCTCCCTGCTTGTGGCCTGGGAAAGCAGCAGAAGACGGCCCAAAGCCTTGGAACCCTGAACCCATGTGGGAGAGACCCCGGCTTCAGATCTGTTCATCTCTGGCCATTGCAGCCCATTTGGCCCTTCCATCAGATGGAAGATCTCTGTCTCTCTTTCTTTGTAAATCTGGCTTTCCAATCAATACTCTTTTAAAGAAAACACCAAGCTTAAAAAAAAAAAAGAGTACATCTGGGTTAGGACCCACAAGGTGTAAAGGGGCAGGATGGCAAGAGAACCCACAGAAGAGATCTTACAGCTGTGGTTGCTGTTTACAGAGAAACAAGCAGCTTGTGTTCACCAGCGTGGAATACACAAATGACAGCGGGGCATGTCCCAGCCTGCTTTCCAAGGACCAGGCTGCACTGAGGTTGTACACGCTGATTCACAGCTCTGCCATCCTGTTTCCACCAAATGAACACAACATGGACAAGGGATCTATTAAATGGATTCCTGCAAAGCAACCACAGGACTACAAATACTAATTATCCAGGAATAAGCAAAGAAAACAGCCCAGCTGGTATTTTTTACCTACCCCCTGGGGTGGGAGGGGTGTTCACCATGAAAGCATGCTGGCTGGGAGAACCCTCTCTGCTGAAATCGAAATTCCAACCCCCACTCATCCGTTACCGTTAGGGACCAAGCCTCCCAGCAAAGGGGAAAGAACTGAGCCCACTGAAGATTAGTGTTAGTGTTATACGTGACTTTCCAGCAAGTCACACGTGGGAGACAGTTGTGAAAAAAACCTTCAATTGTTTAGTTTGCTAAGACGGATGTATCTGTTATGGCTAGGTCAGCCCCGCCCATTTCCTGCAACAATAGAAACATTCTATTGATGGCCTTGTGGTGTGGTGGGTTAAGCAGCCACCTGCAATGTGGAATCCTGTATGCCGACTGCTCATCTTCCAATCCAGCTAAGGAGCCTCAGGAAAGAGTAGCAAATGGCCCAAGTGCTTGGGCCCTGGTGTCCAAGTGGGAGACCCAGAGTGGAGTTCCAGGCTCCTGGAGTTAGCCTGGTCCAGCTCTGGGTATTGTGCCCATTTGTGGAATAAACTGACAGAAGATTCGTTATTCCCTCCCTTTGCCTTTTCAGATAAACAAATCACTTTTTCAAAAGGAAGTAACACTTCTACAGAATACAGCCACTAGCCACAAGTGCCGTTGAAAACTTGATTTGCATACCCTAAAATTCCAATCAGCAGAAGTTACTTCAGGAGGCCCCTCCCACCAAAACTTGCCCAAACAAAGGGTCCTAAGGGGACTGACTGTCCCATCTTAAGGAAAACTGAAGCTAACCTCAAAGTTCCCCCACCAAGTACCCAACACGGACCTCGGCTTGTTCTCCAAGGACAACAATCACACACAAGTTAAGACAAAAAGTATTTTATTCAAAAACGCCAAGTATAAAAAAAAAAAATAAGATCTCTTTTATTCCCCTGTACAGTACTTCACTCAGATAAAACCAGCAGGCTACATACTGCTCAAAACCCAGCCCCAGAGAGGATCCGGAAGGCACACCGTCCACAACTGATTTCTAGAGCCTATCGTATATGCAACAAGTCAGCCGTGCCCCCCCACCCCATCCCCCCAGAAGCCAGGGAGCTGCAGCAGCTGTTCTGAGCCCCATCACCCCACAAACAGAGCAAGCGTGTCCCAGCCCTCCCCAGCAGGTCCCAAGTCAGAGAGGAGGAAAGAAAACAGGCAGCAGCTGTGGAAGCTTGCGGCAGGAAGGGAACCAAATAAATAAATAAATAAATACATTAACATTGACCTCCAGCTTAGAACACGCCATCTTCCCCCAAACAAAAAAAAAAAAAGGAAAAAAAATAACTTAAAAGTTTTAAAAAAAATTAGGTCCACTACAATCCTTTTGTATACTACCATGCCAACTGTACACACATTTACAGCTTGTTCTGTAGATTTGCATTGTTTGTGCATTGTTGTGTGTGTGTGTGTGTGTGTGTGTGTGTATGTCTGTGTGAGAGAGGTCTTGGCTTTGAAACAGTTAAGTAGAAACCAAAAAAAAGGAAGACCAGTTCGCTCAGTTTTACTAAAGGAGGCAGAAAAAAAAAGGGCAGGTGGCTCAGCGTTTGGCCCTGCAGCCTCTTCCACGGCACCTATCGTGGGCGGGGAGGAGGGGAGGGGAGGGGGGGGAAACAGGGAACCAAACCCAGGCAGATTTTTTTTTTGGAGAAGCAGCAGGTAAAAGAGGCAAGTTCAAGTATTTCTCCCAGCACAGCCGGAGTCCCCACAGAAGGCACTCAGAGTCGGAAGAGGTGACAGTCCTATCCCAGCCCAACCTGGCTCCCCTCAGGAACTGATGAAGGGAGCAGCTCCACGCAGGGGTCCACCCCTCCACCCCAGGGGCGGGGAGGGGTTTGGAAGCCCAGCAGGGTGCTGGACACCTGCAAGAAGGAGAGTGTCTATGGAGGAACGGGTGGTGTGGGGGGCTAGGACACCTGGAGTGGAGTCTTTTTTTCCCCCCACCTCGCCCACATGTCAGGAGGCGGCCTCCAGCAGCATGGGGTCTGGAATGAGTTTTCAACGTTGTTCCGGCATCAGGTGGGAAGTGTCCCTGGTCGGCGCGATGCTGGAGACAGCCGCTCCCACTCCCCCTCCCCCTCGAGGGAGCAGAACAGGCCCGCGGGAAAGGGTGCTATTTGCTGGGCCCTGGCGCCAGGCTGTGGAGGTGGATCTCAGCGGTCTCCTGGGGCAGGAGGGCGTCCTGCATCCACGGATGGTTCTGGATTTCTTCGAAGGAGGGCCGATCCGATGGTCTCAGGGCCAAACACCATCGAATGAGATGCTGACACTCTGAAGAGAAGGCAAGGCGGCCGAGGTCAGCACTGACTCACTTGCTTTGGCAAGACAGAAGGCCTCCCAGGCCTGGGATCCCCATGGGCCACAGCAGCCACTGGACCCCCTTCAATAAGGAGGCCCGCCCAGGCACGAGGATCCTTCTAGAGTCTGTTTTCAGTAAAGAGGTGTTGGTTCCACCTCCATCCATGCCCCCTCCTCCCGCAGCCCTGTGGCTGTCACACCTCAGTAGCTGGGGCCTTTCCCACACCACCCACACACCAGAAATAGGAAGGGTGATGAGGTACCAGTAAGCTGCACCGGGTGACTTCATTCACATGGTGAAGTCACTGCACACCCACAGGAGTTGGTTCAAATGCGTCAGACCCGGGCAAGAGGCTGGCCCAGCAGGGGGCACGCCTCGGCCCTCCTGCCCCTCAACCACCACCCCTGGGCCAGCTCCGGCCACCAAGCCTCCGAAGGTGAGAGAAGGTTCCAGAATTACCTGAGGAGACCCTCTGCCTGAAGAACACCTGGCCCCTGATGATCTCCTCGTCGTGCTCAAAGGGAATGTCCCCACACACCATGTCATAGAGCAGGATCCCCAGGGACCAGACAGCCGCCGACCTGCCGTGGTAGCGATGGTAACGGATCCACTCGGGAGGACTGTACACGCGGGTCCCTGGAAAGCAGCATAACGGAGGATATGTTAGCAAAGCAACTCCTGCATTCTCGTGGGTGCTGGGGAGGGGGTGTGTATGGGGGGGAGATAGTGGCAGGGGGGGGAGATAGTGGCAGGGAGGGCCTTCTCCCCCTCTCCCCAGCTCACACCACTAAGTGGAATTCTTCACAAACTGCCGCAAGAGCCAAACAGCCCTGGCTGCGGCCCACCGCGCAAAGCCGGTGTGTGGTGGGGCCGGCCACAGAGGCACCCGGACATGAATGTCAGCACTGCGGAGGGCAGCATCCCACAAACCGGGGTTGGGGGCGGCACGGGCTGAAGCTTCCCCTCACCCAGGAGCCCGGCTGGGCAGGCTTGCGCAACATTCCAGCTAGGGCGCCCTTTGGGGGAGGCCTTCCTGCCCCCGCCCTTGACGGCAGGGGCACAACACATACCCACACCCACACCCTCCCCTCTCCCGGGGCCCCCGCAGGCCTAGAGCTGCAGGGCTGGTTCCAGACCACGTGATTCCTGTTTACAAACTTTGGGTAGTAAAAAAAAAAAAAAGACGCTATCCCGCGGGTGTTCACCAGGGGGCAGCAGAGACCAGAAGGGAAGGAGAAAACACACACACACACCCTGGGAGGACCCGGCCATTAACTGCTCAATACAAAAAATGCAGCCCAGCCCGGCGTCCTCCAAGGGCAAATAAACACAAACCACAAGCCGAGTCACAAGTTTTGAGAAGGCCGTCGCTCGTTTGGGGGGGCGGGGGGAGCCGCCCGGGAGGCCGAGGCGCCCTCCCGCCTTTGATCTCCTCTGCCCGGCCTCCCTTTTCTCCCCAAGCCCGCGCCAAGCCCCTCCCTGAGGTCGCTTTTCATCCTCCGGCCCCAGGTCTGACCTCACAACACCGCATCCCTACACACACCCACCGACCAGCACCACCACCACCACCACACTTTCCGGAAACAGAATGAAAATCCGAGGAGGAAAAAAAGAAAAAAAGTCGGCTCCCCGAGATGAAAAGGAAGAGACGTCCCCCCCCCCCGCGCCTCAAAAACAACTCACTCCCCGCAGCACACACACCCGGCAAACGGGCGGGGACCCCAACCCACCACCGGCACCCCAACGCGCGAGGGGCGGAATAAAAAAAAAACTGGGTCACACTTGAGAAATCTGGGCTCCGGGCACCCACTGCATTCCACTCACACAGAATAAGGCGATCCCGCCGGAAACGCTTCCTCCAGGTCCCCGGCGCGCCCCACCCAGGCCCCGGCCAACCCGGTGACCTCTGACAAAGGGGGACCCCACCCCGGCGGCTCACCGTCGAAGTCGGTGTAGACCGTGTCCTTGAGCAGCGCCCCCGAGCCGAAGTCGATGAGCTTGAGCTCGCCGCGGTTGAGGTCGATGAGGATATTCTCGTCCTTGATGTCGCGGTGCAGCACCCCGCAGCTGTGGCAGTGGCGCACGGCCTCCAGCACCTGCCAGAAGAAGCTGCGCGCCAGCTCCTCCTGCAGGGCCCCCCGCTCGGTGATAAAGTCGAAGAGGTCTTGCACCGGCTCGGGCCGCTCGAGGATCAACACGAAGCTGTCAGGCCTCTCGAACCAGTCCAGCAGTCTGATGACGCCCGGAAAGCCCGAGCTCACCTTCTTCAGCAAGACCACTTCCATGGGCACGCGGGTGCCATTGGGCTGCCAGAGCGGGAAGGCGTGTGAGTCGGGGGGCGCCGCCCCTCTCTCGGCCCACCCGCCCCAGCCCCAGGGCCGCTCCCTTTCCCGGAGAGGGGGGCTGGACACTCACCAGCTCGCCCCAGTCGGAAATCCGGTCCTTCTCCACGTGTTTGATGGCGACCTGGAAGCCCACACACACCCCCGAAAAAAAGAGAGGAGGGGTCTCCGTGAGCTTGGCTGCTCCGCGCCACCTCTTCCCCTCTGAGCCCGAGCCGGGGCCTCAGCACGCGGCGCGCCCTCCGCCCCTGCCCAGCCTACCCGGCCGGCGCGCCCTCCTCCACGGCCCAGCCGACCCAGCCGATCCAGCCGCCGGCCGGCGCGCCCTCCCCTGCCCCTGCCCCTGCCCAGCCGACCCTGCCGGTGCGCCCTCCTCCCCTGCCCATCCGACCCGGCCGGCGCGCCCTTCCCTGCTCAGCCGACCCAGCCGCCGACTCACCGGCAAGTTGTCGGCGACGCGGATGCCCGAGTAGACCGAACCGAAGCCGCCGCTGCCCAGCAGCGGGCCCACCTGGTACTGCGACTCCAGGGGCTCCTTGTCTTTGCCTAAACGAACGCGGGCGACTCAGGACCGGCCGGTTCCCCTACCCGACCCCCGAGTCTCCCCCAGAGCTCCCTCCCGCACCCGGGCCGGGGTGGGGGGCGACGCTCACCGGGCGCCAGCTTGGTGGCGTGCAGGTCACTGCAGGGCGCGGCGCGCAGGTGGGCCAGCGAGTTGATTTTGGACAGGAGCATCCCCACCTCCAGGGTGCCGGCGCAGGGACCGTGCCCGCAGGCGCTGCCGCAGAGGCCGGGGCGGTGCTGCGGGCTGGCGCCGGGGCTGCGGCGGGCGATGCGGCGGGCGCTGCGGCAGGCGCCGGAGGCCGAGTCCGAGGACAACCGGCGGCGGGAGGGCGCGCCGCTCGCGGGGTCAGGCGGCGAGGAGAAGGAGGCGGCAGGCGGCGGGGCGAGCGCGTCGGGGGCTTCTTGGTGGGGCTCGGCTGGTGGTGGTGGTGTCGGCGGCGCCGGGGAGCAAGGGGCTCGAGGCGGCTGCAGCCAGTGCCACCACCGCCGTCGCCGCCGCTGCTGCTGCCGCTGCCTCCTCTTCTGCTGCTGCTGCTGCTGCTGCTGCTGCTGCCGCCGCCGCCGGTCCCGCCGACTCCTCTGAGGCCTCCGCCACCGCGGCCGCTGCAGCAGACGCCCCGCTCGCCCCGCCGCCAGGAGTAAAGGGGCGGAGCGCGCCCGCGGGGAGGGCGGCGGGGCCGGGGCGGGGCCGGGGCGGGGCCTCTCCGGGAGGCCGAGGCGGGGAGCCGGGCGCCCGGGCGCCGGCGCTGGGGCAGAGGCAGGCCGGGGCACCGCCCCCGCAGCCGCCGGCCCCGCCCCCGCGGCGCGGCCACAGCCAACCAGAGGCCGCCTGATCTGCATAGCGCGGCGCGCCCCGCCCCCCACCCCCGGCCCGGCGGTCAGAATGGTGTGTGACGCGACCGCGACGTGGCGGGAAGGAAAAGGCGCCAAAGTGGAGGGGGAGGGGCGCGGGGCGTGCGGGGAGGAAGGATGGGGAGGGGCGTCTCGATTCAAACCCAAACAATAACAAAGCCATCAAAAGGCCGCCCGAGGGCCGGGGCTTCGCGGCGCTCTCACTTTCTCGGAGGTTTTTGGGTCAAGGGCTTCGAGCCGCCAGCCTTCACCGAGACGACGGGCGCCGCGGTGTGTGTGAGGCGAGGAGGCCGGCCCGGAGACGGCCGTGTGCGTGTGTGTGTGTGTGTGTGTGTGTGTGTCTGCAGGGGCGGCGGTGCCGACCAGGGTGGTCTTTTTTTCTGTGTGACTCAGAGCCGAGACCTCCACGCCTGCCAGGGCGGAATGACGACGCGCTGTGGGCCGGGGCTGGGTTCCGGGCTTGTGGGGGAGCTGCCGGGCGTGAGTCACGGCGGCTCCTCAGCCCGGAACAAAACGGGGGGCCGCGTCCAGAGGCCCCCGGCCCCACCCCGATCCTCCTGGAGAGAGAGGAAGGTAGCCGTGGGTCGGGGAGAAGGGATGTGTGTCAGAGTGCCGGGGAATCACGACACAAATGTGAGCATTGTGATGCCTGCTGCTGCCTCAGCCCGCGTGTGCGGGCGGGAGCGGGAGGAGGATTCCTCATTTACAACTCGGGTGGGAGGGTGCGCGCGGTGGAACCCGCGATTTCGCGTCGTCGTCATCACCTTTTCACCAGCCCGGCCCGGCCAACCCCGCCTCGCCGCCCCCCACCATGAAAATCAAGCAAAACGGCCCAGTTCCACTTTCATCCTTTGTCCTTTTCAAACTTCTCCGAGAGTTGATAACGACGTGTGAAATGAGTAAATTAAAATTCGATGGAACCCATAAATTGAATCGTCAGGGGCCTAAGTCATTGGTAGCCAGCTATATCCACTTTAATTTTCTCCAAGTTCCTCTCGCTTAAAAAGGAAAATGAGGATCTGTATGGCTATAGTCATTACTGAATTTAAAATATTTCTTCTTTAAAAGTTTTCTTCGGTGCTCATTCTATAAAGATGCTCCACAATTTTTATTACTTTATTTCATGAAAAATCCCTTTTGTTTGTGTGCTGTGTGCTAACATTCATTTTTGTTGATTAGGGAAAAGAAAAACCCAGGGGAACAAGAATTATTCCCTTTTTTGCAGTTAGGAAAATGAAACCTAAGAAGGCAGACACAGGGTCACACAACAGCTCAGGGAGGAGGTGAAAGGGCTCAAACTCCACTCCCCAAGATTCAAAGCTTCCTTCTTATCAGACTTCTTAACACTGAGCAAAATAAAGGTGCAAGGAATCTTAAAAAAAAAAAAAAAAAAGGAAAATCTTTATTATGAAAAAAATGCATGGATTTCAAAAATTGTTCACACCAAAATAAACATTTTTCAGTTCCATTTTTCCCCTCCAAGAACCCTTTGAAGTTCTCCGGTAGGTGAACGCCTCCTCTTTCAAACCAAGCCCTCGGGTCTGGTCCTAGAGGACTATTCCCAGTTCCACACCCCCAGGACCTTCCAGACTCTTTCTTACCTTTGCAGAGGCAATCAACTTGTTCTGGCTGCGCCCTTCTTCAATTTTTCAAAGCCTTTCTTTCTGCCCTTCAGGAAACAATTGTAATTGCATCACATTTTGCTGAACAAACTCCAAGCATTTGCACAATGTCCATTCATCTGACAGTCATGTGGGGCTTCTTTTTTTTTTTTTTTTTTTTTTTTTTTTGAGAGGCAAAGAGAGACAAAGCTCCCATCCGCTGTTTCAGACCCCAGATGCCCAGAACTGGCAGGCAAGAATTGCACCGGCTGAAGCCAGAATCTGGAAATCAGTGCAGTTCTTCCACCTGAGTGACAGGACCTAACGGATTGAGACATCGCCGCCACCACCCAGGGTCTGCAGGAGCAGAAAACTGGCACGAGAAGCCACAGGCCAGCATCCAGCCCAGGCATTCCCATACCAGAGGCAGGTGACATCCCAAGTTATATCAACTGCTGCCCCCAACACCCACCTCACTCATGTGGATGTTATTGCTCATTTTCTGTTCAATTACGTATACATTGTCTTATTGCTTCAATGCGCACCTTATCCAACATTTGTGGATGGAGATCATAAAGACTCCTACCCAGGGCCCAGCGGCATGGCCAAGAGGCTAAAGTCCTCGCCTTGAACACGCCAGGATCCCATATGGGCGCCGGTTCTAATCCCGGCAGCTCCACTTCCCATCCAGCTCCCTGCTTATGCCCTGGGAAAGCAGTCGAGGACGACCCAAAGCTTTGGGACCCTGCACCCGTGTGGGAGACCCGGAAGAGGTTCCTGGTTCCCGGCTTCGGATCAGCACAGCACCGGCCGTTGCGGCTCACTTGGGGAGTGAATCATCGGACAGAAGATCTTCCTCTCTGTCTCTCCTCCTCTGTGTATATCTGGATATAATAAAATGAATAAATCTTTAAAAAAAAAAAATCTTTCAAAAAAAAAAAAAAAACCCAAAGACTTCTACCCAAAAAACGGCCAACTTTCACCAAGTTGAAGTGGTTTGAATAGGTTTAGGTAAACTAAAGATTGGTAGCAAAGGCTTTCAGCTGAATTAATCTAGTTTCAAATCCAGGATCTGGGACCTACTATTTCTGTGACATTGGTCAAGTTACTTAACTTTCTTCCTAAGCATTAGAGGGAATGGAGATAATAATAGCAACTACCTATTGATCTGTTGTAAGCAGCAAATACTAAAATTCTGCATGTGTAGTCTTTAATTTCTGCATGGCTAATGTTTATATTAACTTCTAATAAACATTAGCCATGATGATGATAATTATAACAATGGTGATAAATAAACGGGGGGAACTACAGCGGTCCTGCAAGGATGGACTTGGTGCACCGAGCCGGTCATAACACACGTGGACTTTGACTGATGGTCGAAAGCCAAAGTTTATTAGTCGCATATAGGATAAGGGAGGAGGTATTGAGCTTATCAACAAAACCCAGTAGAAACCCAAAACCAACAAAACCCATACTTTTGTTTGGAACGCTTTTGTTTTGTATATTCCACTAAGTGTTCTCATTCACATACTATCCACTGGTCTCATACAAATGATATCCATTCAGCTATACAAATGGTACCCATTCTGTTGTTTTCATACAAATATTATCAATTGTAATCTTGTGCTCCCTGACCTTAGAAGGTCACAATGTTCATTTACAGTTTCATACTTTGAAATCCCCAAAGGTAAAATGCTGTATAAATAGTTGGATTTTAAACACCTTAAGAATAGGATTCGAAAGAGTAGTATACACAATATCAACTTTAACCTGACTGTTTCACTGTCTTGAGATCTTTGCAAATACTTATTTAGATAGAACAGATGTGGTTAACTATCTGCCGCTTCTTTTTTTTTTTTTTTAAAGATTCATTCATTTTATTACAGCCAGATATACACAGAGAGGAGGAGAGACAGAGAGGAAGATCTTCCATCCGATGATTCACTCCCCAAGTGAGCAGCAATGGGCCGATGCGCGCCGATCCGAAGCCGGGAACCTGGAACCTCTTCCGGGTCTCCCACGCGGGTGCAGGGTCCCAATGCATTGGGCCATCCTCGACTGCTTTCCCAGGCCACAAGCAGGGAGCTGGATGGGAAGTGGAGCTGCCGGGATTAGAACCGGCGTCCATATGGGATCCTGGGGCTTTCAAGGCGAGGACTTTAGTCACTAGGCCATGCCGCTGGGCCCTCTTTTTTTTTTTTTAACTGTCTGCTTATGCTGGGGGCTTCACTGCTGGAAGTTACAAAACATGAACTTTACTTGACAAAGAGCACCTATTTATTTAAAATGCTTTAAAAAAACCATTTATTTATTTTTATTTTAATGCAGAGAGGAGGAGAGAAAGAAAGGAACATTTTCCGCCCGATGGTTCACTCCTAAAGCAGCCGCAACGGCTGGAGCTGAGCCAATCTGAAGCCAGGAGCCAGGAGCTTCTTCTGGGTGTCCCACACGGGTGCAGGATACCAAGGCTTTGGGCAGTCCTGGACTGCTTTCCCAGGCCACAAGTAAGGAGCTGGATGTGAACCATTGGATGGAAGATCTTCCTTTCTGTCTCTCCTCCTCTCTGTGTATCTGCCTTTCCAATAAAAGTAAATAAATCTTAAAAAAAAAAAAAAAAAAAAGAGAGAGAGAGAGAAAACCAGTGCCCATATGGGATTCCAGCATGTTAAAGGTGAGGACTTCAGCAGCTAAACTATCGCGCCGTGCCCTAAAATGCTTTTACAGATAATTCCTGAAGCCGTCAAAGATGGCCCAAAGCCCTGAGACCCTGCACCCGCATGGAAGACCCGGAAAGAAGTTCCAGGCTCTTGGCTTCGGATTGGCGCAACACCAGCCATTGCGGCGACTTTGAAAATGAATCATACGACAGAAGATCTTCTCTGTCTTCTCTCTTCTCTGTATATCAGACTTTGCAATAAAAATAAAATAAATCTTT
The DNA here is from genome assembly GCF_030435755.1 of Ochotona princeps. Lineage (NCBI taxonomy): Eukaryota > Metazoa > Chordata > Mammalia > Lagomorpha > Ochotonidae > Ochotona > Ochotona princeps. The sequence continues at coordinate 110,504,522 of NC_080832.1, forward strand.
TTTTTTTTAAAGATAAAAACACATTAAACCACTGTTTGTGATTTTGGCATCCCATATGGGTTGAATGCTGGTTCAACATAGTTTCCTGCTGATGTACCTGGGAAGGCTTTAGAAGATGGTCGAAATTCCTATACCCCTGATATCAGTGTGGTGACCCTGATGGAATTCCTGGGCTCCTGGCTTTGGACTGGTCCAGATCTGACTGTTCCAACCATTTGGGTAATCAATCAGTGGAAGAAAGATATCTTCCTTCCTGTCTCTCCCTCTTTATTTGTAGTTTTGCCTTTGAAATAAATACATCTGTTAACCAGAGCTAATTATTAAAAATCATGTGTGAGCCCCGGCGGCATGGCCTAGCGGCTAAAGTCCTCGCCTTGAAAGCCCCAGGATCCCATATGGACGCCGGTTCTAATCCCGGCAGCTCCACTTCCCATCCAGCTCCCTGCTTGTGGCCTGGGAAAGCAGTCAAGGACGGCCCAATGCATTGGGACCCTGCACCCACGTGGGAGACCCGGAAGAGGTTCCTGGTTCCTGGCTTCAGATTGGTGCAGCACTGGCCATTGCGGCTCACTTGGGGAGTGAATCATCGGACTGAAGATCTTCCTCTCTGTCTCTCTTCCTCTGTGTATATCTGGCTGTAATAAAATGAATAAATCTTTAAAAAAAATAAAATAAAAATCATGTGTGAATGGTGTTCAAACTGTATAGCAGTAGAGAACTTGATATTTGGGCTTAATAATAGAGATAAGCACTGCTTGTCTTGTCCCATTCTCACAAAGAATCAGAAAAATCACTCTAATAATAACAAGTGCTAAAACAAAAACAACATAAAAGAAACATAAATAACAAGTGCTTCTGAAAACAAAAGCCATAATCCCGTTAACAAGCCTCCGGAAGGGAGAGCAGCCACTCGTGTTAATTTATTTGAGAAATACCTAAATGGATTATTTGGTGATTTCCACTTTCTACCTGACAGAGATTTGATGAAATCTTTGTCAAAGGATTTTCACCAACTTCTGTATTCCTGGAAGTTCAGGAATAAATCCGAACAGATGCCTACACATACTTTGTTCAAAGACCTCTAAATTCAGTCAAGGTACTTTAAAGGAATTCACTGTTAACCAATTGAAAATAATTTGATCTGCAGCATTTATTCTGCTCAAAAGCTACTCCATTTTTTAATAGAAAAAAAATTAGTCGATTTTTTAAGCCTAAGATTTCCTTTTGAAAGCTCAACTATTTTCTGTCTTGTTCTTTTTTTTTTTTTTTTTTTTTAAGATTTATTTAATTTTTGTTGGAAAGTCAGATATACAGAGAGGAGGAGAGACAGAAAGGAAGATCCCCAAGTGAGCTCAACGGCCGGTGCTCTGGTGATCTGAAGCCAGGAACTAGGAACCTCTTCCGGGTCTCCCACGTGGGTGCAGGGTCCCAAAGCTTTGGGCCGTCCTTGACCGCTCTCCCAGGCCACAAGCAGGGAGGTGGATGGGAAGTGGAGCTGCCAGGATTAGAACCGGCGCCCATATAGGATCCCAGGGCATTCAAGGCAAGGACTTTAGCCGCTAGGCCACGCTGCTGGGCCCTGTTTTGTTCTTTTCATTGATGAAACACAAGCAAGGAAATTGTGGAAATCCAACCATGACACATTTGTTTCTACCGCTTAAAATATGTTGTTACCCTAACAGTTGTAAAATAAATTAGAAATGTTAGGGCCTGATGCGATAGCCTGTGGCCATTTGGGAAGTAAACCAGCAGATGGAAGATTCTATCTCTTCTTTGTCTGTAACTCTGCCTCAAATAAATAAAAAGCAAGTCTTTAAAAAGAAAGAAAACCTGCCACAAATTAACACATGAAGCAGTCTACATTTAAGTTTCTCACTTGTGATAACTAAGGTAGTGGTGACAGCGGGAGAATCCTGGGCGCCCGACTTCAAAACCCTCAGGGAGTGCATGCACTTGAGTCAGAAACGGCTTTATCCTTCCTAAGATGTCACATGGTTTTTAGGTTTTTAAATCTCAGCCATTTTTCAGTTTCCTCAGCTGGGTTAGAGTAAAAGGATTTTTATTTTACAGTAAAGTATATTTAAATTCTTTCCCAATTCATTTGGTTTTTTTTTTAAGGGAAATAAAAGTAACCTAGATTTATTTTTAGAATTTTACATACTCATTACTGGCAATTTGAGTAAAAATAATCAATATTTATTGAAGGCACTATACACAAAGATTTTATAGTTCTTGAGTATTGCTGGGTGGGTAAAAAGGGGCAGCTTAAGATGTATAACAGTGATGGGAAACCTGGAAATTGCTATAAAATATCTTATTAGAAGACAAGAATAATGTATGCCTCAGATCAAAAACCAGGGACTGAACAAAAACTCAGCATGTCCAACTGACAAAGGGGCTGTGTGTGAGAGAGAGACAGAGGGCTTAGAAGGGAGAGAGAGACACATATGTCTAGGAGTTGATTTGGGAATTGCTGTTAAGTTTAAGAAGTGAGTGAGAGGCCAGTGCTGTGCAGATTAAGCCACAAGCAGAACCCCAGTTCCAGTGCCAACTGCGCTTGGAAAGGGAGCTCACCCAAACACCTGACCACCTGTGAGGGAGACCCAGATGCAATTTTTTTTTAAGATTTTTTTTTTTTTATTGGAAAGGCAGGTATACAGAGAGGAGGAGAGACAGAGAGGAAGATCTTCTGTCCAATGGTTCTCTCCCCAAGTGACCAAAACGGCCGGTGCCACCCCAACCTGAAGCCAGGAACCAGGAGCTTACTTCAGATATCCCACATGGGTGCAGGAACACAAGGCTTTGGGCCATCCTGGATTGCTTTCCCAGGCGACAAGCAGGGAGCTGGATGGGAAGCTGGGCTGCCGGGATACGAACTGGTGCCATATGGGATCCTGACACATGTGAGGCGAGGACTTTAGCCACTAAGCCACCGCACTGGGCCCAAGATTTATTTATTTTTATTGGAAAGTAAGATATACAAAGAGGAGGACAGACAGAAATATCTTCCATCCAATGATGCACTTCACAAGTGGCCACAATGACCAAAGGTGAGCCAATCTGAAGCCAGGAGCTTCTTCCAGGTCTCACAAGCGGGTGCTGGGCCCCAAGGCTTTGGGCTGTCCTCGACTACTTTCCGAGGCCACAAGCAGGGAGCTGAATGGGAAACCAGACCACCGGGACATGAACCTGTGCTTATACAGGATGCCAGCACGAGCAAAGAGAAGCCTGTAGCCACTAGGCTACCACATCAAGCACCCTTAAAAAATATTTTTTAGGGGCCTGGCTGTGTGGCCTAGCGGCTAAAGTCCTAGCCTTGAATGCTCTGGGATCCCATATGGGTGCTGGTTCTAATCCTGGCAGCTCCACTTCCCATCCAGCTCCCTGCTTGTGGCCTGGTAAAGCAGTTAAGGATGGCCCAAAGCTTTGGGACTCTGCACCCGTGTGGGAGACCTGTAAGAAGTTCCTGGCTCCTGGCTCGAGATCACCATAGCATCGACCATTGCACTCACTTGGGGAGTGAATCCTCTCTGTCTCTCCTCCTCTTTGTATATCTGACTTTCCAATTTAAAAAAAAAATCTTAGAAAATTTATCAAAGGGGGGAAACAATATAGTATATCTCATTTTCATCTACTAATATGCTCATGCAATCCTATTTTTCTATTTTTTGTGTCATGTCTACCGCAAGATTATAAATATATTGAGGACAGAAACCATTTTTTGTCGTTATACATAAAGGTCAAGCAAGTGTTAAAAGTTGATCGGCCGAAGCAGCATAAGCCAATGCTGAACATCAGTATCATGTTAGGCATTGTTCTAAGTACTTTTTCCTCCAAATAAATCTATAATATGCACAGTCTTACCATCTTCAAAAATTTGCCAAAGTTTGGGGGTGCTGCAGCAAGGAGCGTCTTGCTCGGATCCCGATCCCAGCCATTATGTGCTCATGATGAGCTGGGTCCGGGCCTACCTGGATCGGGGGCTGCCTCCTTTTGGGGTGAGTACACCGAGGGGGTGGTTTCCGGGCCTGGGTGGGTCCGGGGCCCACCCACCGCCCTCATTGGGCGGTGGATGGGATTGGGGTGGGGCGTGACCTGGGGCCTGTGGGTTTAAACTTCGGCAGCCGGGAGGGTGCTGGGGGCTGCAGGAGGGAGCGTCTTGCTCTGATCCCTATCCCAGCCATCATGTGCTCATGATGAGCTGGGCCCGGGCTGTGCCTGCTGGCCGCCCGGCTGGGGAGCTCTGGGGTGTTGGTTGTCGGAATCGCTGCTTAGTAGCTCCAGGCTGATCCCACTGTTTCCGGGATCTGAGTCAATCCTAAAGATTCCCAATGCCAGTAACTCTTCCCTTTGAAGAACTTCTAACCACTTAACAATGCTGAGCTGTGAGCACCTAGCATGCAAAAGATAAGGTTCAGGGCTTGTCTAGCAGGATATTGTTCTGCCAGACATGATGATGGTTCACGAGACTGGTCACATTAGGCAGTGCTATAATATTAACTAGCACTCTAGAACCTTATCCTGGGGTAGATTCTGTGCAGGATGTGTGGGCCACACCCTGTAGAAAGTTTAGCCCCGCTGGTAAACCTAAAAGTTTGGGTGGTTATGGACTAAGCTAGGTGTGACCAAGGAGCCTGCCATCAATCACAGTAAAGGGACCGGCAACAGTCTGGACTGGGCAAGGCAGCAGCACCCAAATGTGCATCCTGAATAGGGTGTGGGGTGGGCCGGGCTGCAACATTCACCAGCTCATACAAGGCCAAATGGAAGGCCAGAGTACACCAGGCACTGGCCTAAAACCCAGTGGCATGTATATGAACTGGGTCTGGGAGTGGATCAAGTGGAGGAACTTGGGAAACTCCCTTGGCGAGTCATAGCTCTCGCTGGTGAACATGTGGTCCAGATCTGGGGGTCGGACAAGCAGGGCATATTAGCTCCAAAATGTGTAAATTGGTAATGGAACGGGATGTACTGGGCAGGACTGAGCAAACCTTAGCCTACAAGCAAAACTAGAAACCAGCATGGATCACAAGTCATGCCGAGCTAGGCTCTTGCACCTACTGGTCCTCAGAGCAACCACGGGCAGGTGCGTGATTTACGGCTAGGAACAGGCCCAATTGGGGAGGTAAGGGGACACCCTAACTGGGTTGAGGTTCCCACCAAGGGGTGCGTGTGCTGGAATGGGGGCTGCGTTCTATCTTGGAAACAGTTGCAGTCACCCGAGGCACTAGTGTGGATTGGGATTGGATGCACCATGCCAGTTCAGACCCCAACACCATCTGGTGTCATGGAGAACCAGGGTAGATGTGGGACTGACTAGGCTGGGTCTCAATCCCCTACTGAGCCATGTGTGAGCTGTATGTAGGTATGGACGAGCCATGGCTGGGCTGAAACATCCAACAACAAGAACCAGAATGGGGTGAAAGCCAGCCAGGAAAAGCCACTGTTCCTGCTAGGACAGGAGGTGAACTGAGTAGGGCTGGCTCAAGGACACCCTGGTATGCGCAAAATCTGGCATTGGGAGGGGTACTGATGGAGGAACCTGGGCAACTCCTCTGGCAGGACACAGTCCCAGCAGGTAAGCACAAGAAGCATGATAGGAAACAGCCCAGAATAGGCCATGGAAAGTTTCCCACTGGCACACATTTGGCATGGATCAGGGGCAGACCAGGCTGAATCAGTTCATGTCATCCACTGGCAAATCCGAACACCAGAACAGAGTGTGGGTTGAGCCGGGTTTGGTCGCGACAAAACCAGTACACATTATGGAATGCCAGGGTGAGGTTGCCTGTACTGGATTTGACTGCAACACCCAACCAGCACGCGTGAGATCCAGGAAGGGAAGGGCAGAGCCGGCAGGGGGATTAAGGGGCTGGTCCCCTCGCTGGACAGCTACTCCCACTGGAGAGCATGGGCTGGGATGGGGACAGACCAGACTAAGCAAGGCTGCAACACCTGTGCGCTGCATGTGGACTAGATCAAGGAAAAGCCAGGCTGGGCTGATTATTCCTGCGGGTGCAAACATAAATTAGAGTGGGTGAGGGTTGTTTGGGCTTAGCCGCAACATCAGCTGGCAGAAGCTGGCACTGGGGACTAATTCTGTCAAGTCAAATCACAGAACCACCTGGAGAGTGCATAAACCGGGACAGAGAGACCTGGGAATACCTCAAAGTTTCTTTGGAGATCTCCCCAATCGAATTGCTGGACTCAGAACTCTAGCCAAGAAAAGACAGAAGACAGAACAGGTCAATCATTCATCTCAGCTATATGTGGGCTATATGTTGGCAGCGAAATATGGGGCAAACGGAGATTTTATGATGGACCATATCAATCAGTGGACGACCTCATCAAGCGAAACTGGCAGCAATTCATAACTGATGAACTATTAAAACCACTTGAGCACATATCTCAGAGCATGCCCCACATCCGGGACTTGGGGTGGGCGGGAAACCGGGCAGGGCTTCTCCCTCAATATCCCCCTTTACCTCAGATACATGATGGAAACAATATGGATATAATAGCATTACCCACTTCCCTATACCCCCTGAACCTTTTTTTTTTAACCGTAATTAACTATGTAAAGATTGTCAACAACAATACAATAAAATAAATTAAAAAAAAATTTGCCAAAGTTTGCAGCCTGTGTTGTAGTGTGCCTGGGTAAAGCCATTGCCTTCCATGCTGGCATCCTCTAGGGGCACTGGTTCAAGTTGCAGCTGCCTCACTTCTGATCCAGTTCCTTATTAATGTCCCAAGTGCTTGCGAACCTGCCATCTGTATAGGAGACTCAGATGAATCTTCTGGCTTCTGGCTTTTGCGGCTATGGTGAAAGTGAACCAGAGGATAGAAGTGCGCTCTCTCTCTCTCTCTCTCTCTCTCTCTCTCTCACAGACTTTGAAATAAATGAATCTTTAAAAAAGATTTATTTATTTATTTATTTATTGGAAAGTCAGATAAACAGAGAAGAGGAGAGACAGAGAGGAAAGATCTTCCGTCTGATGATTCACTCCACAAGTGACCGCAACGGCCAATGCTGCGCCAGTCCGAAGGCAGGAGCCAGGAACCTCTTCCTGGGTCTCCCACGCAGGTGCAGGGTCCCAACGACATGGGCCATCCTCGACTGCTTTCCCAGGCCACAAGCAGGAAGCTGGATGGGAAGCAGGGCTGCCAGGATTAAAACCAGTGCCCATATGGGATCCCAGGGATGCAAGGTGAGGACTTTAATCACTACGCCACCGCGCCAGGCCCAAATAAATGAATTTTTAAAAAATATATGTATTCATTTCTTTGGGAAATGCAGATCAGGTTTACGGAGAGAAGGAGAGATAGCAACAAAGGTCTTCCATCCGCTGGTTCATTCCCCGTATATCTACAACAGTCAGAGCTGAGCCAGTCCAAAGACAGGAATCAGGAGCTTCTTCCAGGTCTCCCATGTGGGTGAAGAGTCCTAAGGCTTTGGGCCATCTTCAGCTGCTTTGCTAGGCCACAAGTAGGGACTGGAAGGGAGGTGGAGCAGCCAGGATACGAACTGGTGCCTACATGGAAGCCTGGTGCATGCAAGGCGAGGACTTTCCGCTAGGCTACCACCCTGAGCCCAAAGAGATAAATCTTAAGTTAAAGAAAAAAAAAAATGTGTCCAAGGCTACACAGCAGAACAATGCCCTAAAGACCAAAGACACTGTCGTATTCTTTGTATTCTCCAACACATGTGAAGTGAATGAATAAATGTTTCTTTAAATAAATCAAAAGCAGAAAGCCACAGAGAGAATCAGGAGGACCTCCTGATGTCATGATGCAAAAAAGTGAAGAGATGAAAACGTTGAGTCTGTACTGAAGAATCTGGGAAGATTCTCTATTTAAACAATCTTTTGAAGCCCCCTGGCTCAGGAATGCTGTGTTAGCGGATGTGGCGGTTCACACAGAGGCTATTCCGGTCCTCTGTGACAACGAAGACGTACAGTAGCAGGACTGAAGGCAATGGGCCGCGTGGTTTGGAGAAACTTGCTTTTTCCACACAGACTTCCTCTTCCAAGCCTTGATTCTCTTGTCAGGCGTCAGGCTGCTAAAACAAACACACACAGCTCACCACAGCGAGAACCAGAACAAGTGTGCCACAGACAGCGAGCCGCTTTTTACGGCCTTCTGTGGGCACACTTCTCAGAGATTCTTTGACTATCTAAAAACAATCTTTCTCATGCTGGAGAAAGAGGGAACGGTGCCATCTCCTTTATAGAAGCAGTTTTATTTTTGCCTGCAAAGGTGAAGCTGACTACTGTGTGCACTGACTCTGCTTGATGACAGAGATGCCCACTCACTAGATGAGAAAGTCAAACTTATCATCGCTCGTCATCGGAGCACATCTGAAGTCACTCCCTTGCGCAGGAGCCAGGCTGGCCAACAGCCAAGCCCGTGGTGCGGGGCTGTGAAGGTGACACCTCACGTGTTCTTTAGCAGCAACAGCAGGCAAAGAGATCCCGAAATCAGTCTGTCCCTCAGCACAACTCAAAGCCCCTTGTGCTTCTTGCAGCTTTGCCTGACCCCTGGACCAACACCCCCTTTTTTTCTGCTTTAAATGAATGACTGTATTTGCAAGTCAGAATCACGGAGAGGCGGAGACAGAAAGCCAATGGAGATCTTGCATCCACTGTTCACTCCCCAGAAGACTGGAGCAGCTGAGGCTGGGCTAGGCCGAAGCCAGGAGCAAAGAGCCAGGAACTTCTTCTGGATCTCTCTCATAGTATGCTGGCACAGCAGGTGGTGGGCTTTACCTGTAATGCCAAAATACTCACCTCTGGAGTCAAATTTTTATTTGGAGTCAATATTTTTTAAACTTTCAGCAATTATTTGGATTAGTAATGTAATACAATCACCTTCTCTTGTTGTTTGAGTGTTTATTGTCATCACAGCATCATTTCCCTCTTGAAAAAAAAATTAAAGCATTTATTTATTTGAAAGGAAGAATGACAGAGAATGGGAAAGACAGACAAGAAAAAGAGAAAGAGCTTCCCTCCACTGGTTCACGCACCAAATATCCACAACAGCCAGGGCTGGGCTGGGCTGACACCAGGATCCTGGAATTCTGTTTGGTGTCTCCCATGAGGGAGTGTCTTCCACGGCTTTCCCAAGTGCATTAGCAGGGAGCTGGATGGGAAGTGGAGCAGCCAGGACTCCAACCAGCACTCATATGGGATGTTGGCATCACAGCCAGTGTGCCATAATGCAGCCCAGCATCATTTTTAGAAAAAAAATCTTATTTTATTTTATTTTATTGGAAAGTCTGATATACAGAGAGGAGGAGAGACAGAGAGGAAGATCTTCCATCCAATGATTCACTCCCTAAGCAGCCACAATGGCTAGAGCTGAACCAGTCTAAAGCCCAAAGTCAGGAGCTCCCCATGTAAGTCTTCCAGGTCTCCCCACACAGGTGCAGGGTCCCAGGGATTTGCGCCATTTCCACTGCTTTCCCAGGCCATTAGCAGGAAATTGGATGGCAAGTGGAACAGCTGGAACATGAATTGGTACCCATATGGGATCCTGGCACTTGAAAGGTGAGTAGTAAGCCACTGAGCCATTTTCCAATTTTTTTTTTTGCAGCCATGAGCAGGGAGCTGGGCAGGATAAGGAGCAGTTGGGACTCAACAAGTCCATATGGAATTTTGACATCCTTAGTGGTAGCTTTACCTGCTATGCTACAATGCCTGCCCCAAGACTTACTTATTTGAAAGGTAGAGCAATAGTGAGAAAGAGAGAGAGGAAGATCTCCCATCTTCTCATTCACCTCAAAATGTATGCAACAGGGGCGCGGCAGCGTGGCCTAGCAGCTAAAGTCCTCGCCTTGAACGCCCCCGGGATCCCATATGGGCACCAGTTCTAATCCCGGCAGCTCCACTTCCCATCCAGCTCCCTGCTTGTGGCCTGGGAAAGCAGTCGAGGACGGCCCAATGCATTGGGACCCTGCACCCGTGTGGGAGACCTGGAAGAGGTTCCTGGTTCCTGGCTTCGGATCGGCACGTACCGGCCCGTTGCGGCTCACCTGGGGAGTGAATCATCGGACAGAAGATCTTCCTCTCTGTCTCTCCTCCTCTCTGTATATCTGACTTTGTAATAAAAATAAATAAATCTTTAAAAAAAAAAAACAACAAAAAAAACAAAGTTGAAGCCTTGCACCTTTGCAGAGCTGGAGCTCCCAGCAGCTTTAGTCTCTTCCAGAGCTCCGGGGACTGGGGACTCACACTGGGGGCTGTTGGAGTGAGCCTGAGATCACATGCATGTTTCTGTCCCAAAGGCAGGGGCAGGGAAGTGAAAGGGCCCAGGCTAGCATGGTGTTCCTATGAGCTACGCCTTGGGTCTTGAGTATGCACTTGTGTCCCAGATGAGTGAAGTTAAGCGGACTGAGTCTGGGAACCGTTCTATGATCTTGGGCCTGTGGTAGACAGGCGGGGCTCCAGGCCAGCTTGCCACCCCACTGGAAGACTGGGATTGGGTGTGAGGTGGGTCAGGTCACAACATCCACTAGTTCATTTAAAGGCCAAGACAGAGGGTGCAGACAATGCCAGGTAAGGGCCTAGCACCCACCAGTGCATGTAAGATTTGGGTCTGGGAGTGGGCCTGGGAAACTCCCCTAATGGGTCATAGCTCCCATTGGTGAGCATGTAATTCAGGCCTGGATATTAGTCAGACTGGGCAAGGTAGGTCCACCTGTCTGCAGATGTGTGGGTTGGTTCTGGAGGAGGCAAACCAGGCAGAGCCAGGCCAACCCTTAGCTTACCGACCTGTGCAGGAGCCAGGCTGGAGTATGGGTCATGTTAGCCTGGGCTATCACACCTGCCAGTTTACATGAGCTAGGGATGGGAGCAGACTGGGCAGGGTTAGACTGCAGCAGCTGCCAGCAAGTTGGGACTGGGAGCAGGCCAGGACAGGTCAGACTGCAGCCTGATGGCAAAGGCCAAAACTGGGGATTGGCTATGCCAAGCTAGGTCAGAGCAACCACTGGCACACGCAACATTTGTGGCTGGGAGCTAAGGGTATGCCCCAGCTGGGTTGTAGTTCCTGCTGGTGAACATGAAAACTGGAATGGGGCAGCAATCTGGGCTAAACATGACTATAGGGTCCTTTGGCATGGGTATGGACTGGGTCTGGGGTATGCCAGACTGGGCTAGACTCCGGCACCTACTGGTGCTCGTGAGAGCCAGGGAGATATAGGATGGGCTAGGCTAAGTCTCAGTACCTGCTGAGTCATATGAGAGCTGTGTCTGGGCGTGGACCAGGTGTGACTGGGCTATAGCACCCAACAATAAGAGCCGAATGGGTGTGGGCTCATTGAGCAAGTCACTGTTCCTGCCAGGACAGGAAGTGGACTAAGTCAGTTTGGGCCAAGGACCCATCAGTGTTAGCAAGATCTGCCACTGGGAGGAGACCTGACAGAGGAGCTTGGGGAAATCTGTCAGGCTGCAGTCCCTGCAGGTAAACAAACCAAGGCAGGGAGCAGCCCAGACCAGGCCAGGTTACAGTACCCGCTGGCATACATGTGGGTCATGTCTGGGGGTAGGCTGGGCTGGGCCAGTTTGTAACACCCACTGGCAGATCTGAGAACCTTGATGAGATACAGGGCAGGCTGGGTCAGGACACAACACCAGCCAGTTCCCATTAGGGCTGGGACTGGGGGCTGGCTGGACTGGGCTAGGCTTTAGCACCCACCAGCATGAGCTGGAACTGGGGTCAGACTGGGTTGGGCCAGGCTAAATAACACCTACCAGCAAATGCCGAGGTAAGGTGGGCCATGCCAGACTGGGCTGCAGCACCCAGCAGCACACAGAAGACCTGGGGCAGGGAAATGCGATTCTGGTAGAGGGATTCCCCTGCTGGGCCACTGCTCTCTCTGGTGAACATAACTGGGATGGGGGCAGACCAGGCTGAGCAAGGCTACGATACCTCTTGGTCTGTACGTAAGCTGGATCAGGGACAAACCAGGCTGGGCTGAGTATACCTACTGGTATATACATAAGTCAGAGGGGGTGTGGGTTGGTTGGGCTTTGCCACAGCATCAGCCAGCAGATACTGGCACAGGGAGAAAATTCTGTCTAGTTAAACTGCAGTACCACCTCGAAAATGCAAGATCTGGGAGTGAGAGTGGGCCTGATAGGGAAACAGTGGGCACCTCGCTCTTGGGTTGTCACTCCAACTGAAGAGCATGAGAACCAGGACTAGGACAAACATGGCTAGACAGGTAGTGGCACTCACCAGCACATGTGTGGGCTGGATAGTGGGGCTGATCGGGTTGAACTAGGCTTCAATGGCCATTAACAAATATGAAAGGTGAATGGGATGTGGGACAGACTGGACCAGTCTGCTGTACATACTGGCAAGCACGGTAGCCAGAGTAAGAGACAGACCTGGTGGGAGTTATTGCAGGTCACTCTGACTAGGCTTCAGCTCCCACTGGTTTGCATGTGGGCCAAGTGTGCGGTGGGCAGGATCAGGCTGGACTGCAACGCCCATTAGTTTGTGTAGAAGACAGGACTGGAGACAACTGATCCAGCAATTGCAACTAACAGTGTGCACGTAGGCCAATCTTGGCAACAAAGTGTGTCAAACCCTGTACTGGCATGAACACTCAAGACTCAGGTCTGGGATCACCTCAGATGAAGTTTCTTCAGGAATCCCCCCAACTGAACCACTGGACTCAGAATTCCAACCATGGAGGAAATTGCAGGTTCCATGGTCTGACTGTGGAACGCATGTGTCAGAGTGGAGCCTCCTCAGTGGCTTAGATGGAGCAGTGAACAGCATACCCAGATGCACATGGAGGATATGACAGTACACTGGAACCTGCGGAGGACGCCTGGTACCACAACAGAGGACAGAGGACAGAGGACAGAGGACAGAAAAAATCAATCAACTACCCCAGCTATGAGTTGGCAGTGAATACCTGGGCAAATGGAGATTCTAAGGTAGACTATGTCCATCAGTGGATTCTGGAGAGATTTCATCTTGCTTGGAATGGTGAGATCGACAGCAATACAGAACTATTGAACTATCAAAACCACTTGAGCAGGACCCTCGAGCATGCTCCACATTGGGCACCTGGAATGGTTGGGAGGCTGGGTGTGGCTTTTCCCCTTAGTTCTTCCCTTCCCCCAGATAGAGGAAGAAAAAAAGAGAGAGAATGTGGAAACAATGATCTCATCCACTTTCTTCTAGCCCTTAATGCTTCACACCTTAATCAAATATGTCAAAATTATAAAAAATAAATTTTATACAATTAAAAAAAATTGAGCAGAACCCTTGGAGTGTGCTCCACATCAGGTACCCTGGGATGACACTGGGTGACCATTCCCCATCCCTGGGTACTGAGGCGGTTGGGAGGTTGGTGTAGCTTTTTCCCTAATCTCCCCCTTCCCCAGATACAGGAAGAAATAGGAAATTTGGAAACAATGGTCTCATCCACTTTCCTGTAATCTTCAACCCTTCACCCTAATTAACTGTGTAAACATCATCAAAAATGAACTTGAGGGGAAAAAAATAATTGAAACCCAAAGAGAACACATCTAAGACACTGTGAATATCCCCTGCCTCAATTTTTTCACCTGTTATTTTTACTATTCATTATAACAAAAAGATAAATGGTTATTTGTTCTTTAAAAAATATATATGTGGGCCTGGCATGATAGCCTAGGGGCTAAATCCTCGCCTTGGAACTGCCAGGATTTCATATGGGTACCGGTTTGTATTCCAGCTGTTCTACTTCCCATCCAGCTTCCTGCTTGTGGCCTGGGAAAGCAGTGGAAGACGGCCCAAAGCCTTGGGACCCTGCACCCACTTGCAAGACCTGAAAGAGGCTCCTGGCATTGGATCAGCTCAGCTCCAGCCATTGTGACCACTAGGGGAGTGAACCAGTGGAGGTAAGATCTTTCTCTCTGTCTCTCCTTCTCTCTGTGAATCTGTCTTTCAAAAAATTAATTAATTAAATCTTAAATATATATATTTGAAAATCATACACACACACACACACACACACACACAGACTTTGGGGGCCAGCATTGTGGTATTGCAGATAAAGTCGCTGCCTGCAACACTGACACCCTGAATGGACACCACTTCAAGTCCTGGCCACGCCTCTCCCATCTAACTTCTTGGTAATGTGCCTGGCAAGGGGAAGCTATCCCCAGTGCTGGGGCCCTTGCCACCCATGTGGAGTTCCAAGCTCCTGACCTCAGCTTGGCCCTGCGCTGGCCATTGTACATTACAGCTATCTGAGGAGTAAACCAAGAGATAGAGGATCTCTCTCGCTATAACTCTGTTTTTCAAATAAAACTAAATAAATACAAAGAAAATAAATAAGCTTCCACAAATAAATACAAAGATAGTATCTAATATTAACAATATTTACTATCCACTAAACACTATCTGTTTAACCATTCTGTGTGCCACATATATGGAACATAGACATTTGTATATTATATAGCCAGATGGCACATGTATTTATGTACTTGAAAACCGTTTTAATTAGTATTATACTTCAGAAGACAGATAAGCTCTCCAAGGCGCACAGTGAGACAGACAGAGGTGCGGCTCTGGGGACAACGTGCGGGGTGGTCTCGTGAGTGGTAGAGGTCACACTTGGAGCAAGGAGGGCTGGGAGCCAGATGAAATAAAATCAGGAAACAAAGTCATGAATGGAAAGACAATAGAGTTGGCGGATAATTTCCTTCAATATTGTGCCCAAGAGAAATGAATGGAGATCAGAACAATGTGCACAGTTGCTGGTGTGAGCAAAAGGAGGCAGAGAGGAGCGCCTGCTGCAAAGGAGAGCTTCCAGCAGCTGGGCACGTGGGGAAGGCTCTGCCCCACCATCGGGGGAAGCGCTGCCCTCCCCAGCAGTGAGATAAGGCTTGTGTTCTGCAGAAGTATTGACTGATTTAGTGAATTAATTGAGAAACATGTGCTGAACAGTCACAAAGTTCAAGGTAACGTGCTAAATACCGCAGAGCTACAGAAGGGGCCGTCCTTGTTTAGAGATCAGACACAGATAGGATCCTTGAGACAGAGAGATTTAGAGCTGAAAGGTAATTTGATCTTCTCATCTGTTTATAGATGACTAAAGCCAAATCTTAGAGACAGGAAGTGATTTGTCAGAGTTCCCACAGCACTTTCAGAGCAAAGATAGAACTCAGACCTGATTGCTGCCACAAGCTCTTTCGATTCTCTTATAAAGATATAATTAGGAATGAAAGGTGGTATTTGTCAAGCAGCAAATTAATGGTATAGGCGACGCGGGCTTCTTACTGTAAGTTGTTTACGAGTTCACGATCTAAATGCTAACTCAGACTTTTTCGGGGGAATTCTCAGGTGCGGAGGGACTTTCCCAGTTGTTTCCTCAGATGCTTGAGTGTGAAAACAGAAAGTGGCCAGGTCTCCATGCCCCTGGTGCACCTGTGCCACCTCAGGCCTCAGGCTCACACGCAATCTTCTTGCATCTGGCTTGGCAGTTCCAGCAGCCGCTGGGGACTCCAGGGCTGCAGCTCATGGCAACTTGTTAGAAATGGATGCTCTGTCCAGGCCTGATGGGCTGAATCAAAAACTCCAAGGAGCAGGGCCCAGGAATCCGTGCTTTCTCAAACCCTCCAAGTGAACCAGAGGTGTTCTGGAGTCTGACACCCCTATCGTACCAAAGGACTTCCCAGGGAGACTGAACTCCTTGAAGACAGGTATGGTGCTCTCTGCAGTGTCAATTCCCAGGCCAGGACCAAGACTTGAACGTATCAAATATTAATATTTCTGCTCACTGCCTTCTTCAAAATATAACACGCTAGCCCCCATTCTTACCATAGATTGTCATTGCCTGATTGTAAGCATCATATAATTGAAACAAAAGATACTCTTTTTAAAAAAAAGATTTATATAATTCCATAATGATGTAAATTTTTGCTGATGGTATGTTGGAGCTTTCAATTGACTGGGATGATACTCTGCTGGCTCTGTCATCAGACCAGAGAGGGTATACCTAAGAAGCCGTTGAACTTGACGGGACAATAAGATGCTGGACTCTATGTTTGGTATACGCTTGCAATGGGGAAATCTCAACTGAACTTGAGCTGTGGTTATGCAACAAGGTAGAGGAATCCACCATGGTGGGAGGGTTTGGGGAGGGGTGGGGAGAACCCAAGTATCTATGTAATTGTGTCACATAATACAATGTAATTACTGAAGTTAAACAATAAATAATTAAAAAAAAATTTATATATTTTTATTGGAAAGGCAGATTCAGAGAGAGAAGCAGAGACAGAAAGAAAGATTTTCCATCTGCTGTTTCACTCCCTAAATGGACACAATGGTCAAAGCTGAGCCGATCCAAAGGCAGGAGCCAGGAATCTCTTTCTGGGTTTCTCATGTAGGTACAGGGTCTCAAGGCTTTGGGTTATCCTCAACTGCTTTCCCCAAGCCACAAGCAAGGAGCTGAATGGGAAATGAAGCAGCCGAGATATGAACTGGTGTCCATGTAAGATCATGGTGCATGCAAGGTGAGGATTTGGTCACTAGGCTACAGCGCTAGGCTCAACAAATAACGCTTTAAAAAAATAAATAAATAGGGGTCAGTGTTTTGATATAGTGGATGAAGCCACTGCCAGTGACATCAGCATCCGATATGGGCGCTGGTTCAAGTCTCAGCTGTTTCATTTCTGTTCCAGTTCCCTGCTAATGTGCCTGGGGAAGCAGCAGAGGATAAATGGAAGACTTGAAAGAAGCTCCTGGCTCCTTGCTTTGGCCTGGCCCAGCTCCAGCCATTTCAGCCATTTGGAGAATGAACCAGAAGACAGAAGACCTCTCTCAATCTAGATATCTAAACAAATAAATTAATTAAACCTTTTAAAAAAATCAAAAGTTGAGGATGTATACACACCTAGAGGAAGACCATTCTGAAAGTCAGCAGGTAGACAGCCATCTTTGAGGCAGTGAGAGGGACTACAGAAACCAACCCTGCTTACGGCGGGGTCCCGGGTTTCCACCGGTAGCATGTGACATGAGTCAATTTCTGCTGTTTAAAGTGGTCAGCTTGTGTCCTTCTCTACACCCCTTTAAAAAAATTCTATATTCAGTATTCGTTTTGAAACACAGAGTGAGAGAAAGAAAGAAGGTGACACAGAAAGAGGAAAGGAGACAGAGGCATTCCATCCACAGGGCTTACTCCTTTGGGCCAGAGCAAAACCAGGGGCCAGTAACTCCATCCTGGTCTCTGACATGAGCCACTGCTTTCCCAGGCACATTTGTAGGAGGTTGGATTGGAAGCAGAGCAGCCAGGCCGCAAACCCTCATTGCTCAGATGTGGATGCCGGAGTCACAAGCAGAGACTTAACTAGCTGTGCTGGCAGTGCCCTAATTCTGACCCTTTGTTGTGGCAGCTCTAGTCAATGAATAGACTTCATAAAGCTTTTTCCAAAAATATTACCTTTGAAGTCCACGAACTCCTCTTCAAGTCTATGACACGATCATCCTACTTTTAGATGCCTCTGTGGTCTGTACAGGATAACCACTGAAGTGCCCAAGAAATGACTCTCTGCATGTTCAAGATGAGCACAGGCTTGGGAGTAGTCAGAGGTGCGTTGGAATCCTGACTCAGCCACTTAGGAGTTGTGTAATGTCAATCTCTCAAGACTCAGTTTCCTCATCTGTAATTTGTAGCTAATAATAGCTCCGTCTGGATGCAATTCAATAATTGCCAAGTATAGCATTGGCACTCAGCACATGGTGACTTCAAACGATAATTAACCGAAGTGTTCACCTTGGAGCTTTCTGAGGGAGACGGGAGTGCAGTGAAATGTTACTAGAATGTCTAAATCACTTCAACAAACAAGCAAATAGCCACTTTCTAAAAGACTATAAAATGATAGGCGAAATGTTTTTAGAAGAAACGAAGAATGAAAAGGAATAAAAGAATCAGAATTTCATAATTATAATAGAAAAATGTAAGAATAGTTGGGTTGTGTCCAATTATTATGTAATTGGCAGGTAGAGATTGTTCATTTTTTTTCTCTTCGTATCTCCAGAGTCCGGTATGGCACCGGGCACTTTCTATAAGCTCAACAGCTATTGACCAAGCACAGGAATAAATGGCATTTGTAGAAATGACTAATACATAAATGATCCTGCAGAGACCTAGCAACCCAGGTTATCCACACAGAGCCTGCATCGCAGGCTGGCGTCAAGCAAACAAAACTCTAATTTTAACCTGGGGGTTCTACTTTGGAAAAATAACCTTAGTAAACAACCCCAAAGGACAGAAAGTGTGTGTGTGTGTGTGTGTATGTGTGTGTGTGTGTGTGTGTGTGTGTGTATGTATGTGTGTTTATTTATTTGAAAAGTAAAATAGCAGAAAGAGGTATACAAAGATCTTCCATCCACTGGTTCTCTTTCCAAATATTCACCATAGCCAGAGCTGGGCCAGGAGACAAGAGTTCCGTCTCAGTGACAAATGATGGATGGCAAGGTTTTAAGTAATGGAGCCAGGCCCGGCGCCGTGGCCTTGAGGCTAAAGTCCTCGACTTGAACGTGCTGGGATCCCATATAGGCGCCAATTCTAGCCCCGGCAGCTCCACTTCCCATCTAGCTCCCTATTTGTGGCCTGGGAAAGCAGTTGAGGACAGCCCAAAGCCTTGGGACCCTGCACCCGTGTGGGAGATCTGGAAGAGGTTCCTGGCTCTTGGCTTTGGATCAGCGCAGCACCAGCTGTTGCTGCCACGTGGGGAGTGAATCATCGGACGAAAGATCTTCCTCTCTGTATATCTGACTTTCCAATTTAAAAAAAAAAAAATTTAAGTATTTAAAAGAATCCTCAATGCAAGAGACAAATCCTGGAACAGTCTTCAGTGCTCCTGCCTTGTAGTGTACATCTGCCTCCGCTTACCTTTCGACCAAGCCCTGCCAGGAACCTCCAAGCTTGCCCCATTCTTCTGACCGTTTGCGATCAGCTTCCTCATTGAAACTTATTTATCTTGTGCCTGCTTATCTCTGAGACTCAGCCAACTAATCTGATGAGTTCATTTAAAGCGAGCTGCTAATGAGCAGTCACCGCTGTGCAGGAGTCCAGCCTGGATAACACTGCCTTCAGCAGCACCTCCCATGGATAGCCACAGTGAGGAATACATTTCAGGCATGCGTCAGGGCCGCTGGGGCAAGATATTTTAAGCAGGGGGATTTCCTCAGATCCCTCAAATTACACCATGAGGACAGCTGCCTATCCCACAGGAGCTGGCCAACTCCTTGGCATGTGGCTGTCCGCATACAGGGGACACCTGAGGAAGCAGGTCTCTTTGTATCACGTAAAGGAAGAGGTTACCTTGCAACTCACCCAGGAAGCACCTTTTCCTTGGGCTTCTAGAAAATGCTGCACTACCCACAGTTGTCAGGGTAAGGGCCATACGGCTCAAATCAGAAACCTCTGAAAGTTGCATGCTAGAAATTACACAAGATGCTGTGGGGACCTAGGACCTTGTGGGGGATGGCTGAGTGAGCCGGCATATGCCAGTGCCAAGCAGGGACTGGCAAAGGTAAGCGGTACAGGTGAAACGATCCTAGACATCGATATGAATTTACTGGAGCACACACATGACAGGGCACTGAACCTGATCTTAAAAACAGTTTCCTTTTATCAGGTGTCAACTATGTTAATTGTGCTTAGCATTTTGCATACATTAAAAGATCTCATCCTCTAATCCTGAAGAAAATAAAGGTTGTTACTCTCGATTCAGATAAGGAAACAGGCGAAGATAGGCTAAGCAACTATCCTGAAGTCAAACAACAAATGCGGAATTGGAAGCCAAGTCTTTGAACTCGCAAGTATGTGGTTGTAACAGGTGTTTAATAGCTTTTCACAGTTCAGAATCAAGAATTTTCAAGCGGGGGCCCTAAACATTCTTCTTGATTTCCAAACCCTGATTATTGTTAACTGAAGAGGAGTCTGCTATCTCACACGGCACTCTGCTACATGCAGTGTACTCCTTGAGAAGCTTAAGGCAGGGCCAGCATTTGGTGTAGCATGTAAAACCATCGCCTTGCCATGCCAGCATTCCATAGGGCGCCGGCTCGTGTCTTGGTTACTCTGTTTCAAATCTATGTGTGTGAGCCAGTGGATGGAAAAATCTCTTTTTCTCTCTATGTGTGTCTCTCCCTCTCTCTTTCTATAGCTTTGCCTCTCAAATAAATAAGTCTTTAAACTTTCAAAAAGCTGTTTTTATTTAGTTGAAAGGCAGAGTTTCAGGGAGCGAGAAGCAGATCTTCCATATCCTGGTTCACTCTGCAAATGGCCACAGGAGTGTTACTAGGCAGCAGGATGGGAAGAGAGCAGCTGGGAAGGCGCTCCTGTGAGATGGGTCACAACGCAGCTCCTGTTGGGAAGTGTCTAAATCTTCGGTTACATTCTGTTTCCCTTTAGATTCCCTTCATTTAGTCGTCACTGCATCCTCAAGGTTATTGCAGAGGTCCTGCTGGAATGAGGCTGGGATCACATCCCTTCTCCTCCTGCACAGTCTGCTGCACTCATTTGTGGGAGGTATCACCTGCTGCAGAGTTACTTTTCTGCAGCAACACAGAAAAGGCCTTCAGACAGCTCAGGTCCAAGATTGGGTAATTACTAACTGCAGCAACGGTGCTTTATCAACTGGTAAGCCCTAAGACCCCACAGAATTGATCTATAGTAGCAAACAACTGTTAACACTTAGCAAGTGCTCCCTTCTGTGCGCCAAGAACAGTGGGGAGAGGCCCGGCACAATAGCCTAGTAGCTAAATCCTTCCCTTGAATGCACCAGCATCCCATGTGGACACCAATTTGTGTTCCAGCTGCTCACTTCCTGATCCAGCTCCCTGCTTGTGACCTGGGGAAGCAATGGAGGACGGCCCAAAGCCTTGGGATCCTGCACCTGTGTGGAAGACCCAGAAGAGGATCCTGACTTCAGGTCAGCTCAGCTCCAGCTACTGCAGGCAACTGGGGAGTGAACCAGTAGATAGAAAAAAATCTATCTTTGCTTCTCTCTGTATATCTGCCTTTTCAATAAAAATAAGCGCTTTAAAAAATAAGTAAATCAGGCCCGGCTGCGTGGCCTAATGGCTTAAGTCCTCGCCTTGAACGCGCCAGGATCCCATATGGTCGCCGGTTCTAATCCCGGCTGACCTGCTTCCCATCCAGCTCCCTGCTTGTGGCCTGGGAAAGCAGTCGAGGACGGCCCAGAGTACTAGGACCCTGCACCCACGTGGGAGACCTGGAGGAAGTTCCTGGCTCCTGGTTCCGGATCGGCACAGCACCAGCCGTTGCACTCACTTGGGGAGTGAATCATCGGACGAAAGATCTTCCTCTCTGTCTCTCCTCCTCTCTGTATATCTAACTGTCCAATAAAAATAAATAAATCTTATAAAGAAGAAGAAGAAAAAGAGGAAAAGGAAGAAGTGGAGGTATAGTCATTCTGAAGTTTGCTGCTCTTCACTGTGTCTCTTGCTGGGACTGCCAGAGGAGTTGCAATGCGATGGGTTGGGCTTGCTGGCCCTGCAGTGAAGCTGGAATCCCTGTCTCCTCACACATTATTTTCTGCTCACACACCGCTCTCAAGCTCATCCTTTTACAAACATGTCAGGGACCTCTTGGCTATGGTTGATCCATGCCCCCTAGTCCAAAATCACGCAGGACTTCCATCTCCAAGGTCATCCAATCTGGCCATGATTTTAGTATTTTAGATGGGATCATTAGAGTACAGCCCACATGACTGACACTGAGTCAGACCTTAATCCTTTGTAACAAGGTGGACAGAGACCCGACATAGGGAGGCAGTCAGGGCAGGTCAGGTGGGCAGATCACGCAAGAATCTACCATGCTGTATGGACTTCAAGCCTCCAAAACGGGGAAGTAAATAGGCCTCTTTGCTTCATCAAGTAGGCTGCCTCCATTAATTCCCTGCAGTAAATGGGGAGCTGCTTGCCCATTGCAATTCCCACAATCCTACTCTCATACTCCAGGACAGAGTGCAAAGAAAGCCATCACATCCAGAGGTATCAATTTGTCAGGGTCAGAAAAACCACGGTGTTTGGGGTGGGTGTTGGGATCAGCAGTCAAGATGTTATTGGGTGGTCTGCATCAAGTTCAAGGGCGGGCCTAGTCTAATTTTTTTTTTACCATTTTATTTATTTATTTATTTTTATTGGAAAGTCAGATATATATAGAGGAGAGATAGAGAGGAAGATCTTCTGTCCACTGATTCACTCCCCAAGTGGCTGCAACGGCCGGAGCTGAACGGAATCAAAGCTAGGAGCCAGGAGCCTCTTTTGGGTCTCCCGTATGGGTACGAGGTCCCAAGGCTTTGAATCGTCCTCATTTGTTTTTCCAGGGCATAAGCAGGGAGCTGGATGGGAAGCAGGGCTGCTGGGATACAAACTGGCACCTATTTGAGATCCCGGCGTTTGTGAGGCGAGGACTTGCGCACTAGGTTACCATGCAGAGCCCCTGGGCCTGGTCTTGGTTTTGACTCCTCTGCTTAAGGCACCCTTGGCCCAGGTATGGCTGTTGTAGGTATCTGGGCAGTAAACCAGCAGATAGAAACGCTCTTTCTCTTTCATAGTAAGTATGGTCCAAAACGCTCAGAAGCATACGATGGCAGGAAAATTTGTGCAATAGAGGGAAAATGGTGAAGTTAAAGCAGAATGTTTCTTTTTCAGTTGGGGCTGTGCTGTCACTCACAGTAGACAAGGTGAAGACTGTCAAGTTCATTCAGTCCACACCACCTGCCCACCGGAGTGAGGCTATCCAGATGCTCACGCGATCTCTTCCTTCCTGCTGCCCTTGCCCCTGAAACCCTCCTCCCAAGAGAGCTTTAATCTGTCCCCATTTGAGAAGGGATGGGTGCCTGGTAGACAGCTGTCAATTAGGCTTACACCTGAAATTCACATGATCACAGATTCTGCCTCCATCCTGAGTGCTGCACCCCTACGGTGCAAAGCGAATAGAGAGAAATCCAAGTGACAGGAGACCACGGGTGTTCGTAAAAGGCTGTGTGTGTCACTTTGTACAATGTGCGTTGCTGTAGCAGAAGCTATGGGAGGCTCTTGGACACGTTAACTCCATAAAAACACTCCCTGGTCACCACCACATGTTTTGTAGTCTTGTGTTCCCATTTCTTTTTAGATTGCAACATCTTGCTCTTTTTTTTTTTTTTTTCTTCCTTTGACAGGCAGAGAGAGCCATTTGCTGGTTCATGCCCCAAATGCCTGCAACAGCCCTGGCTGGCCAAGCTGAAGCAGTAGCCTGTGGAGAATCCACATCTCCTCTGTGTGCGTTAGCAGGAAGCCGGAGTTAGAATCCTAGCAGAGCTAGAACCCAGTCCCTGGGCAGTGTCCAGCTGCTGCTCCCACGGCCCACTCCTGACTAATGCTTGTTTCAACTTTTTCTTGTATACAATTGCTTTTTGCTGTTGGAAGGGAAAAAATGAGGAGGAAAAATTTTTTTGTTTCTCTTGTTTCAGGGTTCGATCAGAGTTGAGCTTCCTGTGTAGGTAAACAAGTGGAGTTGGTGCAGAGGCAAAATTAAATTGTCATTGAGCTTCTCAATGTGAAGTGACTTAAACAGTCACATTTATTCAAATGAAGCTTTTACCTTCTTTTTGGCTTCCATTGAACATATAAAGCGCTGAGGACACTAAATGTGGGTGCTGTAGTGTGATGGTAATAATGATTAGATTCGGTCTATCAAATTAAATGTATTTTGAAAACCTGTGAAAGTGATAAGCTTCCTTAATAGGCTAATTCTTCTTATCAACAATCCAGTCAAAATCCTTAAACTTCCAAATATCCAAACCTTACCTTAAGGGATGGGGCCAGAAGTGGGGTAGGGGAGGTGGTGCTGAAATCTACAGAATCCAAACCAGATTCCAGGAAGACTCTTCTATGCCTGTGGTTCTCAAAACCTGGGCCCTGAAGTGGCAACCGCAACACCAGGAAACCTGTTCCAAATGCAAATTTCCAGGCCCTGTCCCGCTCCACCACTGAGTCCTGAAATGCTGTGGGTGGGGCCGGGCATCCCCAGCCCTCCAGGTACTCTAGGTGACTTCAGCTGCTCTGGGCCAGAGAGGGCAGAGGCGGGGTTGGGAACTGGCTGGCAGCTCTTCGGGGAGCTGCATTGTCCGGTGGCTCCCTTTGGCATTATGTGCAAGGAGAGCTACAGAAGGTCCATTAGACACGATACGAAGCAGACCTGTTCCATGGAACTATGAAGTCAGTTTTCTTGGCTTTGCCTTTGGTCATTTAAAAAAAATAATGAGAGAGAGATTGCTTCACGAGGCATACTGGTCTCTGAACTTTTCCCTTTTCTAGTAAAAGTACAAATTCCAGCCGGAGCACTTGGCCAACAACATCTTTCTACAGAAGTTGCTGTCTGCAATGCTTTGCTGAGTTCCAGAGATAAGATAAATAATTTACCAAACGTAGGTTTCTGATTACTCACTCTATTAGCATTTAGAGCAGAGAGCTCTGGCCCCTGGGGAGTTTGATTTGTTCAAATGCAGCCCATCTGCTTTTTTTTTTTTTCCTTCCTGGGGAGTTTTTGGGGGTGGAGTTGCCTGGAAAAATCAGGGAGCTCCCAGCATCCCACACATACTTTGGGGATGAACTGCTTAAATCTTACGGGTTTTACTGGAAATTCTGGGGAAAGCAGTTTTTCTTATTATATAAAAGAAACACACAGCTGTCCAGCTGCTTCCCCCTCTCTTTCTTCCTTCCTCTTTTGTTCATTCTTCTTCTTTAATAAGTTAAAATTCTACACTTCATTTTCCAGAATGATACAAGGCCCATTCAATCTTATGCAATTTATTTATCTTAAACTCAGGCTGTACACTTGACTAGTAATTTCAGGGACTTTTACAGAAAGACTTGAGTAACTTTCTCCTAAGTCGAGTGACACTGTTTGGGGAAAGAGGAAGAGTTTGTTATCTGAAAGCATCCTTCGTTACCGGCACGGCTTTTGCAGTGTGGACCGGAGGTAGCAGCATTAGCAGAGTGAGAGGCAATCAGAGGTTCAGAGCTGCACTTCTGCCACAGGCTCTTTCCTTCGGGGCAGATACAGGTCATTATTATTTTATGCAAGTCTTAAGAGTACAGTGGAGTCACAGGAGAAATCTCGGGAAGAGCAGATTCAGTGGCCGGTCTGCTGCAGGTGCAGAGGCACGAGTTGAGATACCCATGAGAAGCTGCGGGCTGGACATCACAGAAATATTCTTCTCATTCTGGCAGGTTGGCCTGATCCACAGCCTACTTAACCCTCCATTTGAAAAGCGCCATAGTTCAGTGCCTTGATAGTGTGCCTAATCCCCAGTGGGGCATTCCTGAAGGACAGAGGTCGCGTGTAGACTCCCATGTCCGATGCTTAACTTTTCATGGGCTTCCTGGATGCAGTCAACATTGCACATCCTATTCCCTAGGGTGAGCACCCTGTGAATAAGCAAAATAATAGTTTCCTGCTCCATACCTATTGTTTACCTGGCAATGATTTATTAGAAAGTTGATTATCTCCTAGCACCAAGTTGTGTGAAGTCTCTTGCAAGAAAAGGAAAAGTGGGTTGGTGGGGGTGCAGGGGTGGAGACCGAGTTAAGGTGTGCACCTGAGTAGTTAGCTCAAAACAATGTGAAGCATCTTCAAAATGTTCATGGCTAATGCATACTAGGGAGAAAAACGTTTGTGCAGAAAGGAGTTTATCTTTTAATTGTTTCCCGTGAACCTTAATGGGTCCCCATGTCTAGAACAGGAGACACTGCTAAAAGGAAAAGGGTGAGAGAGGTGAAGTGAGGATACAAAAGGAATTCCTATGCTTCACAGCTCTGGGTCTGAAGCAATTAACGAGGGAGAGGTGTAAAAATGCTACCTGCTGTCTCATTTGTATTTCTCAGGGAGATTAACCTACTTTCTTGGGTCCTTTTCGTCTGTTTCTTGCATCCAGAGGCATGAAAGCTGTGTCGCTGCAGCCTTGGAAGACTCCGTCAGTGTCTGTGGCTGTGCAGTTATGTTTCCGGGGACACGGGCCTAGATACTTTGGGTTCCCTCTTTTTCTCTCATTTCCTTAACTTTGGACAGGGCAGTCAATCTGAGAAAAGCAGCATGCGAATACACACACACACACACACACACACACACACACACATCCCTCTGTCTTTAACTCAGATGCAACCCCTTGCTCCACTTCTGCTCACCGTCTGCTGCCTTGGGGAGGGTTTCATATTGCTCCTGCAACATTTTGTAGCTTGATTGGATGGCTGAATGAAACACAAACCTTCCCCGCCGACATCAAAGCCAGTCTCCAGCCTTGCAAGCTCCCCCGTCCAGCCTCTGTCTCTCCGGCTACATTCCAATTTAACCGGGGCTGTCTTGCATGATAATCAGGCCTAATTACCACTTTATCCTTTGATAGTTGTGCTGAGTTTTGGAACTGCAGAGTTCTTTGCTCGCCTTTGGTTTTGCCTGCCCCTGCCTCCCTCCTACCCCCCAATCTCTAGCATCCCCCTTGGAGCGCTGAGATTGAGCCATTATAATTAGCAAACAGGTGAAAAGGGCGCATAGGGATGGGGCTTCATCCTTTTGCTACACTCAGATCCCTTTCACTGCTGTGGGAAGACCTTGCTGTGTGCAGGATGTACTGAATACCTTAGGAGCCTGCAGGGATTTACTATGGGGGTAAAGAGCAAAACAAAGGCCAGGGACTGCAGCCCCCAACCCTGCAGGGTTTCCCTGTCTTCTGTCTTAGCACTGTACAGGCACAGCATATCTTAGAAAATGTAGCAACCAGGAGAAAAGAGATGCAAACCAGGATTCGAGAACCTTTTTATTTATTTTTCTTTTTTTAAGATTTATTTTTATTATTTTTTAAATTGGAAAGTCAGATTTACATAGAGGATGAGACAGAGAAAGATCTTCCATTTGCTGGTTCACTCCCCTAAATATCTGAAATAGCTAGGGCTGGACCAGGCTGAAGCCAGGAGCCCAGGACTCAAAACAGATCTTCCATGTGGGCGGTAGAGGCTAATGTACTGGAGCATCAACTGGCTGCCTCTGGAGAGCCCAGCGGGGACTTGAACCCAGGCACTCGGATGGGGGATGCAGGCATCTTAACAATGATGGCACATGCTGCCCCAGGACCTTTTTCTTTTTTCTATAAAGACAGTTTGTTGATGCCTCACTTTGTGTAAGTATAAAAGGACTCATAGAGAACTAAAGTCAAGGATTAGGTTATAGTTTTTTAAGACTTATGTATTTTTTACTGGAAAGTCAGATATGGAGAGGAGGAGAGACAGAGAGGAAGATCCTTTGTCCACTGATCCACTCCCCAAGTGGCCGCCATGACTGGAGCTGCCCTGATCTGCAACTAGGAGCCTGGAGCCTCTTCTGGGTCTCCCACACAGGTGCAGGATTCCTGGGCTGTTCTTGACTGCTTTCCCAGACCACAAGCAGTGTGCTGGACGGGAAGTGGGATGGCCAAGATACAAATCGACACCCAGCCACTAGACTACTGCTGCAGGCCCAAAATCAAGGACTAGTTTAATCAGACTCATCTTCAAGCATCTTAAACCAGCCAGATGAATGACAATTTAAGGCTCTTTTAAACTTCTTTTTAAAAATTTTTATTACATATTTACCAAATATCCATATAAGAGGATGATTAAAAATTTGTGGAAAATCCATATTATGAAATAAATTGGGCTTGGATTCTAAAGTTCTGAACTGCAACAAGCTTATTTTTAGTTTAAAATGACTTATTTCTTTCAAAGTCAGAGTTGGAGAAAGAGAGGGAGAGAGGAGCACGTCCATCTTCCATCTGCTCCTTGAAGCTTCCAGTCGCCTGGAAAGGTCCAGGCTGAAGCGGGGAGCCAGGAGCTTCATCTGGGTGGGCAATTGGGTGGCAGGAGCCCACATAATTGGGCCATCCAACACTGCTTTTCCCAGTCAAAGGAACCGGGAGCTGGGAGCAGCCCAGCATTGCAGACAGCCTCAATTAACTCTTAATTTCATTTTCCGTACATCCCAGTTGGGGTGTTTGGGGACTCCGACTGATTAGGTCACACCTGTTGCTGTCCTGAACTGGAAGCATCGGGTCAGATGACACCTGGAGGGAGTGGAGGGGTGAGAAGCAAGTTTTCAAAAATAGGGGCCCAGCTCCATAGCCGAGCAGCTAAAGTCTTCACCTTGAATGCACCAGGATGCCACTTCTAATCCCGGCAAGTCCACTTCCCATCCAGCTCCCTGCTTGTGGCCTGGGAAAGTAGTCGAGGACGGCCCAAAGCCTTGGGACCCTGCACCCACATGGGAGACCCGGAAGAAGCTCTGGACTCCTGGCTTCAGGTTGGCACAGCACCGGCCATTGTGGTCACTTGGGGAGTGAATCATCAGATGGAAGATCTTCCTCTCTGTCTTTCCTCCTCTCTGTATATCTGACTTTGTAATAAAATAAATAAATCTTTAAAAAAAAAAAAAAGAAAAGTCAGATATACAGAGAAAAGGAGAGACAGAGAAGATCTTCCATCTGATGATTCACTCCCCAAGTGAGCTGCAACGGCTGGTGCTACACCGATCCGGAGCCGGGAACCAGGAACCTCTTCTGGGTCTCCCACGAGGGTGCAGGGTCCCAAAGCCATATGGGATCCTGGCGCATTCAAGGCGAGGACTTTAGCTGCTAGGCCACGCCGCCGGGCCCGATATATCTGACTTTTCAATAAAAAAAAAAAAAATCTTAAAAAAATAAATCTTAAAAAAAAAAAAAAGACTTGGAATCCTGCACCTATGTGCTGGGAGACCGGAAGAAGCTCCTGGCTCCTTGCTTCACATCGGCATAACTCCAACCATTGCGGCCGCTTGGGTAGTGAATAATTAGAAGATCTTTCTCTCTGTCACTCCTCCTTTCTGTGTAACTGACTTTGCAATAAAAATAAATATTTGAAAAAAAAAGTTTACAAAAAAATATAACCTGAGCTTCTCAAACTGTCCTGAAATGGATATAATTGTAGAAGCTGGGTAAGGACACAGGATGCCTCAGAAAAGGCCATTTGGTCTGTTTTTCCTGCGTGTGTGACTTTACATAATTTGGAGTTGAAGACAAAAACGCAATGGGGGGTGTAATCTGAAGAACCACCTGGAGGAGGCTGGCAGCTGCCCAGAGGCTCTGGCCCCGCCCCAGCCCTGCTCCGTTTTCCACCGAGTTCTGGAATCTGCACTGTAAACAAGCTCTTCTGTGATTCCCATCCCTACCACACTCAGACTTCCCGGGCAGGGGGCATTGTTTGTGCCAAAACTGGAGGCAGGAAAGAAAGAAAATTATTTTCTCTGAGAAAGAAAACATCCCCCAGACACCTGTTGCGGGGACCACAACATGTCAGGTGTGCCTCTTAAGCAGCGACATGTACAGAAACCCCCACGCACTCCCCCTCCCACCCCGCCACTCCTCTAGGGAAGAAACAGTATGTTGAGGGTGGGGCATCAAATTCTGCACTTCCAGGTAGTGCTCAAACCATCAAGTGGAGATTACTTCCGCTATGGACTTGAAATTCCATCAGCTAAGACGCCCGGGCCTTTCTCTGAGTGTTGATCCCACCTGCCATGCTGAGGGCCCTGGGGAGCCCGCCCCCAGCTGTGGTCTGGAGCGGGCTGCTGGAAGGTGGGACTGACCAGGAGCCGACCTGTGGCATAATCTTACCGAGCTGCGAGTGTTGTACCCCAGTCCCCGATTTCTTATCCTCACAACCTAATCTTGTGGTCCTGGCCTGTTGCATTCTTCTTGGACTTCCAGGAGGTTTCTTGGGCAATCGCGAGCCCAGGCTGCATGCATGACCTTCTGCGGGAACATGTGCCTGGGTCTTTATCGTAGTTCTGGTCATCTGCTACTGCGTTGAGCAAGAGACCTAACAACCCTGGGTTGCAAAAAACCGACCCAGACTAGTAATCTATTAAATGGACCCCCTCAGAACAGAACTGGGAGGAAGCGTGCTTGGATCCAGGAAATCCTGTTTCACACAGAGGTGGTCAACACAGCTTATTATTCCAGAGCTGATCCCCATGCAAAACTGCTTTCTCACCCTCCTTGCAGAAGGGTAATAGAGTTAATCATCCTACAGGAGAGGGCATGCTGGGGGCTAGGGCAGCTTCCAAACCTCCCAGGCAGAGGGACCGCCACCTCTGCCGTGTGTTTCCCTGTCCGTGTCCCAATGCAGAGAAGAAAGCCCTGCTTCAGGAGTATGGACTGGGATCATGAACTTCCAGGTAGTGAAGACGCAAGAGCCTACACTCTCATGCGTCTGTCCTCTGTGTATCCCCAATCAGACAAAGCATGGCTCCCTCTCGCCTCCTGACAATTCTCTCGGAAACGCAAGTCTCGGAGCAGTCTGTGATCGTTCCCAAAGACAAAGTGCACAGTCTCCTGCAAACATCACCGCTTACATTCATATCTCTCCCCCCAACCCTGATCCGATGACACATATTTTCTTTCCCTGAGCCCTTTGGTCCAGGAGGGCTGGCTGAAAGCGAGACAGGCCGACCCTCCAGCATACCACAGTCCCCATCGGGGTGAGGTTGGGCGCAGCCCTTAGGACTAGAGTCCCGGGGAAAAGTTAATTTTTGGTTCTGGGCAAGGGGACTTTGGCTTTTGGGCCGGGTGGGGGGGGGTAGGGGAAGAGGTGCCTAGTCCGGCCTCCCAGGAGCCCCAGAGCCCTGGGTAATCTGCTTTGTGAATGGAGTTAGAGGAGGAGGGGGAGTCGCATACTTGGAATTCCTTTATCTGGGTGGGCTCCTTCTCTCCTAACTTTCAGGATGTGGGAAACGCAAGATGAAAGAAGCTGCATTTCCAGCCTATCAGGTTACAGCGCGTAAAGTGGAGCGGGAAACGGGAGGTGGAGACGGGGCGGGAAAGGGGGGCTGGGGAGGGAGGGAGAAGGCCGCCAGAGGGGGGCGGGAGGGGACGGTGGGAGGGGGAGTGGAGCAGAGGGGGTGGGGAGAGCCCGATTTGGGAACTGGCCTGAAAGAGTGAGAAAGAAAGAGTGCTGGGGTGTGCAAATCCCGCTTCGCAGCACGTCAGAGCTGTGGAATTTCCTCTCTTCTGGGGGCAGCCCTGTGAGATGGAGGTGGTGTAAGGTTAGTCGGCGCTTGCGGCGGCCCGAAGGGGTGTTACCGTGGGGCCGGGAGGAGGGAGTCCCTATCTACGTTTGGTGACCCGCGCGAAAGGAGGCCTTGTATGGATTGTCTTTGCAGAGCCCCGGACATAAGGGCTGGGAGACGAAGCGGGAGAGGAACGGAAAAGGCCGCCAAGGATCCAGGACCCCACGGGTGACTGACTGCGCAGCCCTTACCCCAACCTCTCCCATTGTGAGGTGCCCCTACACACACACACACACACACACACACACACACACACACACACACACACACACAGGCTTGCTTCCCTGCAATGGACCTGTGAACCTCGCTGGCACTGCTCCATTCACCCACATGCTGCTCCACACCTCTTGGTAACCTGCTTCTGCAGGGTTCTCAGAACCACACCCCGCCTCCCCAGGAACGCCTGTGTTTTTCACTCTTCCCCAGACACGTGTGCCTCCTGAGTTGAAAACCCAAGTGTGAACTGAGAGGCCCTATAAGTGGGTCCCCAAGTACACCTCCTCTGTAGGGAGAAAAGAACAACCCGGGAAGGTTATCTGGTCAAGTTCAGACCTAAAAGAAATCCTGCTTGGGCAGGCAGCGGGGAGCTGGACACACACAGAAGGGCCAATGGTGTTCCCCAGAAAGAAGTGTACATTAAATCCACATTGTTCTCATGTTGTGCCGGGGGGGGGGTTATTAGGGGGCATATAAATCAACATACACTACAGATGACAAAAACATCACTTGTTTTCTGAGAATTGAAATACAATAAAGTATACTTGTCACAGACTGTGCCAAGCTTCATTTCATCTCTCTCTTGCTTGAGAAAGCTTGTTTGGATTTTGCAGTCTATCGAGGTCAGCCTTTTTGAACATCTATCCGTGCCACAATGCAGTCGCGTGAGTTCAGTTCGTGGAGATTTCTGGTTGATAGATGGCTGGAGGAAACAGATTTTGCATTCTTCGAATTGCTACCGAGCTATGGCGCTACAAGACACCAGTCTACTTTTTAAAATCATGCTGCAAACTATTCACCCACATTTCCCTCTCCTTTCTCTCTTTCCACATGCGACTTTCCCCAACAGTTTTGAGGGAAAAAACCTTTTAAAATGAATAATTAGATCTTTTTAAAAAGGAGATGCCTTGTGGCCAGGAGGGTCAAGCCACCACATTTGACATCAGTGTCCCACATAAGTCCTGGCTGCTCCACTTCTAGTTCAGTTCCAGGCTAATGCCCCTGAGAAAGCAGAGGAGGATGGCTCAAGTGCTTGGGCCCCTGCACCCACTTAGGCCACGGTACCGGGCCCAATAAATGGATTTTAAAAAATGTATCTACATAGGGGCCCGGCATGGTGGCCTAGTGACTAAAGTCCTCACCTTGAACACACCAGGATCCCATATGGGAGCTGGTTCTAGTCCTGGCAGCTCCACTTCCCATCCAGCTCCCTGCTTGTGGCCTGGGAAAGCAGTTGAGGACAGCCCAGAGCCTTGGGACCCTGCACCCATGTGGGAGACCTGGAGGAAGTTCCTGGCTCCTGGCTCTGGATCGGTGCAGTACCGGCTGTTGTGGTCACTTGGGGAGTGAATCGTCTCATGGAAGATCTTCCTGTCTGTTTCTCTTCCTCTCTCTACATCTGACTTTCCAATAAAAATAAATCTTTAAATATATATATATACATATATATGTGTGTGTGTGTATATATATATATATATATATATATTTCGCCACGTAACATTTTTATCTGTTGGTACTATCTCCTAATGGCTGCTTTTCTAACATGAACTGTGACCTTGAACGTTGCTGAACTCCATGGAGACGGTCACTCCAGCCTGAGGCTGTCATTTTTGAAGGCTGACATTTGTACTCTGGGTTTTGGCTGTGGTGGGGAGGCTGTTCCACTGGAGACTGGTACTAAATTTTAACTTGTACTTTCAGCTTTCCAGGTGGTCTCTTAAGAACAGGTGAGGGTAGCAACTGGAGGGTACTTCCTGTGCTCTCAAGCGCAATGAGTCAACAACTCATTTTTTCTATTCTTGGTTGAAATGAACATTAATTTTTGGATTAAAAAGTTGGCTGAGTCCGTCTATTGCAGCCCGCTGTTGACCTTCACAGTGGCTGACCTCTGGGCATGAATGTTAAACTTAGAACAGACTTTGAGTCCTGGCCCTCTTGACCAGTCGGGCATCTTAGTTTTTGTTTAAGTAAAAGAGTTTTACAGCATTCACTGTGTGTCAAGCACTGTGGGAAGCATTTTACAAATATTTGCTGGGCTAATCCTCATACCAGTATTGTTATTACATAACACTGTGAGGATGCATTGTTATTAGCCTCAAACACGAGGTGTGACATCCATGACCCAGCTCAGTCCCCTTCCCTGGACATGCCTGATGTGGTAGATGGGCCCAGCTGGGTTGACATATCAACAACTTCCCCCCACTCTGACTCCTGGGCCAGGTCCCTCAGCAGAGACCAACACACACACACACACACACAAAGCCCAGGAGCATTTGGGACCTGTGTTCCTGGAAGCCAGTGGCAGGCAGCCCCTCCCGCCTTGGCCCCAAGGCCAGCAGCCCTTCAAGTCGCCAGAGACTTCTTATAATTCCCTTCACAACCTCAGTCTTGTACTGTTTCCGTTTCCTTGAGTAGCATCGAGACATGATTCTGGTCCCCACCAGCTTCTGACCTCATTACTCATTCTGTTTACAGCGATGCCTCGCCCTCCAGACTGCC
The DNA here is from genome assembly GCF_030435755.1 of Ochotona princeps. Lineage (NCBI taxonomy): Eukaryota > Metazoa > Chordata > Mammalia > Lagomorpha > Ochotonidae > Ochotona > Ochotona princeps. The sequence goes on from NC_080832.1 coordinate 110,538,396, forward strand.
CTGATTTCCCACAGAGGAATTTGGCTGCCCTCCTTGCGGATGATTCAGATTTCGGCCCAGCCACAGGGCAGCAGGCTCTCCTGCGTGCACACCTTTTAGGTCAGACAGGCACTCTGGGACCCTCACTAGCACCCTGTCAGGACTGGGCCTTGGCTGTCCAAACTACAACCTCCACCGGAGAGTTTGCCTAGGTAGGACCTCAAATAAGCCTTGAGTGGGGGGAGGGGAATCCCTGGTAGGACTTGGAGTTGAGGAGAATGATGCTGTAAGGGAGACCAGAATAAGTAATGTTTGTGACAGCTAAGTTGGGTTGTACCTGGGCACCCAGTGGAAGGAACAGAAGAAAAACATACAGGGGACAGGAGACAGATCTTCCAGCCAGGGGCTACTGCCCTGGCCTGGGGAGCAGCAGGGAGAGGACCTGGGCACCCTGGTTCTCTGTGCTTTCCCCTGTGAAGCATCCAGAAGCAGAAGGCCTCCCCGCATCCAGGGTGGGGTGTGGGGGCCAGGATCAGGGTGCCTTGAGCAGGTGGCAGCCCCCTGCTTCCCCCCAGCGCTTGGCCCGTGCCTATAGAGCATGACACATTTCCAACCATCATTGAAATAGTCATGGCCATGTAAGGAGATGACCACAGGGCCCAGGGAGACTTACAGGCTTTGTCTTAAGGGACAGAGGGAAGGTAGATGGGAAGAGGCCCAGGGCTGGCATGGCCAGGGAGTGAGGCATTTCCTGCTGGGGCCCACAGGTGCCGGTCACTGCAAGAATGCAGTCTGTGGAGGTGGAAGATATGAAAGGGGCCCCTTCTGAAAAGGCTTCCCCATGACCTGTAGCCCAGCTTTACCTGGAACACTGCCTGGCAAGGGCAAGGGCTGGTGAACTGGGTGGGAGGAAGGGTAGGGTTGACGGTCAGCCAGCTGCCAGGGGCTGGCCCGCGATGGGAAGGAGGGAGGTCCCCTTGTCTGCTCTGGGCCTGGACCAGGTGGTGGTAGTAAATTTTCGTTATCCTTTTAAAATTTTCTGAAAAATTAATTTATTGATTTGTAGGACACAGTTACAGATAGGAAAAGAGAAACAGAGATGTTTCTTTTACTTGTTTATTTTTTTAATTATTTAAATTCCACCCATGTGAGCCAGGAAGAAGGTTCCTGTCTTGGTTTCAGATTGGCTAAGCTCTGGTCACTGCAGCCATTTGGGGAGTGAAGCAGCAGAAGAAAGATCTCTTTCTCTCCTTCTATCTGTAAGTCTTGTCTGCCTTTCCAAGAAAAAGAAAGAAAATTGGGCCCGGCAGCTCCTGAACATGCCCCGGGATCCCATATGGGCGCCGGTTCTAATCCCAGCAGCTCCACTTCCCATCCAGCTCCCTGCTTGTGGCCTGGGAAAGCAGTTGAGGACGGCCCAAAGCCTTGGGTTCCTGCACCCGCATGGGAGATCAGGAAGAGGTTCCAGGTTCCTGGCTTCGGATCGGCACAGCACCGGCCGTTGCGGCTCACTTGGGGAGTCAGTCATTGGATGGAAGATCTTCCTCTCTGTCTCTCCTCCTCTATGTATATCCGCCTTTGCAATAAAAATAAATAAATCTTTAAAAAAAAAAAAAAAGAAAAAGAAATAAAATCAGGTGCAGGGTCCCAGTGCTCTGGGCCATCCTCGACTGCTCTCCCAGGCCACAAGCAGGGAGCTGGATGAGAAGTGGAGCTGCCGGGATTAGAACCCGCGCCCATATTGGATCCCGGCGCGTTCAAGGCGAGGACTTTAGTTGCTAGGCCATGCCGCCGGACCCTTTAAAAACAATTTTTATGGGCTTGGCCTGGTAGCCTAGTGCCTAAAGTCCTCACCTTGTGCTCCTGGGTACCCATATGGGCACCAGTTCATGTCCTGGTTGCTCCACTTCCCTTCCTCTCCCTGCTGTGACCTGGGAAATCAATGGATGACAGCTCAAAGCCTAGGGACCCTGCACCCACGTAGGAGACCTGGAAGAACCTTCTGGCTCCTGGCTTTGGATCGGCTCAGCTCAGCTGTTGCAGCCACTTAGGGAGTGAACCAGAGAATGGAAGATCTTTCTCTCTGACTGTCTCTGTAAATCTGACTTTCCAATAAAACATAAATAAATCTTTTTTTTTTTAATTTTTATAGTGAAGTCAGATATACACAGAGGAGGAGAAACTGAGAGGAAGATCTATCTGATGATTCACTCCCCAAGTGACAACAATGGCTGGTGCTGCGCTGATCCGAAGCCAGGAGCCGGGTCTTCTGTGCAGGGTCCCAAGGCTTTGGGCCGTCCTCCACTGCTTTCCCAGGTCACAGGCAGGGAGCTGGATGGGAAGTGAGGCTGCTGGTTTTAGAACCGGCTCCCATATGGATCCTGGTGTGTTTAGGGAGAGAATTTTAGCTGTTAGGCCACTGTGCCGGGCCCCATAAATAAATCTTTTTTTTTTTTAAGATTTATTCATTTTATTACAAAGTCAGATATACAGAGAGGAGGAGAGACAGGAGAGGAAGATCTTCAATCCAATGATTCACTCACCAAGTGAGCCAGAACGGCCGGTGCGTGCCGATCCGATGCCGGGAACCTGGAACCTCTTCCAGGTCTCCCACGCGGGTGCAGGGTCCCAATGCATTGGGTCGTCCTCGACTGCTTTCCCAGGCCACAAGCAGGGAGCTGGATGGGAAGTGGAGCTGCTGGGATTAGAACCGGGGCCCATATGGGATCCCGGGGCATGTTCAAGGCGAGGACTTTAGCCAATAAATCTTTAAAAAAATTTTTTTTAGGGCAAGGTTTATTGTCCTTGCTGTCCTTCCTGGCCAGAAAGCCAGTCCTGAGGGGCCAAGTCACCTAGGAATAGCCCACCAACAGGAAGCCATAGATCCAGAAGCAGTCTGTGACAGGCTGTAGAAGTTGTAGCTTTTGCCCTGAGACCACTGCATTCGCTAACAACAACAACAACAACAACAGCAACAAAAGTCAAAAGAGTCTTCCTGTGATTTGGTTATAATCTTGCAGTCACCCCACTCTCATCCCCCTGCCCTGGCTAGCACTGCACTACCTGGTCAAGGCAAGAGGGGCCAGTGGCGGAGGGAGGGCTGAGGGCTGAATCTGTGCTACCACGGGCACCTGCGGCCACGCGTTGGGGACAGCACCACCTCCGTGCAGCCCTGGCACTCAGGGCTGCTGGTGGCTGGCCAGAGTGGCTGGCAGGGAGCCTACCATGAGGGGAAGCCTGCCTCCCAGGAAGGCAGCGGGTAGCTGAACCTCGGGCAGTGGCTTCCCCCTCGCTGACCTTTATCTCCTGCTGACGAATTGGCAGCAACTGTGTGACATCAGGGAGACATTTTCTTCTTTGTGAGCTCAGCGCTTCCATTTAAAACTTCCTCAGTCACAAGACAGAGGTTGCACACTTGTGGCGGTGGCAGCAGGTGGCAGGTGACGCGCTCTCGCTCCAAGGCCCCCAGCGGTCCGCGTAATCCCTGGGATTCCAAGCGGCCGCTGGGATGGCCATGTAAGGGCCGGTCACTGGCCTTGGTTATCCCCTCCCACCCGGCTTGCTGGCCTTGCCAGTGTTCCACGGCCTGCAGGGACAGGGTCGTGGTGGTGGTCATGGGGCTGGCCCCATAGGGCCTGGAGCCACCAGCTTCCTCTGGCAGCATCCTCGGCCTCTGCCTTCTTGGCCTCACTCTGCATCCCTGAGTTTAAAATGAAGAGTGCTCAAACGTTATGGGGACACCCTGGGAGAAGTGCAGGTGGCAGAAAGAACTTGATTCTGATGTAGTAAAGGGCACACTGATGACAGAAATGGAGACGATAGGCTTGGAGCAGGTCAGTTTCAGCGACATGCCAGGATCTCACAGCAAGGTAGCAGTAGAGGTAGGATCAAACTGGACACCCTTGGGCATTAAACCCTGGGCAAGTCATTGAACCCTAATGCAGTGATTGTCTGTGAGGTCCCCCTGGCTCCAGGGACACAGGACTCTGGCCAAGGCAGTATACTGGACTAGGAAGCCGGAGGCCACTAGAGGGGACAGACAACTGAACTTCCAGACAATTTCACTTCCTTCATGGCCACAAGTCTTTTAGCCTTGGCCTCACCATCACTCTTGCTTTTAGCAACTGTTGTTCACATTTTGCAATTTCTTTTTTAAAAGTTCAGTTAATTTATTGGAACAGCAGAGTGAAAGCGAGAGGCAGAAGATGAGGAAGAGAGAGAGAGATCTTCCATCACTCCCCAAATGGCTGCAATGACTGGGGCTGACAGAGGCTGGGCTAGGCCGAAGTTAGGAGCCAAGAGCATCTTCTAGGTCTCTCACCTGGATGCAGAGCCCTAAGGGTTGTCTTCCTTGAACCATCCTGCACTGCTTTCCCAGACACATTATACATAGGGAACTGGATGGGAATGGAAACAGCTGGGACTCGATCCAGGCCTTCTATGGGATACTAATGCTATAAGCCATGATTTAACCCACAGTAGCAACCTTCCTACATTATTACATTTTTAAAAAAAGATTTATTTATTTTATTACAGCCAGATATACACAGAGGAGGAGAGACAGAGAGGAAGATCTTCCATCCGATGATTCACTCCCCAAGTGAGCCGCAACGGGCCGGTGCGCGCCGATCCGATGCCGGGAGCCAGGAACCTCTTCCTGGTCTCCCACGCGGGTGCAGTGTCCCAATGCATTGGGCCGTCCTGAACTGCTTTCCCAGGCCACAAGCAGGGAGCTGGATGGGAAGTGGAGCTGCCGGGATTAGAACCAGCGCCCATATGGGATCCCGGGGCATGTTCAAGGCGAGGACTTTTAGCCCCTAGGCCACGCTGCTGGGCCCTACATTTTTACATTTTTAAAAAGAATTTATTTGGGGCCACCATTGTGCCTTAGTGGATAAAATCATCACCTGATTCATCTTATGCCATATGGGTACTAGTTTGAGTCTGGCTGTTCCACTTCCCATCCAGTTCCTTGCTACTGGCCTGGGAAAGGAGCAGAGGATGGTCCCAGTGTTTGGGTCCCTACACCCACATTGGAACCAGAAGAGGATCTTGCTCTTGACTTTGGCCTGGCCCAGCCCTAACTGCTGCAACCATCTGGGGAGTGGGCCAGTGAGTGGAAGATCTTACTCTTTCGGTAACTTTCCCAAATAAGTAAATAAATTAAAAAAAAAAAAGATTTATTTGAAAGAGTAGCACTGACAGAGAAAGAGAGAAATCTTCATCCTGTAGTATGTCATTCCCAAAATGACTGTAACAACCAGTACTGGGCCAGGACAATGCCACGAGCCCAGGATTCCATCTGGGTCTCTCATATGGGTGGCAAGATCCCCAACTAGACTGCCTGTCATCTCTGGTCTCCCAGGCACGTTAGCTGGGAGCTGGATGGAAAATAGAGGTGAGGCATGCTGCTGGGGGATATAATTGTTCCAAATAGTAGCTTAACCCTCTGCACCACAAGGCCTATTTCTACCTTATCACAATTAAATTCTCCCACCTCTTCCCCATGAGTTAGGTGGTCAATGCCACGGTCTAGACCAAGAAACCTAGACTCAAAGATTTGCATAATTGCATATTCCCATAGTTAATACTTGGGGAGTCCCTAAAGCGCCCAGATCTTGCTGGTGACCAAGCTTCAGTCCTGGCCTCTGCCTCCTATCACCTCTCTCACTGTGGGAACCTCTGGCCATGACCCATTAGGGCCACTGGAGGCAGCTGTACCATGGAGCCTGAGCATATGGCTTCAGTCCTCTTTGCCAGGCATTTGGCCCCAGACCTAATAATGAATACAGAGTTGGGGAGCTAGGATGACTTGTGTCTGTCATAACTCCTGGACAGAAGTTCAAGTGGCAGTTATGACTTTGCTCCTCTGAGTTTTCTCGTAGCTCACAAAAACACAAGGTCCCCACCCTGGGTCATCTGTGTTCAGGAACTGCTCTGGGGAGACTCCATTTGCAGCAGTGGCACAGCAGAGCAGTTAAAGGTTCCCCTTTAACTGAATCCTACAGTGTGGGGATTAAGTGTTTGTTGACCAGCCCGTGTCACATTCCTTAGGGCACCTCCAGCTGTCGACAGGTCACACAAAGTGGGGTGATGACAGCAGCTGAAAATGCAGGGCCACCTGTGTCCTCAGGTCCCAGGGAATCCGCTGAGAAGGGCGACTCCTCTCCTGCGGATGCTGTCCTGGGGCTAGGGGCTGAGAGGTGAGGGGGTGGGAGCTGGGTCACAGTCATGCAGGTACCCCCAGGACAAGCTACCCTGTGTGTTCTTTGCTTGCAGAAGTGTGTGTAGTCCAAGCATCCATACCGGTTAGGGCTGGGTTGGTGCTGGACCCTGGAAATTCCAAAACCTCATCTCAAAAGAACCTGCTAAGTCTGAAGACCCACCTAAGCCAGTCATCATCCGTTGGCTCTGGCCTGGCCCAAAGCTGGTCTGGTACATGTTCTCCCAGGGCTGTGGATCTTTTGTGGAGCAGGAAATTCATTCCACTGGGCTGGGAAAGTGTCTTCTGATAAGAAGCTTCAAAGAAGCGGGGGAGAGTACATTCTAAACCCAGAGAAAAGCTGACACAAACGTACAAATCCAATGGAGCACGGCCTGATATAGAAACTCAGAGTCTGGTCCCCAGAGAGTTGATTTGTCTTTCTATCCAAAGGACAGCTGTGGCAGGACTTGGTCTTGTAGCATCAGAAAAGCTAACATTTGAGGAAGTAGTCATGCACCAAACATGCTAAGTGCTTTTCTCACACACACACCCTCCCCCGCAATACAAAAACCTTTGGGACTGGCACTGAGCCTAGTGGTTTCAGATGCGGGCCTCTAATAACTTAGCTCCACACTGGGCTCCTTGGGCCCTGGGAGACAGTAAGTGATGGCTCAAGAGATTGGGTTTCTGCCACACATGTAGCAGACCTGCTGTGCATTCTTAGCTCCCAGCTTGGGTCTGACTCAGCAGCAGCTGTTGTGGGCTTGTGGGAAGTGAACCAGCAGGTGGGAGCTCTCCCTCTCAAGTAACATTTTATTTATTTATTTATTTTTATTGGAAAGGTAGCTTCTTATAGAGAAAAGGAGGGACGGAAACAGGGAGTTGGATGGGAAGTAGAGCAACACAGACATGAACCAGCACTCATTGGGATGCCTAGCTTGCAAGCAGAGGAATAGATAATTTAGCCATCATGTCGGCCCCTACAACTTTTTTTTTTTTTTAAGGGATTGGCACTGTGGCATAGCAGGTAGATCTGCTGTCTATATAGCCAGCCTCCCCTATAGAGGCACCAGTTCGTGTCCCAGAGGTTCCATTTCTTTTCTTTACTTCTTTTTTTTTGTTTTTGTTTTAAGTTTATAGGTATCCCAGTAGTGAAATCACTACTTTATTTTTTTTTAAGAATTATTTATTTTTATTGCAAAATCAGATATACAGAGAGGAGGAGAGACAGAGAGGAAGATCTTTCCTCCGATGATTCACTCCCCAAGTGACTGCAATGGCTGGTGCGGTGCCAATCCAAAGCCAGGAGCCAGGAACCTCCTCCAGGACTCCCATGTGGGTGCAGGGTCCCAAGGCTTTGGGCAGTCCTCCACTGCTTTCCGAGGCCACAAGCAGGGAGCAGGATGGGAAGTGGAGCTGCTGAGATTAGAACCAGTGTCCATATAGGACCCTGGTGCGTGCAAGACGAGGACCTTAGCAGCTAGTCCACTGCGCTGGGCCCAAGGCTCCATTTCTGATCAAGTGCCCACCTCCTGGCTTTGGAAGATGTCTCTGCCTCTTCCTCTCCCTGTAACCCTTTCAAATAAATAAACAAATCCTTAAGAATTTTTGTTTGTTTTTAAATACAACAGCTCTGAAAGGCTAGTGTTGTGGTATCACTTTCAGGGTGACGACACCCTGATACTGGTCTGGTAAGGAGGGGCTGTGTTTTTACTCATCACTCTCTAGACCCCCAGTTCCCTCTGCTCTCGGTTCCTTGTAGGGCTTCTCTTTGTGGGTGCATGCTTTTTTCAGGTGTGTGTTTGTGTATGCACATCCGGGCAGCTGAGCAATGGGACCCTTGGGGAGGTCAGCTGCGGGCTTCAGCCTTCCCTGTTCTCATGTGTCCCAGTGTGTGATCCTGCACCAACTGAGCCCAACCTGAAGCTCTGCTGGTGTGGATTTTTTCTTTTCTTTGTTTTCCTTTTCTTTTTTTATGAGAAAGTTAAACACAAAAAGGAACTTGAATATACTCAGGAGAGTTTATTGTGCACCCCCAGCTGCTCAGGGTATTTTCTGGAAACTGTTAGAAAAGTTGGGGTTTGGAAGACTGGTACTATATTGCATCAGCTAAAGCCTCCATCTGTAGTGTTGGTATCCCTTACAGGCGCTAGTTCGATTCCCACTGCTCCACTTCTGATCTAGATCCCCCATTAATGTGCCTGGAAAAGCAGCAAAAGATGGCACAAGTCCTCAGGACCCTGTGCAGAAGTGGGAGATGCAGAAGAAGCTCCTGGCTCCTGATTTGGACTGGCCCAGCTCTGGCAGCCGCAGCCATTTGGGTGGTATGGTAGATTCCTCTCTCTCTGTATTTCCTTCTCTCTTCACTATAATACTGCCTTTCAAATTGATAAAAAGGAATATATATATATATATATATTAAAGATTTATTTATATTTATTGGAAAGTCAGATATACAGAGAAGAGGAGAGACAGAGAGGAAGATCTTCCATCTGGTGATTTACTCTCCAAGTGAGTGCAACAGCCAGTGCTTCACCAATCCGAAGCCAGGAGCCAGGAACTTCTTCCAGGTCTCCCACATGGGTACAAGGTCCCAAGGCTCTGGGCCATCCTTAACTACTTTCCCAGGCCACAAGCAGGGAGCTGGATGGGAAGTGGAGCTGCCAGGATTAGAACCGGTGCCCATATGGGATCCTGGCAGCAGGCAAGGTGAGAACTTCAGCCATTAGGCTACCACTCTGCCCGCTCCCCATTTTTAAAGATTTATTTTATCAGGCCTTGTGGCATAGCCTAATGGCTAAAATCCTCACTTTTCATGCATCAGGATCTCACATGGGTGCCGGTTCATATTCCAGGTGCTCCACTTCCCATCCAGCTCCCTGTTTGTGGCCTGGGAAAGCAGTCAAGGACGGCCCAAAGCCTTGGGACCCTGCACCCTCATGGGAGACCCGGAAGAGGCTCCTGGCTCCTGACTTTGGATTGGCTCAACTCCGGCTTTTGTGGCTGCTTGGGGAGTGAATCAGCGGACAGAAGATCCTTCTTTCTGTATATCTGATTTTCCAGAGAAAATAAAATAAATATTTTTTAATAAGTAGGGGTTTCTATTTGAAAATGATCTTTAAATGTGTGTGCAAAGGACACTGCTAGGATTGAAATTAGGTTCAGATTGTGGAAGGCTTCCAAACCAGTGTAGAAGAGCTGAACGTTGTTTCGCAATGGGGTCAGCATAAGAACAGTGAAGGGGCAAGCAAGCGTTAGTATTCCATACAGACGCCAGTTCATGTCCCAGCTGCTCCACTTCTAATCCAGCTTCCTGCTGTGGCTGGCTTATGTGCTTAGGCCCTTTACACCCACATGGGAAACCCAGAGATTCCTGTCTCCCAAGAGACTTAGCTCTTCTCTTTCTCTCTCTTTCTCTCTCTCTCTGTTCTCTGTAATTCTGACTTTCAAGTAAAATCAAAAGACCTTTAAAAAGCAGCAGTGGGCCCGGCAGCGTGGCCTAGGGGCTAAAGTCCTCGCCTTGAAAGCCCCAGGATCCCATATGGGTGCTGGTTCTAATCCCGGCAGCTCCACTTCCCATCCAGCTCCCTGCTTGTGGCCTGGGAAAGCAGTCGAGGATGGCCCAATGCATTGGGACCCTGTACCCACATGGGAGACCTGGAAGAGGTTCCAGGTTCCCGGCTTCGGATCAGCGCTCATCGGCCCGTTGCGGCTCACTTGGGGAGTGAATCATCGGATGGAAGATCTTCCTCTCTGTCTCTCCTCCTCTGTGTATATCTGGCTGTAATAAAATGAATAAATCTTTAAAAAAAGAAAAGCAGCAGTGATGGGGAAAGCCCTCTCCCAGGTAACTGAGCTGGCACACACTTAGGATTTCCAGGCTTGGTGACCCTGGAGGCTTGGATGAGGCCCGTGGCTGTATTCCGCGGTGTGAGGATGGACCCTGTGATGGACATGGGGTGAATGGGCTTACAAGTAGGATTTTTATGAATGACCCTGGATGAGGAGTGGGGGGATCAGAATCCAGACAAGACAAGGATTACAAAAGGGCCTTTTTTTTTCTTTGTAAATTCACTAATATGTGACCTACGGCTTTCTGTGTGTTAAGGTCTTGCTGGCTGGTTTCATAATTATTGCTTTACCCAGGACCCTGCTCACACGATGGTAATGCAATCTCCTAAAATCTTTTCGCTCGGAATGCCACTTGTTGCTTGTACCTCGGTGAAACCCATTCATCAGAAAGCTGGGGTCTAAATTCAGCCCCTCCAGGGGCAGAATCTCAGTTTAGCAAAGAAAAGCCTTCCCTTTCTACTGGCCGCACGCTGCCCCCTCCCCCACCTAATGAACTCTATCTAATAGCCTCTCTGCTGAGAGTCGTCTGTTTTTGACCTCATTACCCATCTCAGCCTGTCCCGGATGGAAATAACCACCCCTTAGGCAGGTACATTCCTCGCATTCCTGCCCGCGTGAGCTGCTAAGACTTGGTTAACCCCAGCAACCATGGGAAAATACTTGCAGCTTCAGAGAGCAGAGTAGGCCCCAGATAACGAGGGGTGAATAGGTCAGGGCGGAAGCCCCTTTCATCTTTTCAGGCTGCTTCCAGCCCACACAAAGGACTCTATCCTAGGGTGCAGAGCCCACTCGCCTTTATGTTATGGGCTGGCCTGAAAGGGGCTGGGGAAGGCCAGGTCCTATCTGGATAGTATTCTGGAAGGCAGATGCCTAACTCCTGGGGAAGTCTTCCACTCTGGAGGATGCTAAGTGGAAGGAAGGGCAGGCAGCCCCTGCCTCCTGGGGCCGAAGAGACCACCCAGCACTTAAAGGGAAGGAGCGACTGCGCAAGAGTTTTCAGTCACTCTAGAGAGATGGAAGGCCAGCAGGCTGTTTTGCTGCTTCCTGCCGGAAATTTGCTGACTGAGAGAGGGAATGGAGGCTGGAGTGGGGGGCGGGGGGGGGCGGGAAGGGGAGGGAGAGGTCAGGGCATTTGGGGAGCCCTGGAATGGAGAGGCTCGGGATCACACCCAGCTGGTACCGAAGTGCCTTCAGGCTCGGTGGGATCATTCCTCACTTTAGTGAAAGGCTGGGCTTGGAGGGGGTCCCAGGAGGTGCTTCAGGGGAGGGCATGCCCGTGCCACTGATTGCGGCTCCCTACACTTTCCCCACCTTGCTCCATGGATGGTGTTTTGCCAGAAAGAAGCTGCTTTCTCAGCCACTAACTGCTGGCCCAACTTGCCAGCACCCTCCCTGGTGCCAGGGTGTGGAATCTCCCTCGACTATTTTTCTAAGCACCTGCCTGTGAACTTTAGCATTGCTGTCACACACCTGCGGCCTTTGGACCACTACTGACACTGGGAATCTTCTGCTGGCTGTTGCCTTCATCCTATTGGGACCCGGCTCCAGTGGTACACTCTCCTGGGAGCTGCTGGTTGGGGTGGAAGGCGCTTGCTCTCGCTTCTCCACCCAGGGCAGGTCCCTGTCCACTGCAAAGGCCAGAGCTGGTAGACTCATTCCACCTGGCACTGTACTAGCAGGGCCCTAAGAGAGCCGTTTCTGTGCCAGCCTGGCCTTGGAAAGAAGGTTGGAAGGAGGAAGTGGCGGAATCCTCTGCCCTACTACCACACCATTGTAAACAACACTGGAATACACTCTCCTAGGATTTCCCCATTTGGTGTGTGCCCCCACCGCCCCTGTCTGTTCTGACAGGACCCTCACTGTGACTGAGTAGACACCGGCCATGTTTTCCTAATCGCTACCTTCAGTCTATGTGGAGCAGGGCCACGGAATCCTCACAGCATGTGAGTGCGCACCGGAATTCACTGACCCACACTCTTGCCTGGCCCACGTTGAGTTTGCTTCCTGTTTTTCAGTATCCGAACCTCAGAGAAATCCCCGCCTCCGCAGAGGAGAAATCCCGGTTTCTATTCATTACAGGCACTTCCTCTCCCATTCTGGGGTGAAGTTTACAGTAGGTGATTCACGCTCTCAACAAGTGTGTTTTCAGCTGCAGACCTTGGCTGCCCTGGGGGAACTTACGCGACAGTGGTCGCGGGACACAGTAGAGAAACAGGAACTTCCAGGGTCCTGGCATGTGGGAAGACCAGGGATGCCAACCCAGGTGAGGGAATTGGATGGGCTTGCTTGGGCCAGTCCAGGATAGCGTGTCAATCGCCGTGTTCACTGATTCATCGAGGCCCAAGAATGGACTTTGGTTCCCTTGAATCGGATCAAGATGTAAAATAAAAATGTTCTGTTGAGAGAAAAAGCCACCTGCTCAGTGGCCAGGAGTCTTAGCCTCAGAGGCCTCTGGGTGGTGCGGGTTCCTGGCAAGGAGGTCAGAGTGTTGTGAGGAATTTGATGCAAGAAGTCGCTAGCAACCTTGCTTCTTGTCTCACACGGAAGAATTTTCATGCGGACAACTTTAGTGTGCAAGATAGACTTATTTAAGAAAGTGAGAAAGAAAGCTTCTGCTGTTGTAACGGGAAGGGGCTGCAAGGGAGGAAAAGACCTGAGCAAATCTGAAATAGATCTTGTGCCATAGCGGCAGAAGGGGGATCCAAGGAAGGAAAAGTCATGAAGAAATGCTGGAAGTGCTGTCTTTCTTGCACCAAACCAGGCAGGGGGTCCAAGTGAGACCATCAAAGGGCAGAGAGAGAAAGAGAGAGAGAGAGAGAGACTCCTTCGCAATGGGCAGCAATTCTATCATCTTGCCCAGAACCAAAGGACATCAGGAAGATGGGACTGGTGGCTTCCTCCTCCCGGTCTGAGGATAAGCGGAAAACTCAGACAACATCTCTCTCTCTCTCTTTTTAAGATTTATTTTATTTTTTATTGCAAAGTAAGATTTACAGAGAGGAGGATAGACAGAGGAAGATCTTCTGTCCAATGATTCACTCCCCAGGTGAGCACAATGGCCGGAGCTGCACCGATCCCAAGCCAGGAGCCTGGAGTATTCTCCAGGTCTCCCACGCGGGTACAGGCTCTCAAAGCTTTGGGTCATCCTCGACTGCTTTCCCAGGCCACAAGCAGGGAGCTGGATGGGAAGTGGAGCTGCCGGGATTAGAACCGGCGCTCATATGGGATCCCAGCACATTTAAGGTGAGGACTTTAGCTGCTAGGCCATACCACGTTGGGGCACAGGCACCATTTCTTTGACAGTAACCCTGAGATGGGATTAGTACAGGCTATGTCTCCTTGCTTTTGTTACAACAATCCTAAGAGATGGGAACTGATGCCTTGATCTGTCCCTTGGTTCTCCATCAAGGGGAGAACATTCTTTTGGAAGAGTAAGAAACAGGGAGAAGCATGATTTTACATTGTAAAAGGCACTTTACTAGGCACCAGAGACCCTAACTGCCTCTTAGCCCAAATGACTCCTCACAAGAGGAACTTACAGCCAGATTCTCTCAAGTCCACAGAACAGCTGGCCTTGCCCATCATACAGGCCTGGATAGTCCCTGCAGGTGTGCCAAGAACCCCTTCTCTTGGTCTGATAAGCAGTGTCCATGTGATCCATTGTAACTGCGGCTTAACCCAGCCCTGACTGTATGGCAATCACCAGGGGATCTTGCCAACCCTGGTTCTAAGCCAGCACATGGAGGGGTGGGGCTACAAAGCCTATTTTGTGGGGGGATATGATTTGAAAGGCAAAGGCAGACAGACACTGCCAGGGACCAGAGAACTGCCGAACAACAGGAGTGACTCCATTTTGTTATTTCCCCATTTTGTGATGGCCTTGGAATGCAAGTTCCAGTTACCTTTCACCTAGATCATGTTACCAGAAATGTCAGGTCGGTTCTTTCTTCAGCTTAGTATAGAAATAAAAAGCCGGAAATCTGTTGCAGACAGAAAAGTTTATTTGTGAAGGGACCAGGTGAGCAGGGAAGGGAGAGGGAAGGGGAAGCACCTCCCTAGAGAAAGTCAGGAGGTGGGGTGCCTCTCCAAAGAGGAGGGGAAGAGACATCAAAGGTTTGAGGAAGGGTCTTGGTATTTTAAGCCTTTCCTGACCCCTCCTTGTTGGGCGGGGAACCTATAGGTAAGATGTTCCCCATTGGTGGTCTCTTAATTAGTTAGAAAATGGGTGGGCAATGCTTGTGCTGCCCACCTGAAGGTGTGACCAAGACCTCAGCAGGCCTGGATGGTCTCAGATTCCTGGTAATCCTTCACCTAGATTCCTGGTAACCTTTCACCTAGAATCTCAGAAGGATGCTGTAAAGGTGTGGTCAAGATGAGGTTGTCATGGTAATATATCCGCCCTGCCTGGCTTAAAGTCTGCTGTAGAAACCCCTCACCCCTTACCTGCTGCTGAAACACTGCCTGAGAAAATAGTTTTTGGAGCTTGATCAGACCTCCTGTCTTGCTCCCATTCTTCGTGTCTCCTGTCCCCCCCAATCGTCGGTTCTCTTCCCAGGTCTCCGTTGAAGAACCCGCAGGCCGGGGCACTTGGCGCCCAACGTGGGGCCTGGGGTACGGGACCCCAGACGATCTTCCGCCTTTCCGCAGCCGTGGACCCTTGGACCGCCGTGAGAGCACCCTGAGTGAAGGCTCGCATAGTGATCGCCGCAGGAACGCCCAACCTGAAGGCTGATCCGGAGCTAAGTCTGCGGGACAGGTATTAAATAAGCATGACTTATTTTTACCCAAAGGGACTCAAAGAGGCCCTCAAGACACGAGGAACTAGGGTTAAAAAAAAAAAGGATTTAAGAAAATTTTTTGAATTTGTCTCAGATGTTTGTGCCGCTGGTTTCCCCAGGAAGGGAGTGTAGATGAAAAAAGATGGGGAAAGAGTAGGAGGGTGCTTGAGGGGTTATTACAGATCTTTTGGACCTGAGAGGGTCCCAGTAGTTACTATCTCTTACTGGCGTTTTGTTCTTAATTCAGAACATGTTTTTGATTGTGTAGAAAAGGCGTAAGCTAATTGACCCGGGAGACAGCCTCCCTTCAAACGTTTCTCCAACAGAAACGTGATCATTTACATTTGCTTAAGGAATTGAGAGGATTGGACTCGGAACTCCAGAGGATGACTCATTTCGATAAAGATTTTGCCAAAGGCGCTAAACCAAAAAAGACTTTACATGCTTTTCCTCACCCGCAGCAAAGTCGGGGCGCCGTGGGCCCTGATGCAGCCGGCAGGGATGATCCCTCTGAAGTAGCCGGTGATACCAATTCTACTCATCATGAGGAGGAGGATGCGGCTTCTCGCAAACAGGACTCAGATGAGGAGCCCCTAATCAGTCAGATTCTGAGGGAGAGGAGACCGCGGATGCGGTGTTCAACAAAAGTATCGCCGGCTGAATTTGAAACATGTAAGAGAGCTTAAATCGGCGGTTAACAACTATGGCGCCACCGCACCTTACACCCTCGCGTTCTAAGAGAATCTTAGCGCTGGTTGACCTGCAATGATTGATATTTTTTGGCCCGAGCCGCCTTAAGCGGAGGTGATTGTGTTCTGTGGAAGACTGACTATGTTGAGAATTGTAGGGAAACTGCCCACACACCTGCGGGGCATTGGGCAATCATCTAACCCCCAACAAAGGCCCAGAACTTTAGCATGGGTTGATGATGAAGACAATTCAGGCACCGTTCAGCCTTATATCATTCCAGGTTTACCTGTTAATCTGTGGACATGGGATGTGCTTTCTCTTAGATGAATGTGATTATGTGCAGTCCCAACGAAGTAGTTGCCAGACAAATGCTTAACCAAGGCTTTCTCCCTGGTCAAGGATTATGAAAAAGTTCACAAGGGATCAAGGCCCCTTTATCTGTGATTGAGAAAAATGATCGCCAAGGCTTGGGCGATAAAAATTTTTCCTAACAGTCATTGACATTCCTGTGCCCCATGCAGATAAAATGACTTGGAAGTCAGACACGGTCGTGTGGGTTGATCAATGGCCTTTAACTACTGAAAAATTATCCGTGACTACGGAGTTAGTACAGGAACATCTAGCCGCTGGACATATTAAATCTAACTCGTCCTGGAATACTCCCATTTTTGTCATCAGGAAAAAAAAATCAGGTAAATGGAGATTGGTGCAAGATTTGGGAGAAATTAATAAGACTATGGTGCCCATGGGAGCCCTACAACCAGGGCTCCCTTCCCCCATGGCTATACCTTCCCAATATTTTAAGATTGTTATAGATTTGAAAGATTGTTTCTTCTCCATTCCCATCCATCCGCAGATAGAGAGCATTTGGCCTTCAGCCTACCTATGACAAATTATAAAGGCCTGATGTCATGCTATCAATGGAAAACTTTGTCTCAAGGTATGGCCAATAGCCCTACCCTGTGCCAACATTTTGTGGCCCAGGCTGTGAACCCATTAAGGCAGCAATCGCCACACATTTATCTCATTCATTACATGGATGATATCCTTTTGGCCGGTGGGGACGGGCAAGACCTGCTTTGCTGTTGCCAAGCCCTGGTTACACGCTTGACCTCATTTGGACTTAAAGTGGTCCCCTTCAAAATTCAGTTGAAAGAACCATTCTTTTATTTGGGCTTTGAATTACATCAGCAAAGAATCTTAACACAATAGGTGCAAATAAGGACCCAACACCTTACTATCCTTTTTTTTTTTTTAAGATTTATTTATTTTAATTTTTATTACAAAGTTAGATATACAGAGAGGAGGAGAGACAGAGGGGAAGATCTTCCGTCCGATGATTCACTCCCCAAGTGAGCCGCAACGGCCGGTGCTGCACCAATCTGAAGCCGGGAACCAGGAACCTCTTCCGGGTCTCCCACATGGCTGCAGGGCCCCAAAGCATTGGGCCATCCTCAACTGCTTTCCAGGCCACAAACAGGGAGCTGGATGGGAAGTGGAGCTGCTGGGATTAGAACCGGTGCCCATATGGGATCACGGGGCGTTCAAGGTGAGGACTTTAGCCACTAGGCCACTGCGCCGGGCCCCACCTTACTATCTTAAATTGACAACAGGGGATCTGAAACCCCTTTTCGAGTTGCTTAAAGGCGACTCTTGCCCATCCTCACCAAGAACGTTAACCCCTGAGCCTGAAAAGGCCTTACAGTTAGTTAATCAAGCCATCCAAACCCAAGGAGTCTCGTTGCTTGATTATACCCGGCCTTTTCTGCTTATTATCTGCAACACCTCCCATATGCCTACAGGTGTTTTTTGGTAAGAAGGACCCCTATTGTGGATACATCTCCCCCCTTCTCCTTCCAAGGTGCTTGTTCCGTATATGTTGTTGGTTGCTGACGTTATTGTGCTAGGGCAGTTACAAAGCCGTCAATTGTTTGGTCCAGAGCCGGATAAAATTATCATTCCCTATTCTAAAGATCAGTTAAACTGGCTCCTCCAAAATTCTGATGAATGGCCCATTGCCTGTTTTTCATTTTCTGGCTCCATTGATAACCATTACCCATCTGATAAATTATTGCATTTTGCTCGATTACATTCCTTTGTCTTTCCCACTATTACTTCATCTCGCCCGTTACCCAAAGCCCATCTGGTATTTACAGATGGCTCCTCTTCTGGCATGGCCTCGTATGTTATCGATGGAAAGGCCGAATCTGAGCGTTCCCCCTATAAGTCCGTTCAGCTTGTTGAATTATATGCTGTTATCAGAGTTTTTCAATTATTACCAGATTCTTCCTTTAATTTATATACAGACAGTGCATATATATCCTATTCCGTTCCTTTATTAGAGACAGTCCCATATATCAAGCCCTGCACTAATACTGTTGTAGGGTTGTTTGACCCCGAATACGGCAGCAACCTCAATTCTTGTCTCGCAGGAAAGAAGAATTTTCGTGCGGACACAGTTTAGTTGTTTTTTTTTTTTTTTTAAGATTTATTTATTTTTATTACAAAATCAGATATACAGAGAGGAGAGACAGAGGGGAAGATCTGTCCGATGATTCACTCCCCAAGTGACCACAATAGCCGGTACTGTGCTGATCCGAAGCCAGGAGCCAGGAGCTCTTCCAGGTTTCCCACACGGGTGCAGGGTCCCAAGGCTTTGGGTCATCCTCAACTGCTTTCCCAGGCCACAAGCAGGGAGCTGGATGGGAAGTGGAGCTGCCAGGAGTAGAACCGGCGCCCATATGGGATCCTGGGGCGTTCAAGATGAGGACTTTAGCCGCTAGGCCACCACGCTGGGCCCCGCAGTTTAGTTTTAAAGCAAGATTTATTAGAAAAGTTGAGAAAGGAGACTCCCGTCCTAGCGACAGGAGGGACCCTTACCCCCTGCCATAGTGGCAGGAGGAAAAGTAAAAGAACAAGACCCATATCAATGGTGGAGAAAGCATCTTTTAAAGGTTCCCCTCAAAGATGTTTCTCCATAAACAAAGAAGATTCCTGGTTTCCATGGTACCTGGCCTTGGGACAAAAGGCCAGAAAGGTGTCACTGGCCAACTTCCTTGGCCAGTCTGAGGCCCTCCCTCTTGGCAATGGCAGAGACAGAATCGGGCAAAGGCTTCAGGTGGGGAATTGATATGTTAATCTCGCCCTTGCCTCTTTGGGAAGTATGTTCCTGATAAGTTAAGTGTCTTGGTGGAGACCGTGCTCTGGTGAATCCAAGACATGGTGGGGAAAATACCCCATTATATTTGAGAAAAAAAATGACTTGGGGACCCAGAATACCCTAACTGCCTACTACCCAGTCTAATTCCTCTCACAATACCACCCCTTTTTTTCTCAGTTACAGAAATTGATTATTTCCCTTTTTTCCCCTTTTTCATTGGCCACCTTTGGGCTCATTCAGATTTACCTGGCCCTTTGTCCAATGGTAATGCCCAGGCCGATTTGGCCACCCGGTTATTGACCCCACCTCCTATTGGCTCCGTTGAATGTGCCACATGAGCACATGCACTTCACCATTTAAATTCTAGAACATTGCGGCTGCTTTTCAAGATCTCACGCGACCAAGCACACCAGATCGTAAAGCAGTGTCCAGCGTGTGTTCCTTCCCTCCCCACCCTTCATCTTGGAGTCAATCCCCGTGGTCTAGTCCCCAATGAGCTGTGGCAAATGGCTGTTACTCATTTGAATGAGTTTGGAAAGCTAAAATATACACATGTCACTGTTGATACCTTCAGTGTCTTCATTTATGCCTTCCTTCAGGCAGGAGAGGCTTCAAAAAATGTCATTGCCCACACTTACAGTGTCTCTCCCTCTTGGGCAAACCCAGGATCATTAAGACTGATAATGGCCCTGCTTATGTCGGCAAGAATTTTCAACAATTCTGCTCCTGCCTACAAATTAAACATGTTATCGGGATTCCTTAAAACCCATAGGGCCAAGGCATTGTTGAATGCGCCCATCAAACCCTCAAAAATACCTTGACTAAATTGAAAAAGGGGGATCTTTACCCCATTCAAGGGGTGCCCAGAAATCTCTTACACCATGCCTTATTTGTCTTGAACTTTTTAACCCTTGATCAGCTTGGAAAATCTGCCACTGATCGGTTCTGGCACCCTGCAACTAATATGCCTCAGGCCACAGTGATGTGGAGAGACCCCTTTACCAGTAAATGGAAAGGACCTGATTCCGTCCTTATTTGGGGACGAGGTTCTGTGTGCCTGTATGACACACACGAAGGAGCTGCCAGATGGCTACCAGAGTGTCTAGTCAGGCAAACTGACAACCCTAAAACCCAGCCTCCAGGACAGGAGCAGTCCTTCTCCGAGAGCCATTCTTTGTCTTTTCCAGAACATGAAGACCCTGATGCTGTTATCGCTCCTGATCACCCTCAAGTGGAAAGAATCAATGGAGGCCCCGGATCGATCTCATATACAAACCTTATCTGACCTCTATGGCCCTCCCTGTAGTTGCTCTGGAGGACATAGGCCACATATTCCCTCCCATTGCCTTGCAAAAACAGATTGTGGAGATGAGGTTGCTTGCATAGAGGCATCTGATGGCCAAAGACCCCAATGGGTCTGTGCTACTAAGCCAAAATTCATAATCGCTAATGATACATGTCCCATAAACTGTAATTATGTAGGACAGATACATTCTAAATGTTATAAACAATTTCAAGAATGTCATAGGAATGATAAAACATTTTTTTATCGCTGTACCACATATGCAGGATCCTGGAAATAAGGATGAGGCGTCCTGCTTGCCGCCTATAGGGCAACCAGCATGTTGGCCACAGCTGGCCCCACCGCATATTACGGACGGTGGGCCCACAGACCAAGTAAAAGAGCTTTTGGCTGAGGCTGAAGAAAAAAATACGAGCCTTGGTCCCCAAGGTGGCCTATCCCCCTACTCCAAAACCAGGTCTAAATCTCAACCCACAAACTCTTGATATATTAACTGCCACCCGTATTGCCCTGAATCATACAAATCCCTTGCTAGTGAAAGATTGCTGGTATGCTTGGCCTTAGGCTTTTCCTGGCCCTTAGCAATCCCTCCACTTAATAGTACTGGCTTGACCTTATATCGGGTCTCCTGCATCCTTTCCATTCCTTTTAAGGTCCAACCTGTAGGTTTTAATGCCACATCCTGTTTCTATAATCCTGGGAAGAATTAATAGTTTTGATATAGAAGTGGGAGAGGTCTCCTTTGCCAGTTGTGATAGAATCATTAATGTCACCAGGCCTATATGTCTAGGCTCAGATAAAGTTTTCATGTGTGGTAATAATAAGGCCTATCCTGCTCTCCCTCAGAATTGGACTGGTCTTTGTGCACCAGCTGCCCTGTTACCTGATACAAATATACTCCTTGGAGATGAGCCCGTTCCGCTACCGTGCTTTGATACCTTTAATCCCCGAGAACACCGAGCCTTTCCCTTTATTCCCATCCTTGCAGGCCTAGGAATTACAGGCGGCCTTGCCTCCGGATTAGCAGGGGTAGGCATGTCAGCTCATTTGTCTCAACAAGTTACACAAGATATTCAATTAGCCTATGAATCTGTGAAAGATATTCAAGATCAGGTTGATTCCCTTGCAGAGGTCGTTTTACAAAACAGAAGGGGATTAGATCTCCTCACAGCAGATAAGGGAGGCCTCTATTTGATTTTACAGGAGCGATGCTGCTTCTATGCGGGTAAGTCCGGGATTGTTTGAGACCGAATCTGAAAACATCAAGAAGAGCTCAAGAAGCGACACAGAAAACTGTTTCAGAACCCTGTATGGGGCCTGGTGGCATGGCCTAGCAGCTAAAGTCCTCACCTTGAATGCCCCAGGATCCCATATGGACGCCGGTTCTAATCCCGGCAGCTCCACTTCCCATCCAGCCCTCTGCTTGTGGCCTGGGAAAGCAGTCGAGGACGGCCCAAAGCCTTGGGACTCTGCACCCTCGTGGGAGACCTGGAAGAGCTCCTGGCTCCTGACTTGGGATCAGCACAGCACCGGCTGTTGTGGTCACTTGGGGAGTGAATCATCGGACAGAAGATCTTTCTCTGTCTCTCCTCCTCTCTGCATATCTGACTTACCAATAAAAAAATAAATACATAAATCTTTTTTAAAAAAAAAACAAAAGAACCCTGTATGGACAGCCTGGGGTGGGATATTGTCATATTTACTTCCCTTGTTGGGACCCCTGATCAGCCTTTTATTGATTGTTTCCTTTGGCCCTTGTATTGTAAATCATATCACTCAGTTTGTTCAGCAGTAGATCGACTCCCTGTTGGCTAAACCCATCCAAATTCATTATCATCGACTCGATTTGGCAGATCAGGGCTGCGATGAGCCCATAGCAAATCAAGTTCCAGCATGGGACTCAGACCCGTGCATGCTTGCTCAATGCAAAGGTGCAGGCAGAGCACTGCAAGGGGAAGGCCACAAGTCCTGTTTCTGAGTTCCCTGAGAGGTAAACCTGATTTGCATAGGGGTTGGTGTCGGTGGTCCTAGGACCTTGCAACAAAACGGCTCTGTCCCTCCTCTCCAAGACACCAAGAGCCATTAGATGGTGGGGTTGCTGACTCTTTACCCCTGCGAGAGGAATCAGGTCACTACCTCCCCTCTGCGGTCAAGGCCCACTGTCTCCCCGCTAGGAGAGGACCAGATACAATTCTGCCTGTTTAAAAAATATAAAAAGGGAGGAGATGCCGGGGACCAGAGAACTGCCGAACAACAGGAGTGACTCCATTTTGTTATTTCCTCATTTTGTAATGGCCTTGGAATGCAAGTTCCAGTTACCTCCTGTTTTGCTCCCATTCTTCGTGTCTCCTGTTCCCCCCCCCCCCCCAATCGTTGCTTCTCTCCCCAGGTCTCCATTGAAGACCCCGTGGCCTGGGGCAAGACACGGAGAAGGAAAGACAAATCTTCCATCCACTGGTTCACTTCCCAAACGGCCACAACATCCAGGAGGTCAGGAACTCCATCTAGATCTTCTACATGGGGGGCAGATGTCCGAGCATAAGTTGGAGGCTGTATTGTAAGCTGGACAGGGATGTGGGATGCCAGCCTCTTGAACAATGGGACTGTATCACCTGCTCTTTACAATGGCAACTACTGGGTTCTTTCCAAGATCATCCTTCTCTTTCCTCTGTTGTAACTCCTGTGGTTGATTAACAATGTAACATGCAGAGGGGAGTTTTTCCTTTTATTGCTTGGCTGAGGTGAGTGGGAGGGGAGGCCCTTGGACAGCTGCTAAGACCCTGGAGGAGGTGGGAATTTGCCTGGGGGCTGCAGGCTGCAGACCAGCTGTGAGCTTGGAGCCTCACCCTGGCCTTTCCCCCCACCCCCAGGCTGGCAAATCTTGGCCTCCTGAGAACTTTCCGTTTTACAGAACAAGAGACACAAATATTGTATTTGTTTATTTTCATTTTCGTTAAAAGGTAGAGAGAGGGGCCCTGCTGTTGTGATGTAGTATGTTAAACTGCCATTTCCAATGCTGGCATTTCATAATTGGTGGCCTGGCTGTTCCGCTTCCTATCCAGCTCCCTGCTGATGTGCCTAGAAAAGCAGCAGAAGATAGCCCACCCACATGCTTACGGCCCTAAACTCACATGGGAGAACTGGAAGAAGCTCCTGGCTCCTGGCTTTGGCTTGGCACAGCTCTCTGGCTGTTGCTGTTACTTGGAAAGTGAAACAGTGGACAGAAGAGTTCTCTTTCTCTCTGTATCTCCTCTTCTTTGTAAGTTTGCTTTTAATTTTTTTTACATCTACAAAAATTAATGAATAAATAAATAAATAAATAAATAAATAAATAAATAAACAAACAGACAAATAAAAGGCAGAGAGAGAGAGAGAGAGAGAACCTTCCTTCTTTTGGTTCACTAACAAAATGCCTGCAATATCTAGGGCTGGGCCAGGCCAAAGCCAGGACCCAGGAACTCAATCCAAGTCTCCTACCTGAGTAGTAGGGACCTAAGTACTTGGGCCATCACCATTTATTCCCCAGGTGAACTTCAGCAGAAAGCTGGAATTCCAAACAGAGGTAGGGTTGGAACCTAGACCTTCCAACGTAGGGTGCAGGCTCCCAAGCTGTGGCATAACCAAGCATGTAGCGGACACCCATAACAAGGTAGGTGATGTCCCAGCCGAATGAGATCAGTGGAAAAGAGTGGCAGCTGACAGAGGAGAGCAGGGAGAACTGCTGGGGTGAAGGAATGTGCCCAACGAAGGTCTCTGTCTGGCATGTGAACGTGGGCAATTCATCCCCTCACTTGCCGGAAAGAGGCATGGGGATCCAGGGTGACTCCTTGAGCACCCACCGCCTTACAAGGGGTCATGAAGTCTCCGGCTGTGCCTGCTGCTGTTCCCTCCCATCCTGCACCTTGAGCCCGGAAACATTTGTCCTTGATCTGTCACAGAGCTGGGTCAGCCACCAAGGCTCTACCACGCCTGTACTCTAACTAGACCCATCCGTGCCCTTCCGGGCAGTAGTCGGAATGCCTCGTCATTTTCCAGTAGAAGAAGGGAAACAAAGAAATCGGCTGAGCTCAGAACAAGGAGCCACAGGCTGTGTATTCTGTAAGCAGAAGGTCAGCTGGTGAATTTAAGGGGCCTCCCCAGATGGGTTTAGGAGTTGTTGAATCGCCATAAGGAAAACTGTAGCTATGCTAACCCAAAGGCAGAAAGTGGGTAGTGCAAACCCAGGTGCAGAGTCCTCCCGGAACGTGGACTCTTACTTCTGGATTTGGAATTTTGGGAAATGAAAGCCTTTCTAACCATGGCTAGCAGTGATGTAGCAGGAGTGGACAGTGGATTTGCAGAAGGGGAGAGGCCGCCATCAGGAATTCGCAAACTATGGGCATTCTCTTTCCCCTAATTCTATCCATTTCAAAAGCATTCTTTACGTTCCTGTGCAGGGCACTGTGCCTAGTGCCACAGGTGTGTGTGGGGGGAGGGGCAGAGGCTGAAGAAGATCACGCCCTCACTCTCTCCTCCCCCTCATAGACTGTTCACAGGTTGGACCATTTCCTGGCAGCTCCTCACTCTGCTACTTCTCCATCTGTTCTCAGTTATCTCAGTGGAGGTGTGCTGGAGGGAGGGAAGGGAAGGTGGTGGAAGTGATTCTATAATCCAACAGTATAAATTATAAGCTACTCTCAGGGACAGTCTATTCCCATGTGAGCTTGTTCAGTATGATCCACTTATCTCCGGAGCTGATCATTAGTTAAATCCTGTACAAGTAGCTGAAGCCTGCTTGTTTTACATTTCCGGGGGGCGCGGGGGAGTAAAGTGACATTGATGACATTTGAGTGTGGGCTGTACCTAGACCACTGTGCTAATGTCTGCGTTTGGAGAACCTGGGAAGGGGTATAGGCTGTGCGACACCTGTCTTCACCCTTGCACAGCTAAACCAGTAGGAAGGCCACTAAAGGGCAAGCTCATGTCCATCCTATGCATGCTGACAGGAGAGCTGGCATGTCACCCTGGGCTCCCCCAGGGACATGTGTCTGCAGGGATACCCTTCACGGCCCAAGTCCCCTCAAAGCTATATCAACGCACATGTAGTGTCACTGATTTCACGGAATCCTGCCCCGCCTCGTGAAGTAGGTGGAGCAGGCTTGATTATCAGCCTTCTGCAGCTGGCAGGAACCAGGCTTCAGGGTAGCAGGACTTGGCCCAGGTCACATAGCTCATAAGCACCTGGGCTGGAGCCCGGGGCCAGGAATCCTGACTGGGAATACAGAGCTCAGGTGTCCTGCTGCCACCCCTGTGCATTCCCTGGGAAGATGGACCCAAGCTGCCCTCCCAGGACCCCATGCCTGGAGGTCAGCTTTGCCCTTGTCAGTTGTGCCACCTACTGCCAGTCATCTTAGTGGTCTCTGCACCCTGTTTCTCTTTTTTTTTTTTAAAGATTTATTCATTTTATTACAGCCAGATATACACAGAGGAGGAGAGACAGAGAGGAAGATCTTCCGCCCGATGATTCACTCCCCAAGTGAGCCGCAACGGGCTGGTGCGTGCCGATCCGAAGCCAGGAGCCAGGAACCTCTTCCGGGTCTCCCACGCGGGTGCAGGGTCCCAATGCATTGGGCCGTCCTCAACTGCTTTCCCAGGCCACAAGCAGGGAGCTGGATGGGAAGTGGAGCTGCCGGGACTAGAACCGGCGCCCATATGGGATCCCAGTGCGTTCAAGGTGAGGACTTTAGCCGCTAGGCCATGCCGCCGGGCCCTGCACCCTGTTTCTTCAGCCATAAATTGAACCAACAGTAGCTGTCCTTGGGGATTTGGAAGACTCCGCAGATGCGACATGGAGGATACCATGCCTCATGTAGTGCAAGGCACCCCTAAATACTGTTACCCCCGCCCCACCACCCTGAGCCTATTTATTTCTAAGTCACAGCCTGAAAGACCAAACTTGAGAATCTTTGGGCAGGAGGCCAGTGCTACGGCATGGGATTAAAACTGCAACCTGTAGTGCTAGCGTCCCATATTTGCACCAGTTCAATTCATAGCTGCTACACTTTTTATTTATTTAAACATTTATTTTGATTGGAAAGGGAGATTTACAGGGTAAAGAAGAGACAAAGACAAAGATCGTCCATCTGCTAGTTCACACCCCAAAGTAGCTGCAAAAGCCAGAGCTGAACTCATCTGAAGCCAGGAGCCAGGACCTTCTTCCCAGTCTCCCATGCAGATGTAGGTTCCCAAGGTTTGGGCTATCCTTTACTGCTTTCCCAGGCCACAAGCAGGGAGGTGGAAGGGAAGTGAAGCAGGTGGGTTACAAATCGGCCCCCATATGGGATCCTGGCACGTGCAAGATGAGGACTTTAGCCACTAGGCTACAACACCAGGCCCACCTCTTCACTTCTAACCCAGTTCCCTGCTAATATGCCCGGGAAAGCAGTGGAGGCTAGCTGAAATGCTTGGGTTCCTGGACCCATGTGGGAGACCCAGATGAAGCTCCTAGCTTCAGATCAGCCCAGCTGCAGCCCTTGTGGCCATTTGTTTTTGTGTGTGTAGGTGTGTGTATGTGTGTTTTCCTTGAGGCCATTTGGGAAGTGAAGCAGCAGATGCAACATCTCTCTAACTCTGCCTTTCCAATAAATACATAGTCTTTCTGAAGACTCAAGAGTCCTGTGCTCACTTATGATAATGCTGCTGCCTTATGTTCTTTTTTCTTTTCTTTCTTTTTTTTTTTTTTTACAGATTTATTTTGTTTGAAAGACAGAGTTACAGAGAGAAGGAGAGACAGAAATTTGAACCAGTGCCCATATGGGTTGCCAGTACTGGAGGCTGAGGCTTAATCGGGTCACCAAGGCCCTTCTTCTACTTTTCAAAATGCCCTGGACCGGGTCTCTGGAGGTCATCTTGACAGCAGGTTACATCAGCAGAACTTGAGGTCTCCTTTGTTAATAGTGAGAATGCCCAGGGAGAGGGGAGAGGATGCCCCTAGGCAGCACCTGACTCTTTTCCTTTTTGAGGATTTATTTTTATTAAAAGGCAGATTTACAGAGAGAAGAAAAGACAGAAAGATCTTCCATCTGCTGTTTTACTGTGCTAGTGACCGCAACAGTCAGGGCTGAGCCAATCCAAAGTCAGGATCCAGGAGCCTCTTCGGGTCTCATGCAGGACCCAAGGCTTTGGCCCATCCTCTACTGCTTTCCCAGGCCACAGGCAGGGAGCTGGATGGGAAGTGGAGCAGCCGGGACACGAGTAGCCGCCCCTATTTGATCCTGGCATGTGCAAAACGAGGACTTTAGCCCCTAGGCTGTCATGCCACGCCGTATGCTTCTTTACTGGAAATCTGTGTGTGTCGGGGAGGGGAGAGAGTCTTTTTTTCACTTCAGCAAATTGAAAGGAGGAGATCTCATGGAGTTTAGGATTATCTTTAAGAACTGTAGCCCTTGAGAGCAGGCTGGTGGCAGTCCAGAGACCCCTCCCCTATGCTCCACCCCCAGGCCACCAAAGCCTGCCTGTGCCTCAGGGTGAGAAAGGGAGGTCTGGGAGGGGGCAGATTCCACCTGCAGCGACTCCGAAAGTGGGGGAGCACTGCAGGGTCAAAAGGCCGCTGCTCCACCTAGGATGCCAACATCCACTCAGCCACGTGCTGTCTGAGAACACCTTGAATAGTCAAGGTGCACCTCAATTTCCTCATTTATAACAGGAAGACAGATTAGATAAAGTCCCGCCTACCTCTCTGATAACCTGAAAGAGGACAACAGTGACACATCCCAGACAATTCGAAAGAAAAAAAAAAATATTGTGGGAATATTTTTTTAAAATTCCAAGTCAACAGAACAATGCTCCAGGTACTCATGGGCCAGCTTCAATAGCCCCCAACATTCCCGTCTCCACCCTCCCACTTCTGGATGACTATTACTCTTTAAGAGTGACACACAGAGAGTAGCTGATCCTGCATCTGCTGATTCACTCCCCAAATGGCCACAATAGCTGGTGCTGAGCCATGCCAAGGTTAAGAGCCAGGAAATCCGGCCAGGTCTCCCCCATGGGCAAAGGGCCCAAGCAGCTGCTGGCCCAGGTGCACTAGCAGGAAACCAGACTGAAAGTAGAGCAGCTGGAACTCCCCTGAGCACCTCTGATTCTAAATATCTACACTACAGGCAAGCAGCTCAGCCTACTGTGGCACAAAGGAAGCCCCTGGATGATAGTTTTTAGTTCTTTTTAGGTGAAATTTACATACTGAAAAGCTGAGAGCTGAAGTGTGTAATGTTTAACAGCCCCGCCCATGGAATCTATGCTGCTGCCTCTTAAGAAAGTTCCTTGATGTACTGAGTTAGCTAAACACACTCAAGGATGAGCTCTGCACAGCAAGGGCTGGCTAGTGCATGCTCCCCAAGGCTGACCAGGGAAGGGTCAGCTCTGCAGGCTGAAGTTACTCCTTTTCTTCCCTGCCCCTTGTCCATTGCTGTCATCTCTGTTTTCCCTGGAGCCCCTAGTTTTCCTCCATGAGGCCTTTGTTATGCTGGCTGCAAATTCCTCCAACCTTTTCTTCATTTCTCCTTCTCTGTTTTTCCCTTGTGTTGCTTTCTGTTTCTTCCCTATGAGGAGTGCCTTCTCCAACCTTTGCTGTTTTTCTCCTCTACCGGGTCCTGAATTTTCTGAGTCGACCTCATCTTCTCTGGTCTCCTTGACCTTCATCTTTTGGGTCCGTTCATCTCCAAGGGCCCGAAAGACTAGGCCACGACCTCAGAGTCCAGCCTAGAGCCAGTGGCTTAATCAGCCGCATGTGAGAGAAAAGAACAGGCCTACCTGCTCTACAGCCACCTGCAGTCTGCTAGCTGTAGGTTCCCCTCCGCCAGGAGCCTCAGGCTGCCAGCCTACCAGTTTGGGAACCACACTGTCTTCCTCTCTTTGCGCCAAGCTGGAAGGATTATCTGCCCCTTTGGAAGCTCCAGGCATTTGAAAGGAAGAAGGTTGACTTCCTGGCAAAATGTCACCCAAAGGACCGTCCCCCCTCCCACCCCCCATCATTTAAAAAAAAAAAGAGCAAGCCAGGCTATCAAGGATACTTCCTGTTTTCTTCTCTTGAAAGCATCCTGGAGAGATGAAACTTAGGGATCAAAGGCGCTGCCTGCCTCTGGGGCTTGGGGACTGGCAGAGTGGCTTTTAACCCTCTGCTGGCTCCAAGTGTGAGTGGCACAGTTTGCATCTGCCTGGTG
This sequence comes from Ochotona princeps, assembly GCF_030435755.1. NCBI lineage: Eukaryota > Metazoa > Chordata > Mammalia > Lagomorpha > Ochotonidae > Ochotona > Ochotona princeps. Next base: position 110,567,563 of record NC_080832.1, read on the forward strand.
GATTTCAATGGCTGGCGGTCAGGGGCCTTGTGGTTGGTTCTTCCATCCAACCTGCCTGTGCCCTCCCAACTGCTAGGCTTTCCCTGAGGATCCGGGACATAAAGATGAATGTACCCCAGTTCCCAGCTGCATGCATTTCACTGTAATGGCCCCCAAGAGCCAACAAGACTAAACACTATCTCCATGTTAGGCACTTACTAACAAGGTTTTCATGCATTAGGTCCTCTCAACAAGCTGATGGCATCTTATTATCCCCATCTTACAGATGGGGAAAGCAAGGCTAATGGGGTAAAATAGGCTGCCACAGGCACGGGACTGGTAGGTGTCAGGGCCAAGGGTCAGGGCCCAATGACCTGAGAACTGAAACCCCTGCTGAGCCCATGCCTGAGCCCATGCCTGAGCCCCCTGGGGTTGGAACAGACGGTAATGACTCACTGCTGGCAGTTTTCACAAATGCAGTTTATCTCTGGGCTGGGTCAGGTGGCCTCTGAGGAACAGGTTTGTTTACATCCTCCTTACTGTACCATCCTCCTTACTGTACCACAGGACTGGAGCAGAGGGCAGTGAGCTCGCAGGCCCCTGGAGCTGTGGAAGCCGAGAGGCTGTGTTGGGTCCTGTGGGGCCGGGCATGAAGAAGGGGATCAGGCTTCCTGTCACTTTTTTTCTCCAACAGATCAGAATCCCCAGATGTCTTGGTTTTGGATCCCTCCCCATTCTCCCCCGACAATCATACAACCCACCCTGAAAGTTTTGAAAGAAACCAAAGGGACGTTAAAAGCTACAGAGAGCAGCCAGGTGCATGAGTGAGGAGGCCAGAGATACCTTTCTGATATCCTTACAAACACAGGTGCCTTTTCTCCAACTGAGGCTCAGAGAGGTTCGGTAACATCCACTGACTCACACAGCAGGACCCAGTGAAGGTTTCATTTCCCAGTCTGCACTTCAGTGCAAGTTGCTCCCTGATAGTCACATTCCAAGAGAGGAGGATGACAAACCCTAAGTGGCAGGTCAGCGAGGGAAGGAACCTTGAAATCTGCTTAGTGAGAGACTCCTGGCACTGGAGGATCTGAAGGTGCTTCAGACTCTGCAATTCTATCTCTTTAAGACCCGGAGCCCCACGCCAAGCCTGCTCTGTGATCCTCAGAGATTTCAGGGGTGGGGAAACTGGAGGGAGCGTGCTGACATGCAAGCGAAAAAAGACCTCAGCATTTTCGCCTCGCCTCCGTGGCTCCAGCCTCCCCCCCACCCCATGTATTTATTACCGTGCTATACCCTGGCCCTGCTGCTGTGTCAATACTGATAAAAGCAAATCGCTCCACAAACAGGTGCAGCTGGGAGCTGCCCCTTGGCCAGCTGCCAGGGAAATGTGATCTCTCAGCTGGGGTGACTGGCCCCTGCCCAGCCCCCTCTCTGACTCCAGCCTAGGGCATGTGTCCTTGGGCAATAAATGTCATCCATGCGGCCAAACCGTGACATCTCAGCGGGCATCCAGCGACACGTGTGTATGGTTGCAGTGGGGTGGGTCGGGCAGAGTTAAGACTCTAGGAGGTGTCTTTTTTCTGTTTCTTCCTACAAATTCAGATCATGCTTTTGTGGCCAAATCTCCCTGCCAGGATTTGAAACTATTTCCTATATTATTGTTATTTCTACGTAGCAAACATTCTTTTTTTTTTTCCCTCCAGGCTTACTAACACACAAACACTCCACATGTGCCATGATCCCAAAGACATTTTTTGAATACCTCCTAAGGCTTAGCCATGCAGTTCACCTAAATCAACATTTTGCCAGCTATCCCCACCCGACCCCCTCCCGGTTATGCACAATGCATTTTGATACTACCGAGCGGAAACTCTACTAGGGGAAAGATTACACTTCATTCCCCATGCTCCCCACCCCCGCCCCCAGCCTCCATTTTTGCCTTGGGTCCCCAGGCATCACTTCCCACTTCGCCCGGAGCGCCAGCCTTCCGGGAAATGCCCCCAGCTCGCCTTGTATCCTCCACCTCCTGGGTTGCAGGAGGCGGTGTTGGCGGCGGTGCAGGAGGGCGGCCGGGGCGGAGGGTGGGGGGCTGGGCGCGGTCCCGGGCGGGTGGAGGTAGCTATGCAAATGACGCGGCGGCCCCTGTCCCCCACCCACCCACCCCGCCACCCGTACCCGGGGGCCTTTCGGTTGCCAAAACAGACCATTCCCTCCTCCCCTCTCCCCAATAGTCGCCTAGAAACGGGCGCTGTCATAGCAGCTAGCTCGGAGCGTTCTGAAGCGGGGAGCTAGGTCAGGATGCTCAGATCGACACAGCCACCCGCCCCACCCAGTCTCCACCTTGGGGAGGCGAGTGGCGGGGAGGGGACACTAATTAGATTGCAATGCTGCAGACACCCGTCCGCCACCGCTGCTCGCGGGCGGGGCGAGGGAGGAGGCTGCAGACTGCCTTTGTGATGGGTCTAGGCGGCTCTCTCCGTCGCAGCCACCGCCCCGACCTGGTCCTTCCCTGCCGGGGTCCACCCATCCATAGTGCTAGGGCACAAAGGACAGGAGAGTCAGCCTGGTTAAAAGGTCCCTATGAGGATGCTGAGGGGTTGGGAGTGGGGGGGTTCTGACCTGGTTTGGAGGGGTTGAGGATGCTGGCAGGTTTGCCCCACCCCCCAAGCACCCTAAGTCATTTCAGCTCTCTCATCGGCCAAGCTGCCCCGCCCTGCCCTCACTAAATCTGGCCAGCGCTCACTTTGTCCTACTCCTTTGGCACCAAGAGCCTTGATTTGGCACTTAAGTGTGTGCATCCCTCAGTGATTAAGCTGCAGCCTCATCTTTTCAAAGGCACAACCTCCAGGGAGTTCTGGGATCGCCCACCTTGACTATGACCAACATGACATTTGAACAGATCCACTTAAATTTGGATGCTGGGGTTCGTCATCAGCACATTCACCCTGGGAGGGTTACCAAAGTCAGAGGCCACCAAGACCTGGCCAAACTCTCCTAGGACTGGGCAAGGGAGGCCATCTGAGGAAAGCCCAAGGGACATTATTAAGCAACAGGTGGGCCAGACAGACAGGGACTGCTTGGAACATGCTGAGCAGTTCCTTTGGTCCCCATGGACACCCAGAGGTGTTGCATGAACCCTTGTTCCAGGGGACTTCAGAAAGGTCATGAAAGGTCAGCATATTGGAGAACAAAATGTTGAAATCCACACTTTTTTGTTTTTTAAAAAAGATTTATTTATTTTTATTACAAAGTCAGATATACAGAGAGGAGGAGAGACAGAGAGGAAGATCTTCCATCTGATGATTCACTCCCCAGGTGAGCGCAACGGCCAGTACTGTGCTGATCCGAAGCCAGGAACCAGGAACCTCTTCCGGTCTCCCACACATGGGTGCAGGGTCCCAAATCTTTGGGCTGTCCTTGACTGCTTTCCCAGGCCACAAGCAGGAAGCTGGATGGGACGTGGAGCTGCTGGGACTAGAACCGGTGCCCATATGAGATCCAGGGGCGTTCAAGGCGAGGACTTTAGCTGCTAGGCCAAGCTGTCGGGCCCCGACTTTTTCTTTTTTAAAAAAGAATTATTTATTTTTATTGCAATGTCAGAGATACACAGAGAGGAGGAGAAACTGAGAGGAAGATCTTCCAACTGTTGATTCACTCCCCAAGTGACCGCAATGTCCGGTGCCGCACCGATCCGAAGCCAGTAGCCAGGAACTTCCTCCAGGTTTCCCACACATGGGTACAGGGTTCCAAGGCTTTGCGCCATCCTCAACTGCTTTCCCAGGCCACAAGCAGGGAGCTGGATGGGAAGTGAGGCTTCTAGGATTAGAACCGGTGCCCATATGGGATCCTGGTGTGTTCAAAGTGAGGACTTTAGCCACTAGGCCACCATGTTGGCCCTCATAAGTTGTAAGTTTTCCATGAACTTTGTGAAGATTCCTTCTGTGTCCAGATTTCTTCCTTTTTTTTTTTTTTTTTTTTTTTTGGCTCCAACATGTAGTAGGGTCAACATTAACATTGTGGTACAGTGGGTGAAGCCTCCACTTGTGCCACAGCATCCAGTTTCAGAGCCCTGATTGAATCTCAGCTGTTCTTCCCATCCAGCTTCCTGCTAAAGGCCTGAGACGGAAGCAAATGATGGTCCAGGAACTTGAGCCCCTGTTACTTACATGGGCGACAATGATGAGCTCCTGACTCCTGGCTTTGGCCTGGCCCAGTGTGGGCTGTTGTAACTATCTGGAGAGTAAATCAGTGGATGAAAGATCTGTCTCTTTCTCTCTCTCTCTTTTTATGTCACTCTGCCTTTCAGACAAATAAAATCAATCTTTTTGAAAGGCAGAGTGACATGCAGAAGAGACAACTCTTCAATCCATTGGTTCATTCTCCAGGTGGCAACAGCACTGAAATAAACTAAAGCCAGGAGTTTTTTCTGGCTCTCTCGTGTGGGTGGGAAAGGCACAGTACTTGAACCATCTTCTGCTGCTATCCCAGCCATCAGCACAGAGCTGCATTGGATGTAGAGCAAGTGAAACCTCATTCAACACCCGTAAGAGATGTTGGGCATCACAGGCAGCGATTTTTTACCCACTGCACCATAACTCTGGTTTCAATGAAATAAATCTTTTTTAAAACTTGCATTCCCCAGCTGTAGGCAAATGCTTAGATTATCTCATACTTAGGCAAGCATTACATTGCTGGGAGAAAAGCAGCCTGGTAGACATTCTGGGCCTGGTTAATGCCAAAGGGGTTAATTATACCCGTATGCCATCATAGTTGCTTATTCTTATTTTTTGTTTTGTTTTGTCTTTTTAAAAAAGATATGTGGGGAAGGCAGGGAATGCCAGGATGGGACATGTTACCCTGGCCCCTTGGCGACAAAGGTAGGGTGGGTGGCAAAATACCCAGGGAAGGATGTCTGGGAACATACTGGAGTAGGAACAATTGAGGACATGTTTGAAAGGGGAAAAATGACTTCTGGGATCTTCCTTTGACTGGGCCATTTCACTCACAGGTAGGTGAGGGAACTGAGACAGAATGGTTTAGAGGGCATGTCTGGGTCAGCCCAAGGGACCTGCCCAAGTGGCAGCCTGGGCTGAGCTAAAAAGCATTGCCTGCCTCCTGCCTCCTGCTAGCACATGCAAAAGCTGGGGCTGAGGGTAGGCCAGGCTGAGCCAGGCTGTAGCACCCATCTGTATCAGTCAGAATGGGTGTGGGTCAGTTGGACTAGACCACAGTACCCACCATTGAGTACTAGGCAGGAGGCTGGCCATGTCAGCCTCCATGTCGGGCAGCAACACTACCAGCACAGGTAAAATCCATTGCTGGGAGTAGGCCTAGTAGAACTTGGGGAGCACCTCTGTCAGACACAACTCCCGCTGTTGGGTACAAGAGCTGGGACTGAGAGCAGGGCAGATCAGACCAGGTTGGGCTGCAGCACCTGTTCGCATAAATATGGGCTGAATCGGGCTGAGCTGAAATGAGCCAGTCCACAGCATACCCTGGCACAGAGTGAGAGCCAGGACAGGGTGTAGGTTGGGACGAGTTGGACCACAACACCCACCAATTCATTTGAGTACTGGTGCTGGGAGTGGGACAGAGTGGAGTAGGCTGCTGCACCTGCTGGCAAGAGTTGGTCAGACCGGACTGAGCTAGGCTGTAGGTCCTATTGGAAAATTCCAGGATGGGGCATTGGGCCGTCTCAGACTGGGCTGCAGCACCTGCACTCACAAGTACCAGCACTGGAGGTGAGTCGTGTTAGGTTTCACTGCAATGTCCCCTGGCCAGGCATAAGCTCAGAGGTTGGGAACATGCCTGGCAGGAGAACTATGGGTACTCCCCTGCTAGCCTATACCTATCACTGGTGAGCACGAGAACCAGGGCTGGGGGCAGGCCAGGCTGGACAAAGCAGCAGCACCTGTTAGTATATGTGAGAGCTGGGTGTAGGGGTGGATCAGGCTGAGCTAAGCTGCAAGGGGCTCTCAGGCATCATCAAATGACTGTGCCTCATCCCCAGGTGCTGATGTAGTTTGACAGCAAGGAGCAGCCCCCCTCTGCCTCCTCCCCTGAGGACACAGGAGAAAAAAAAAATGGAAACATGTGTCCCACCCACCTTTCTCCATGCCTGACCTCCCTATCCTTAATCAGTGGTCCACATGGGAGTATATCCTTCTCAGCATTGTAAACATCATCAAAAATAAAAATAAAGTTGTATTTTTAAAAAGCATTTTATGAAATATGAAAATATTTTAAATATGAAAAAAAGATACCACATTCAACATCAGAGTGCCTGGACCCTGCTTCCAGCTTCCTGCTAAAGCAGACCCTGGGAGGCAGAGGTGATTCAAGTACTTGGGTTCCCAGCACCCGTTGTGGACATATGGACTAGGTTCAGGCATCTGAACTTCAGCCTGGCCCAGTCTTGGTATGTGAGACATTTGAGGTGTGAACTGGAGGATGGTAGTTCATGCTCAGATAAACAGACAATTTCATATTGCTGCTATTCGAATAGGTGTGTCACAGACAGGCATAACTTTTTAAATGGATGGTAATCAACAACAACCAAAAAACGTCTGGAATAAAACACTAGAAGAGAAGAAAGGATGGAAATGTAGTCTTAGAATATACCAGAGGGTCTGGTGCAATAGCCTAGTGGCTAAAGTTCTTGCCTTGAACATTTGGGATCCCATATGGGTGCCAGTTCGTATCGCAGCTGCTTCATTTCCCATCCAGCTCCCTCTTTGTGGCCTGGGAAACAAGAAGAAGATGGCTCAAAGCCTTGGGACCCCACACTAAGTGAGAGACCCAGAAGAGACTCCTGGCTCCTGGCTTCAGATTGGCTCAGCTCCAGCCATTGCAGCCACTTGGGGAGTGAACCAATAGATAAAAGATCCTTCTCTCTGTAAAAAATCTGCCTCTCCAATACAAATAAATTGATTAAAAAAGAAGATTATATTAGAAGAAGAATCCAGAACCAGGACATGGAGGGAGAAGAATTGGACTTGAAGAAAGAGCTCAACTTTTCCTTTTTTAATTAATTAATTTATTTATATTAGAAAGGCAGATTTCACAGAGATAAGGGGAAACAAACATCTTCTGTCCACTGGTTCACTCCCCAAGTGGCCACAGTCAATGGCCACTTGAGCTGAGTCAATTCGAAGCCAGGAGCCGGGAGCTTCCTCTGGGTCTCTCTAATGGGTGCAGGGTCCCAAGGATTTAGGCCATCTTCTTCTACTGCTTTCCCAGGCCACAAGCAGGGAGCTGGATGGGAAGTGGAGCAGCTGGGATACAAGCCTAGCATTCACATGGGATCCTGGCTTGTGTAAGTTGAGGATTTTAGCCACTAAGCCATAGCGCTGGGGAAAGGTCTCAGCTTAAACATCTGAAGGCAGATCTAATTTACATTGCTTTAACTAAGGAGAAAGTGACTGGCAGAGTGGGACTCACCAATCTGGTCCCAGTCTTGGCCACGTGGACAGAGTTTGCCATGAGCACCTGTTCTGCCTTCTCATCTCCACTGACAACAGGTGGGACAAAGTGGCTCCTGCGAGGGGCTGAAGGGCCTTGCGCTGGCCTCGACTGCCTGCCCTTCCTGCCTCTGTTCAGCTACAGGCCCGTGGGTCCCCTTGTCTTCTGCCATTGGTAGCCACCAAACCAAACCTCCTTCAACAAATAAAACTTGGCAGCGTGTAGCATGGCCGCTGGCCATGGGGAAAACAGCTGCCCTGGATTCTGGTGCAGTGGGACCCCCAGCACCAGCAAAAAGCACACATCCCGGAGCAGAGACCTCCTTACCCCATTAGTTGCGAGCAGGGCCCTGAGACCACCCTAAATGCCCCCAGCCACATGCCCTGCTCTGGGGACCTGGGTGGATTTCCCTGATGAAGCATTTTCTATCTAACAAGCCCTGCCCTTGGCTGTGACCCAAGAGAAATTGAAGGTGGCACACTGCCCAGGGATACCATCAGGTTGGCCCCTGCCGTGGGTTACAGCGTTGGGCTGGAGGGATGCCAGAAAAAGTGCCCTTCCTCCCATCTTCATCCCCACCCAGCTGTGACCATTGTACCACGTGTACCTTCATTCTTTAAAGCTGAGAGACTAAATCTGTTTAGAACGCCCCCACCCACAGGAGAGGTAATACATTAAGCTGTTATCAGTCATCTACACGTTCACGTGAATGAGTTGATCTGTCCTGGATGTTCTATCTGCAATGGGCCTATCCCTGGAGACTGAAGCACAGAGGAGGTGGTGACCGACTCAAGGTCGGGCAGCAAGGTGGCGGCCAGGTGAGGGCTGGAGAAGCCATGGAGGAGGATGGTCAGCAGGTGGCTGGGGCTGGGAGGGAAAGCCCAGGGAATCATGGGAGCCAACACTCTTCTGCTTGGTGGACTCTCAGTGGTTGCCCCAGGCTCTGCCCCGGGGAGGGCAGGAGGCTGAGCCAGAAGCTGTTCCCAACCTGTATACCCCTCTGTGCCTGAAATCCACTGTTCCAACTTAAAATTCATTGGAATGCAACATTCTACTCCGTAATATGTCCAGGTGCCTATAGGGGATGCTGGCTTCATAGACAACAGATTTACTTGCTATGCCACAACGCCAACCCCTCAAAATTTTAGAAAAAAAAATATTTTATGAGGCTGGCATGGTGGCTCAACTAGCTAATCCTCTGCCTGCAAGCATTGGCATCCCATAAGGGTGTTGATTCTTATGTCCAGGCTGCTCCATTTTCCAATTCAGCTCCCTGTGTGTGGCTGGGGAAGCAGTGGAGGATGGTCCAAAGTCTTGGGGCCCTGCATCTGTGTGGGAGACCCAGAGGAAGCTCATGGCTCTTGGCTTCAGATTGGTCCAACTACAGCTGTTGTGATTATTTCAGGAGATAACAAACAATTGTTGGAACATCTTTCTCCCTGCTTCTCTTTCCTTCTGTGAAACTGCCTTTCTAACAATGATGATGATGATGATCATCATCATCATCATCATAATATTTTTTAAAAAGTAAACTAGTGGCTGGGCCCGGCGGCGTGGCCTAGCAGCTAAAGTCCTCGCCTTGAACACACCGGGATCCCATATGGGTGCCGGTTCTAATACTGGCAGACCTGCTTCCCATCCAGCTCCCTGCTTGTGGCCTGGGAAAGCAGTCGAGGATGGCCCAAAGCCTTGGACTCTGCACCCGTGTGGGACACCTGGAAGAAGTTCCTGGATCCTGGCTTTGGATTGGCTCAGCTCCAGCCGTTGCGGTCACTTGGGAAGTGAATCATCGGACAGAAGATATTTCTCACTGTCTCTCCTCCTCTCTGTATATCTGACTTTCCAATAAAAATAAACAAATAAATCTTAAAAAAAAAAAAAGTAAACTAGTGGATAGGTGATTCTCTCTTGCTCTCACTCACTTGTTTTACTTTTCAAATAAAAGTAATACATTTTAATGGTTGTAAGATTTTTTAAGATTTATTTTATTTTTTTATTGCAAAGTCAGATATACAGAGAGGAGGAGGAGAGGAAGATCTTCCATCCAATGATTCACTCCCCAGGTGACCGCAAGAGCTGGAGGTGTGCCGATCCGAAGCCAGGAGTCCAGAGCTTCTTCTAGGTCTCCCATACAGGTGCAGGGTCCCAAGGCTTTGGGCCGTCCTCAACTGCTTTCCCAGGCCACAAGCAGGGAGCTGGCTGGAAAGCAGAGCTGCTGGGATTAGAACCGGTGCCCATATGCGATCCTGGTATGCTCAAGGTGAGAACTTTAGCTCCTAGGCCACCACGCTGGGGCCCAGTTGTAAGATTTTTTTTAAAATTTGTGTTTTATTTTTGTTTTTGTTGGAAAGCTAACTTTACAGAAGAAAGGAGAAGCAGAGAGAAAGATCTTCCATCCACTGGTTCACTCCCCAAATGGCCACAACGCCTGGGGTTGAGCCGATCCAAAGCCAGGAGCCAGGAACTTCTGGATCTGCCACGTGGCTGCAGGGTCTGAAGGCTTTGGGCCATCCTCTACTGCCTTCCCAGGCTACAAACAGGGATCTAGATGGGAAGTGGAATAGCCAGGACATGAACCAGTGCCCATATGGGATCCCGGTGCATGCAAGATGAGGATTTTAGCCAGTAGGCTACCTTGCTGGGCCCGGTAAGATTTTTTTTTCTAAAGATTTATTTTTATTGGAAAGGCAGGTTCACAGAAGGAAGAAGAGACAAAGATCTTTTGTCAGTTGCTGGTTCACTCCTCAGATGGTAACAACAGCTATAGTTGAGACGATCTGAGTTAGAAGCCAGGAGCTTTCCCGGGACCATGACGGGGATCTGGAGCAGAAGTGGAACAGCTATGTCTCAAAGCATCAACACAACACTTCTTAGGAAACTGCCAAGCAGGGCTCCACTCAATGACTGAGCAACTAAATCCTCACTTTGCATGTGCCGGGTTTGTGTCCTGTGCATAAAAGAAAAACTGCTTAGCATGTAAAACAATAATCACAGCATGAGGGTGGGTGAGGTGGGCACCGTGCCGCAGTTAGGTCACCACTTGCAGTATTCACATCCAGTAACAGACCACCGACCTGAATTCCACTGTTCTACTTCCAAATTAGCTTCCGGCTAATGAATCTGGGAGGCAGCACGTGACAGCCCAGGGCTTGGGTTCCTGCCACCAATGTGGGAGACCGGACAGTGAGTTCCTGACTCCGGGCTTCAGCCTAGTCCAGCCCAAGCTGCTGCAGCCACTCACTGTTGGCAGTGAATCAGCATATGGAAAATTTCTCTCTCTTTTTCTTTGTAAGAGAAAGACAAAGATTCTGCCTTTCAAATGGATGAAAATAAATTAATTAAAAACAACAACCAATGCCTACAGGGAGCTTGATTTGTGCCTGGCTCCGTGCCATAGACTAAATCCTCAGTTCTTGTAAATTAGCTACTGTTTTCATTGGCTGTGGGGAACAGATGGGGCCATTAGGGCATTTCAGTGCTAACCTTGCCCCAAGTCCTTAGTCCTGTTTGTTAACCAGACAAGTAGCAGAGAGGCTGGCCCATACACCGCACTGCCCTCCTCTCTCTCGGTGTGTTGCAAGGCACATGCCTGCGTATTCACAACTGCTGATTTCAACACTTCTTTTTGCTAAGTTGCTGGGCAACTTAACGTTGCCATGCCTTTTGACATGATCTCCTCTATCCTGAGGGAAAGGCAGAAGAAAGCTGGGAACGCCATCCCTGCCCATGAGGAACCGAAAACGACGGTATCAGCCCTTATTCTCGCCATTATCCTCGTGCAATGCTAGTTTTCAGAGCCTTGTGCTTATCTCACTTGATCAACCTGCCAATCCTGCCAAATAATTTTCACGAGCTCTGCTCCAGGGTGAGGAAACCAAACTCCTCAAGTCACAAGGGGCTGCCCCCAAGATCATCCACCCAGCTGGGGGCGGGGCTGTAACCTGACCCCAGATCTCAGGACTGCCAGGTGCCAGAGGGCAGTGCC